>NW_020270366.1:8830118-8873480 GCF_002803265.2 Melanaphis sacchari | reverse complement strand
AAAATTTATTGAACTCTTAAGCCTGTCAGATATTAGTTTTACCAACAAACGTCTTTCCAAGCCCGTTGTGATATCAAGTATTGATATAAAAGTATATAGAATAACCATGAATGGTAGTTGTAATGACTTAGATAATCCAATTTGGGATAAGCTAAAACAGCGAATATACAAATTATTCAATCAAACTATTCATATAGTATTGCTTAGTAAATATTATTATTTATATGACATATGAATAAAATTAAATTTAAGATAATAGCCAAACAAGAAAAGGGAAATTAGCTTATGAATTATCAATTGTTAGGTCTCAGGTACATAATATGAACAACTGTTTTCATAGATAAAGATTATCCTCTACCTATAGCCGCTGTAGGTACATAATTTACTTATGATGCAATTTAATCAAATTATTACACACGACACTGCAATTTTGCCTTTCAAAACTAAATTAGAATCTCAAAAAATGTTGTTCAAATTAAAACAAGTAATCCTTTACCATTTTTATCAACTTTTTTTCTTATAAAATGATTTCATTCCTATAAATCTGAAGTTTTACTAATAATTACACTATTATTCTAAATTAATGAGAGTGATATGAGGTATATATATCTTGAGATTAAATTACCTACCTATTTAATTGTAGTTAGATAATACTAATTATACAAACAAAAAACATTATGTCTAATTATAAAAATGCAAATTACTTAAAAAATTATCGTCTACTGTTTTTTTTTTTTTTATTTAAATTAATAGTGATTTAACATTTTTTTGTGAAGAACATTTTAATTTAAACCTATGTGTAGACTCAAAACCAAAAGGTGTTAAGATGGTTTTTATAAATGCTTTATAATTAAAACTCACGAAAAAACTATGATAAATCAACATTTATATATTTAAACAAATGTAAAAGGTGCTAAATAACACAATACACTAAAATTTTAAAATCAATAGGTATCATAGGTATAATATTAGGTAAATTAATTAATTTATATTAATTAATTATTAATAAGCAGATTTCTAGGTTTTTGTATATTTATTCTGGTTTATCGTAAAAATTAAGTAATAAACTAATAACAAAATCTCTTTCATTTCATAGATAAAATATGAAACTTAAAATGTTCATATTTTTTTATATTTAAAAGTTTTAAGTTATGTTATGAATAAATATTTAACGATTTGCTCTGTATAGTTCATCGATAAGTACAAGTTTAAAAATTTTCGAAAAAATTAATTCAACATTAAAAATAATATTTATAATGATGTTTATAATTATTATTTTTATTAATATTGAAATAAATAAAAATAGATAATATTGTAATATATAAACTTCTCAGATATATACCATAGTTACAATATTTTTGTATCAAACTATCGGGAAAATTTAAGAGAAGCTATTATCGATCAGGTTTCAGACCATTGGTATTATTTGTTTATTAGACATTTATGGAAAATTAATTTGTTTTTTTTTTTTTTTATAACTTTCTAGTGTATATTATATTTTACATATATTTATAGCTAAAAATTTTCAGTACATTTTATTTCTTTTTATTGCTAATCAATAAAAAGAAATATATGTCATACTCATAGTATTTTAATGCAATAATAAAACTGTTATACAATAATATCTACATAATCATTAAATATCTATCAACAAAATAAATAATTCTACAAATAATAGTACCTACACATCCTCATTTATTTAATCATTTTCCAAAAAATAGATAATTATTTTAGAATAAAAGAGTTTTAAGAAGAAGAATTTATTAACCGTATGTATCATGTTGAGTCATACATTCCTTCCAATGTACCTATTGCCGGATAAATGTTTTACAGGTTTGTGATCGACTGTATTACGAATTTATAACCAAATGTATTCTTTTAATTTAAGTAATATTTAAAAATTTTAAAATAACAAATAAGTTATTAACTTATATATTGACTTTATTTTTTATTATATTATTCCACCTGAAAGATTAACTTAATTAAATACGAAAAGCTATAATATCGTTCATAAAGTGCATATAACAAATATTAGTTATTTCCAAAAGAAAGTGTTTGTTGCACCAAATATTAATCATTAAGTATCTATGAACTAAAATTACTACATGCATTATTTTAAAACTTTGTTATAATTATACTTAAATTTGTAAACTTATGAAGTGTAATAATTAGAGTAATAATTAAAGTAATAATTATTTAATAATTATTTAGTTTAACTGATTAGCTAAAAACAGAAGATATTTTACTTTATTATAATTTTTAGGCGTAAGTATAAATGTTATCTATGAATATTAAACAGAAAATGAAAAAAAAAAAAAACTTAAGTTACTAAAATATTAAAAATTAATTCGAAACTGAGCTAAGAACTATTAAGTATTATAAAACAAAAGAATATATTTTGTTTTGTTTAAAGAACCCATCGAAATTAAATGTATTTTTAAACAAAGAATATGTCGTGATTTACATAGTTTATCATAGTATTGATACAGCTATGAAAACGATGTAAATATAAATTCTACAACTATTATACAAAATTAAAACTAATAACTATCATAATCTAATAATCTATGATATCGAATAAAAATATTAAAACAAATAATGACTATAGTATAAATGCTTGCTATACTAACAATCGTAACTTCTTGGCAATCGTAATGTAGGTACGTATATTACATATCTACAATGTTTCACCTATTATACATGTATATATTAAATTCATGATATATCAAAATTGAGCATGAACAAACCGTGACGACTGATAGCCATAAACCATTTCCACTAAAATGCCCTCATGGTCGACTATCTACCGACTACGATACATAATATTAGTATCTTATATTCGTATGTTCGTAACCAATACGCAAATCTATTACTTAGCGATTAATTACATATAATTTCACACAATATTTTAAAATGGTATCGCATTTATTATAATTTGATAATGTGTTACGACGCGTGACCATAGTTGGATACAACAACGGTCGAATAAGCGAACTTTATAAATTATACGCATTGGATCGATTAAAATAGAGTCGAAATTTGATTTTTGGAAGGGAGACATAATGTTGGCAACAAACCATAGCATAAATAAATTCATATAACATGCGATCTATATAATAATATATATTATATTTTTTTTACACATTTAAAAAAAAGATGTGATTATTATTATAAATGAAAACAAATCATTGCTCAAAAAAACCATAATATTATAATCTATTATATTTAATTAAAATATACACATGGATAATAATATATATAAGTTTATGTTATAACAATACACCAGTAATTGTTTATTATAGTTCATACCTTGTATGTATTTCAGTACTTAAAACTAGATATATGATAAAATGATAAATGTTGTACGATAGTATTGTGTAAGCATATTATTTAAAATTTAAACCGATACATACAAAGTAGGGTTGCGTTAATTTACACATAAGTATAAGAGCTAATGTATATTTGGTATGTATTATCAAATTAGTTTCATTTCACAACTACGGTATTTTTGATATTCATTAAAAAAATGAAGAGAGTTCCAATTTTGCTGGTATTAATTGCTAGCATATCATGCAAACTTCAGAATAAAGAAAATAAATTATTTACAGGTAAATTAATATTTCTTAAAATTATAGTATGTATAATATTATTACATATTTATATATTTAACAATATGATATAATATTATGCAAATAAATAATAAATTATAATATATTTTAATTATTATTCTAATATAGATTTGTACAATAATTCGGAAATTCAGTATGAAGAGTCACAAAGCTGCATGAATGGCGAATTTATTATAGATCTAAATCCTTCTAATATACCGTAAATAAAATAATAGTTTCATATAATCGGTATTTTATTTAAATATATATTTACACACCTATTAGGTCACTAATGGACTCGTCAAAATCTATTGGACTCTTACAACCTCAAGATATTGATCTAGCTGATAAATGTTTTCCCAAACCAGTATGTGATCCCATAGCTAAATATAGAACCATAAATGGGAGTTGTAATAATTTATTATTTCCAATTTGGGGACAAGCTAAATCAGCAAACATACGAATTATTCAAGCAGACTATTCGGATGGTATTAAATAAAAATATTTTTATTTCAATTTTACCTATAATATGAAAATAAATTACAATTTAAGGTAAGAGTCAACAAAGAAGAGCAAAATCAGGTAAACAATTACCAAACGCGAGAAAAATACGAACAACTTTGTTCCCAAGCAAGGATAACCCCTCACCTAAATATAATTTATTGTTTATGCAATTTGGTCAGACGGTTGCACACGATACTGAATTAATACTTTCTAAAACCTCAAGTAAGTTTGTAAAAGTATTAACATACATTAAAAGTTTTAAATGAAACTGATAATTTTTATATTTATATTGTACATTAAACTTGTAAGTATTTTTTTTTTTTAAAGAATTTTTGTTATTTTGTTTTTTTTTTTTTCAATTTGGTTAATATAAAATTGTGAGAATATATTTAGATATGTTTTAGTCAATATTATAATAAATATTATATTAATAGCATATGGCTTACACTTTTTTTTAGTTTGTTATTTTAAATTTATTTAAAAATTTAGTGTTAAATGTTTTTGCAAAAAATTATAATTTAATTCATATTTAATTTAATTAATGATGCTTTTAAAAAAAAAAATTAATTAATTTAAGATTACTGAAGCGTTAAAAACCAGCAAAAAGTTAAAATTGTTGATATAAATTACCGTTTTAGTGTAAATTGCGGGCCGAGTATATTTTATACATACATAAATTGCGGCCAGTGTATATTTTGTATATATGTAAACTTACTGTGATTGAGATATAAATTTGTATGAAATCAATTTATTTATTAAAATTAATATTTTTCATCTCATTTTTCAGACTTAGGACTGTCAATATGATAGTTTTAGTATTGATATGGTTAAAAATATTGGTTTTGCTGTTTTTTTGTTTATAATTTAAAAATGTATTATTAATAATTAATAATAAAGTATTAGGTAAAAGTGTATATCATTATAAATATATTATTAAAAAAAAAATTGTGATTAAAAAACTGGTAAAAATTAATAAGATAATTTCCGCGCATAGTCTAACCGAGTTTTTTATTTTTGCTTGCAATTCATACATTTTTTTCATGTACAATGTTTCTTTTTCACACGTATTTTGTTCCCTGACTTCTCATGCTGATATCTACATCGTAGATAATTAGTTATTACTAATCTTTATATTGTATAGCCGACCGGAAATCGGAATATCCCAGGCCGAAATTTACATATGTTTTAAAAGTACATGGGCCGCAATTTACTAGTATATGACTATAACTTTTTTGGGGGACGCAATTTACAGATCCCGGTTAACGGTACCTTTATTTTAATATTTTTAAACCTAAGCCAAATAACCGATATAAAAGATTATGCATTTTTCTACATTAACAATTTTTACTGTAACGATTTGTTATTTTTCTTTAATTATGCAAAAATTAATATAAAATTGGTCAAAATCAGTATTAACAAAAATATTTAATTTTGAAGAACCAGATCAGACATTTTTGTATTTATATAGATCATAATATTACTAAAAAATAAATATAATTATGTTTTTCTGGGAACCAAACTGAAACTAAAATTATGAAGATCCCTGATCTCTGATTTAATTGATAGTTTATTTAATAGATTATTAAGTTAAATAATTAATTAATATTATTACATATTTTATTAAAAAAGGTAATGGTAGTACACTAGAATGTTGCAATTCAGATGGTTCCACACCAAAAATACTACCACAAGATTGTCTACAAATTACGATCCCGTATGATGATCCTGATGCTTCAAAAAGACGATGTTTATCGACTCCACGAGCTGCTGATACTGCAGATATAGGTTGCCAAATAAAACCAGTCAGACAAGTAAATATAATTATGATCCCTTATCTCGTTTATATTTTTTTATTATAGCTTGAAAATAATAATAAATAAAAATAGATATATTAAACGTGTATAATAGTTTAATGCATTTAATTATTTTGTCAGCAAATTGAAGTTACCAGTTTCATTGACGCTTCATTATTATATGGTTCAGATGAAATCACAGCACGTTCATTGCGAACATTATCTTACGGAAAACTTAGAAGACAATTGGGACCTAAAGGAAAATCATATTTACCCAACGTTAAACAAGCAACAAAAGAATGCAACGTTGTTAATGATGGGACTGTATGCTACGCTTCTGGTAATTTATATTAAATTTATGTTTACTGTACAAAGGTACATTATTATATGAAAATGCTTTCATATTATCTTAATAAAAATTATAAAAATATAAATTATTCACTTGTAATTTAATTTCAACTTTAATCAATGTAATTTTAGATTCTGATTGAAACGGCGAATGTATTGATTTTACAATAATGTGTTATTTTTTCAGTCTATCATCATCTTTTGAGGTAGTAAATGCTTTAATTTTCAACTTTGGGGTTGGATTCTGGTAAAAAATTGAATTTAGTTAGTACTTTTAGGATCAAAAAATAAAAATTCTCAGTGTTTTTTTATTTAATCATGAAAAACAAAAAAAATTAAATACGTTTTTGACTAAATATATTTTTTTATTTTTTTAAGTTCAAAAAGGGAATAACCGTAGATACTTGAAACTTTCACAAAATGTTTATATTTTTATATTATAGTTTTCTATATAAGGAATAGTTTTTAAAATATTTTTACTCTTTTTGAACTATTTATATACATAAGGAAATTTTTTTTAATTTTAGTTTCTATAAATGTCAGCTACAAAAATATTTTTCTTGGTAAAAATTCTTGAAAATTTAATACAAAGTTCCATTTAAGTTTTTCTTATGTATGTACAAAAATATAAATAAAACATAGCTCAGTTTTAAAAAAAATATGTATATTTAAAGTTAAAATAATGACAATATTCGACAAAATCGCAAAAAATTGCAAACTATTTTGTAGCTAAAAACTCATATAAACTTTTTGTTTTATATCCAAGTTTTAGAAATTGAATACTATGTTTCTCATAAATAGTTCAATAAACTAAGTTCCTACTAAAACCATAATTCTAAACACATGTATTAAAACAATTATTTTTATAGACATTTTAAAAGTTTATATCTAGATAAATCACGAAATCACCTATTGAAACAATTAATAATAGGATGTTAATTTACTTGTTTATAATTTAAAAACATTATTCGTGGAAACGCTGGAAACTTAAACTTTTGAATTATTTTAAAATATTATCTATTCTTACTTTTAACCTATTTTCACTGTTTGGTAATTACAGAAAGATAATATTTAATTTCGAGTTATGTAAATTAATATAATATAGTATACGCATTAAATATTATGTACAAAATATTAATAAAATAAATAAATACTAATAATATAATAAATAGAATATTTTTAGAAAAAAATATAGGTAGGTATCAATCTATTGTAATACTTAATGCATAAATAGCTATATCAAAAAAAAAAAAAAAAAACATACTATGAAATATACTTAACAATATAGATTAACAGGCCGTTTCAACTCAGATTTAGTTTTCGTATAAAATTCTATAATTTAATTCAAATTTAATATCCAAAACAATAATCCCACTCGATACCTTATTGTACAGCAGAACGGTACTTTATTATCGTCTTTTTTTTTTTTTTTTGAGCAACAAATAAGAAAATATTAATTATTTTTTATATAGTTAATAATAAAAATTTCCGTTTATTATGTTTTGATTTTTTATTTTAACTAAAGTACTTAAATAAATATATTTTACTAAGAACTATTAATTTGCTCCTAACCTTTTTTTCACACAAAATATGCATGCATTTAGATAAATTTAGTATCGTGTAATTTTTAATCAGATAATTTAACAAAATACATCTTTAATAATTTAATATTTGAAATATATTTATCTTAGGTGATATAAGAGTAAATCAACATCCCGATATAGCAGTTCAAACAATATCACTATTGAGACTACATAACATACTGTGCGATGATCTCAAAAAAATAAATCCCTCATGGGACGACGAACGATTGTACCAAGAAGCCAGAAAATTACTCATAGGGATGTATCAGCACGTAGTATACAATGAATTTGTTCCTGGACTTCTAGGTATGCCTTAATAAATTAGGTACTTTTATAGTAAGTAATACAAAACAAAAATTAAAAATATATTTTGTATTTTATTGCTCATTAGTTATTACTTATTAGATAGGTATTTTTATAATATATTATTATTAATATTATAAGGTACGTTTAAATAAACTTATATTTCTTTTTATCTATAATAAAATATGTGCAATCGAGTGTGAGGCAATTTAATCATTTCCAGACTTAGCATCACATTGACACTCGTGACATTGATTATACTCGTAGTATAATATTATATACTTACACATAAATAACAATCAGAAATGTAAATATTTAATATTTACAAAATAGTTCATTAAAATTTTAAGATAGATTTGTTAGGTAAAAGTATTTTTAAAAGTATTTGAAACTTTTTTAAATATTTTAAAAACATTATAATTTCTTAAATGCTATTTAGTAGGTATTTAGTGCTATTTTATAGAATATTATAAACGGATCAATTTTTAATATTATTGTTTAAAAATATCATAGGAAAAGATTTTTCCAAAGCAAATAAATTACTACCATTAAAAAAAGGTTTTAACATGGATTATGATAAATTTTTAAATCCAACTACGATAACCAGTTTTACCGGTGCTGCATACAGATCACTTCATAGCGAAATACAGGGATATGTGGAGTATTAATAATATTAAGATTATATTTTTTTTTACTAATTTAAGTTTCCAGCACATATTATATAACTATTTTTTTTTTGTATATATAGCTTGATCAATGAAGCCAGAAAAGTTACGTCGAAAATTCGTTTGAGTGATTTTTTCTTAAGAACTGACATAGTGCAAAGAGGAGATAATTATGATAGTTTTACTAGAGGTTTACTTAGTCAAATTGCACAGGACCAAGATCAATATTTCACACCTGAGGTTTGATAATTATTTATTGGTTACATTGTTTTGCATTATTAAATAAATTAATTTCATGTTTTCACGTTTAAAAAAAATAGAATAAATATGGTACTGATTATAATAATTTATTACCTACCTAATTTAGGTTAGCGAATACCTATTTAGAGATCCGAACAAAACAGAAGGCTTCGATTTAGTCAGCATTGACATGGAACGTGGTAGAGATTTTGGAGAACCATCTTATAATAAATTTAGGCAATTGTGTGGATTGAGCGAAGCCAAAACTTTTGACGATTTTACAGATCAAATAACTAAAAAAGTAAATATCTGCGTTAAAGAATAATTGCACATTACACAACATATTTAACTATTACACTTGGAATTCACTAAATTATTATTAATAAAAACATTGTTTTTCAAGAATGTTGATATCTTAGCTAGCTTGTACGAGCATGTAGATGATGTAGACTTTTACGTAGCAGGTTTGCTAGAAAAATTGAAACCTGGATCTTCGTTGGGCCACACGTTTCAATGTATTTCTGGAGAAATGTTTTTCAGATGGAAATTTGGTGATCGTTTCTTTTATGAATTTGGAAACCAAACAGGATCTTTTCGTTCAGGTAACGATTGACACTTTTGTTAGATACCTATTAAATTTAAAGCTTAAATAAATTTTTTTACTCGCCATATATTACTAAATTGTTTGAAAAGATCAACTCGATGAAATAAGAAAAACAACATTATCACTAATAATATGTATGACATCAGACATTCAATCTATACAACGTAACGCTTTTGACGTTATCAGTAATCAGTGAGTATTCTATTTTATAGTATATTACTTTCAATATTACTCATAGTGTATTAGGTACATAATATACTATATAAATGGCGTCTAAGTATAGCATAAACAAAAATATTTTTTAACCATAAATCTATCCATGAGCCCCATAGAATATGTTTTTTTTGTTTTTTTTTGTTTTAGCGATATAAAATGTCTAATTTAGAGATTTTAAAATTAAATTTTATAGAAAAATTTATCAACATCAAATATCTTAGCATAACTTTTTTATTTCAAGTGCGATAATAATAACTAATAACTCTTAAGCTAGTTATTACGATTTTTATATTTTTTAATTGTTTACTTAATAACTTATTTATACAAAAATAGGAAATGAATTAATATGATCCTGTCTAGCTTATAAATAAACGAAATATCTTAATAAAACATTAAATCCTTTTATACATTTTTCATGAGTGAATACTTAAAAAAAGAACAAATAAAAAGTTTATAAAACAAGAGAAATCTAAAAAGTAATATTGACTTAAAACATACTCGTAAATAAAATTGTGGATAATGTTGTAATACCTAGGACAGTTAAATATATTTTAAATAATAAGGTACTTATTGTCGGAAAACAAATAGGAAAATATTTTATCTATCGAAAATATAGTATTTATATTTTTAGGTATATTAATAATATTAGAAAGCATAAAAGCATGGGTAGGTTAGGCACCTATAGTAACTATAATTTTTACCTTTATATAGACAATAAAATTGTATTTAGTTTAAATTATTAAAATACAAAATATATATAATATTCAATAATGTATAAAATGAAAAAAAATGTGAAATAATAGATTTATTAGAATTGTTGTTATTGATTTTTTTTTTTTCAGTAATCCTTTGGTACCTTGCAGTTCCATACCAAAACTTAATTTAGATCCTTGGAAAGAACTTTAATACATACCTACCTAATATTATAGTGCCTGTATACTGTTTTTTTTTTTTTTTTTTGTAATAAATTAATAATTGGCTACAAAGTATTAATATTGTTGAAATTCATAACCTAGTTAGTTGTATAATAAAATAATTAGATATCTACCTGGCGACTGTTTTTTGTTTGAATACCATTGTGTCTTTATATTCTTGGATACAATTCTATATTCCTATCGTTATTTCAAATTCATCCAAAACTCAGAAAACGAGTTAACAACATGTTTACTGTTTAGTTATATATCACAGAAATATCACTATTCTTATAGATGATAATGATAAATCATTGCAGCATTATTGTTTACTAAGATCACTGGGTAGATACTAACTTGATAATGTTGTTTAGGCGACTAAATAAAAACAATTAAAAATTATCAAGTTCCTGGATTAAAAATGTATCTTTATACTAATTGTATAATCATAGGCGTGCGCATGGGGGGGGGCAGCAGAGGCAGCATATATATGTTGCTCCTGGACTTTCTTTGGGGCTACTACGGCCAGTAAATTTTGGATAATCGGCCTTGGAAAAATTATATTTTTACAAATTATAATCATTGTAAATAAGAAAATTATAAAAAAAATTAATTTTATTTAGTTAAGTATAAATAAATATTTTATGATTTTATAATTTACTAGTATAAAAATAATAGACCTGTCTACTATAAAAAATATCCATGATTTTAAATCATAAATTAAAATTAAATCGTGTTATTTATTATCATTTATGGCCAAGAAATCTAAAAAAACTGGGTTTTAACGTTATCGTCTAGTACATCGTAGACCAATACACCATAACGATTGCGAAAAAGTACGCCTTTAGTGACTTAGTGCCTTACTGTACAACTTTTTAAAAATAACCAATACAATTTTAATTTTGATACCTAATGGTAAAAAAAAAAAGTAAAATTATGGACCAGTTTTAATTGTGAATTTGAAGAATGGGCCGAATTAATCTCTTGGTGATCCTGAAACAGGAGGCTGCACATGCCTATGCCTATAATTTAATATTAGGTAAAAGTTATATTTTAGTTATTTTACGTTATTATAAGACACTTTTATTTTTATGTTTTTAGTAATTACTAATATAATATTATACATAAACAATAGATACTCGTATACAAGGTAATTCTTTTATCATTGAACACTAACTTAATGGGTCGACTTTTTTCAAAATGTTTAGTTTTATGCTTTTCTAGAATTATATAAAATTTTTATTTTTGTCACACTTATATTTAATAGTGAAACCACTATGAACTTGTGATTTTCAAATGACAACCTATATTTTAAATGTTATATAATAATAGTACTGGTTTTTTATGAATTTTTACATTATAATTATTAGTTTCCATTAAACCGTTAATGAGTTATAGCTGCTCAAAGTTAGGTGTTTTTTGGTTTTTATTATACTTCTTGTTTCTGAAAATCTACAGTTACATAAAATAAATAAGTAATAGCAATAAAAGTATATTTTTTTACATGTAAAAACAAGAACAAATCCTCCATTAACCCCAGACTTAAAACAATAGTAACATTTAAAAATGGCAAATGGCACTAATAATATATGTATTTATTTATTACTTATTACTTATTAGTAATAGGAATAACTAATTAATATTTAGCAATTTTCTAAGTAATACAATATAATTTAAAAAATGTACTTTTTTAAATATTTAATATTAAAATTGAGCATATGTAAATGACTAGTTAGTGATTATTATATACATGCATGATAGGTTTTTTTTAATATTGATTTAATTTACACCATCTACGTATACATAATATAATTATTTTCTTATTATTATTAAATACATAAAATTTATGAATTAAGTTTTAATGATTGATGTTGTTGCCTCATATTAAATTTTAAATTGTGCAATATTCTTGATGAGATGCCAATTAGGTACTTATTTAATTCACATGCATAATACCAAATTGGATGATAATTAGGTTTGATTAAATAGTAAACTAAAAGAAATCATAAAAACCATAAATAGTCATAATTTTAATTTGTATAACAATATTATATTACAGAGTAATAATTGTTTCAATAAAATTGTAATTTGTAATATTATGAATGTTGGCGTATGACGTGTTTAGTGTTTACGTTAGTAATGAAAGTACCTAATAAAATAATTCAATTTTTAAATTTTCAATCACAGAAAACTAGAAAAGACGACTTGAATAATATTAAATGTCAAACGAGTAATCACGAGTAAAGAGTAAATGACTAATGACTAATGAGTTTTATACTTTATATTATTATTTAGTTTTATACTTTATATTATTTTGTGTTTAAAAGTTAGAAGTTAACAACATTATTCGATATGTTGGTATAGATCATAGACCTTATGTCCTTATATATATAGTTTAAGGTTTATGGCAGCGTTTCTTGATCTTTTTACTGCGACCCCCTTTTTGAATATCAATTTTTTAGCGATCCTTTACACATATTTTTTTTTGTATACTTGCATAGATTATTAGGTATTAATTACTGTAATAAATAGTACTGTACACGATACAGTATTTTTGGTATATTTATTGATTTTATTTTTTATTACTTTATTTTATTATTTGAGCTTTTAAATTTTTGTATTTTTGTATTTAAATTTTAAATTATACGTTAGCGACCCTAATTAGTAATTTATAAGTTGACGACCCCTAAGGGGGTCGTGATCCCCAAGTTGAAAAACACTGATCTATGGTATAGATACTAAAAATGTGTATTATCTATGTTTATCGGTAACTGTTGGGAGATTATCTATAGCACGGCCCTATTTCTAATCGATACTTTGAGTCCTTCGATATTTTCTGAATTTTTCCAGCAGTAACCTAGAGTATGATTCTGATTAACCTATGTTGTGTACAAGTAAATTACTGGCCTTGTTTCGTTATTTTGCCTCAATTGATTTAATTTTCTTAAAAAATTAACTCGAGAAGCAACAAAACTATAACTCTTCATCTAAAATCTACCGCCCATCATTACATTCCCTGTAGATAGGTACTTGAAGATTAAATTGTGTAAAATAGTTTTGACAAATGATTTTAAGTCAGGATATCTATTCAATTTTTTCTCTTTTAAATAATTCTATATTTATGCGCATGCTTAAAATAAAATTAATATATTTAAAGTAGAGCAAAAAACTATCTATTTTTAATCCTACTTGAAGATCTACTAATTTAATTTTTATGCTAGCCTAAAATTATATTAATAATACCATAATCTTAAGAATTAAACACTATAATTAGGTATAGCTTCTAGCATAGTTATTTTACGAACTATTTGTGATGCAGGTATTTTCACATACATCTATTGTTTTAATAATAAAAATATGAAATTTCGCATTGCTTTTCGATAGTACATGTATGTTTTCATTGTTTTTATGATTTCCCGATCAAGAGGCTGTACGAGTGACTTAGTATTTGCATAGATTAAATATACTTAAAGTATATTTAATCTATGGTATTTGGTAGAAAAATTTCAAAACGATAACAATGTTCACAAAAGTGATTGGATTATCCGGTACTTGATGTTTTTAATAAAAAGTTAATTTAACATACCTAATTAGCAAAAGATTTATTTTGGGATTATAGTTTGTAATATTGGTACAACTGTTTTTTTATCAGTCTATGACTTATTCTTTTATCACGATCGATGGCATATCAGTCCACGGCGGGTTTTTTGATTATGCAGTTTTTTTTAAATGTTCTAAGTCCTAATTGTTGATTTTTTTATCGTGATCGTGATTGTTGAACTGTTGGGCTTTTACAACAATTATAATATCATTATAATCAATCGATAATCTATCACTAGTATTACTTCGTTTCCATTTTGATATTATTTATTTAAGTTGTCATCGTCCGGTGAATGGTTCTATACCCGATCATGTCGTCAAACCGTCCGTCAACAATTGAAAGACTTTTGACAGCTTTAAACTGTATGTTGGTCGATGGTTTTGCAATACAGGACAAAACGTTGATAGAAAAACTTTTGATAAGTCTGCAAGACGCTGGTAAGTAGCTTGCTGTTTATAATTGCAATTGATGGTGTGAGTGACTAAGTATAAATTTCGAGTTGACAATGTTTTTTAGACGCTTTGTTGAAAACAGTACCGATCAACACTCACTGCAAATGGTTTGCCAGTGTTTTGAACATGTATCAGCATCAAACTTCACTGTCCAGAAATGCTTCAATACATCTTTACGCTTTTGCTCTCAAGTACTTGGCTATACTAGTGAAACATGAAGATGGCTTAGTCGCACTCATTGAGACTGGTACTCTTCAATCAATGATTAATCACCTAGACATTGGGTCTGATCTCAAAGAGTCTTCAATTTTTAACGCCTACATGTCGTTATTGCAAACATTGAATACTCATAAACGAGGTCTTGAATATGTTTTCCAAGAAGGTAATTTAAGTAAAGTGAAATTTTTCTTAATGAATATTTGTATAGTATAACAAACACTTCTTTTAATGAACAACATGTTAAAGTGCAAAAAGTAGGTAATCTGTTGTATTTTGAGTTCTCTTTAATGGACCCTTTCTATTATGGGTATAGTCATATAGACAGTTTTATTTTTCCCTAATATCTTTAATAATGGACAATGATCTTAGTCCAAACTCAAATATAATTTCATATATTGTATATTTCATATGTATGTAGTTTGTAAATATGAAGCAACGGCCATCAGTCGTGAAAATGTAGTGCACTATTACAACTTATTAAATACTCCTATACTTCCAATAACATTAATATCAATTGTGTATATTATTTATGATAATTGTGTAGGTATGATGTTTAATTAACAATATATTTATGCATTTACCTATAAAACATAATATGTATTAATATTTACTTTAGGATTTTTCATATAAATACAATTTTTCCATTAAATAGATATGAATGTGAGGTTGAATAAAATAATACTAAGCCTACTATATTAGACACTTTTTATAGTTTGATAAATGTTCATTATAAGAAAGTTTTGTTGTACTTTTATTATTTTGTTAATACTTAGTAATATTATAAACCTATCAATACGAGCCATAACTAATATTTGCTTTAATTAGTTTAATTAATTATAATGAAAAAATAACCCGAGAATAAAATTTAAACAAAATTCAACACGGGTACCTACTAAACATAATATGGTTTTGTTTGTATGATTATTAATATAGTTAACTATGTTTTAATATTTTTAGGTTTATGGAAAGTTATACTTTTTACTATTCATGGATTAATTGTACCAGCAAAATATGTTGAAATTCAATCTAGTCAATATATTTCTGATTTAATTTATAAATCATTTGACTATGAAATGGCACATTGTTGTGAACCTCTTCTTAAAGAGTTATTTTATAACTTACATTTAACTGATAATTTAATTGTCAATCATAAAAATATAAAAGCATTTTCTGCTTATAATGTTTATGTAAAAACGTTAATTTTATCTTTAGAAAAATTCATTGGAACTAAATATGAATCCAATGTTGTCCAAAATATAATTAATAAATATTCTTTATCACATGTATTAGTGAATATGCAAAGTTTGTTAGATGTAAATGATATCCTATTAAAAAATTATATGACATTACATTTGATATTTGATTGTTTTACTGTTTGGCATCATTCTGACATGGAATATATATTAAAATCGATTTTTTCTTTAATGAATTTGCCAAAAAATATACATTCATATAAACAAATTAACAATTTATATACACAAGCAATTAGATATGCAAATATCAAAAATGTACATTTAGCAGCTAACACAATATTTGAAAAGGAATTAATTATTGGTCAGGTAAATAAAAATCTTACTTTTAAGACTTTTAAATCTATTAATATATTGTTTATTTTTATTTTTTGTGTTAATAGTTAATACCATTAAATAAATGTACTGACTGGCTTCAATATTCTAAGTATGGTAATTTAAAATATGATAGAAGTTGTATTAATGAATCAAAATACATTTTAAATTATTGCAATAATTATGATTTTATGATAAATGAAGTGGCTATTTCTTCTATACTCAATATTGTGGACATTGTTCATATACTTAAACAGGTAATTATTGTTATGTTAATATTAATACTTGTTTTATAGTGTATTAATTTTTCGACTTGAGAAATAATTCCCAAGTAAAAAAAAAATTTAAGTTATTTCAATTTCAGTTTAAAAATTGTATAAAATATATTTATTTATATAATAATTTAATATACTGGGTTTCCACTGTATTTATTCTCAGTATAGCCTAGTATTCTATTTATATGAAATTAAAATAAAATAAATTTATATACAAAAATAAAAATATTATGAAACTATATTTTAATTATAGAATGTTATAGATTCTATTAAATGGTTAAACTACTATTGATTATAGAATTGACTATGATTTTATTCAATAATCAATTCTATTATTTATAATTTGTTGACAGTATTTTTATACAATAAGTCTTTAAAAAAAATAGTAATTTTACTTCTGAAATATTTTTGTATACTATGTAATTTATAGGTGTCATTGGATTACTTGCTCAATTTTTTTTCAACATTAACAGAACATTTTTTGAATTCTGATAATTGGTTAGAACAAAATCAAGACCGAGATTCAATTTATCAAAAATTTTTAGAAATATTATCATATATATTTTTATGTTGGGCTAAAGTAATAGAGTGTAAATTATTTACTGAAGTTGCTACACAAGAACCATTATTAGTGCCACTTGTGCAGAGTCATAGTCAATTTTTTCACAAATCTTCTCATAATTCTACTCTTTTACAGGTAAGGTAATTAATTAAAAATATTAATATATTATTATATGTATGAGTATTAAGTATATTACTGTAAATGTCTGCATTTGATAAATATTGACAAATTAAAAACAATTGGACATTTTAAATTTAGAATTTTAATATTTATATGATGATTTTGATGATTTTTAACAGTTTTGGTTAATATTAACATTAGTGTAGACTATAGATAGTATATAAAATACAACATATTAAATTTTATCAATAAATTATTATTAAAAGTAATATTATATGTATTAATTATTTAAATTAGGTTTATTTTATTTTACAAACTTTTTTTTATTCCTTGAACTGATATTAAATTTTCTTTGCACATTGTAAACTGATTTTTGGTGTATACAAAAAAAGTTTTAGTGATTATGCAAATCAATTTTATACATAATTTATACAACTTTGATAAATGACAATAGCATACTAAAAAATAACAGTATAGCATAACCTTTAGTGAGGTAAAATATTATACAATCTGTTGGATTAGATAATAAAATATTTAATTAAAATTATCTACTTGTGCAATATCTAATATTGTATAAGTAGTACACCTATTATATATTTTTTATTATAATTTCTCTATAATTCCAAGATGACATAAAATAAAACAAAATCAGAACTACCTAAATTCATCATTATTGCTATTTAAATGTCAACATTCATTAGTGAATGTTAACAAACAGCTTAGGTTTAATCAATATGTTAACTTTCATCAATAATTTTGGTGTAAACGATATTCACTGGTGACTAGGTGACTAGGGGGTGAAGTGGCCGAGCGGACTAAGGCGTCGGTTGCGTCGCATACCGTCGCCGGTTCGAATCTTGGTCACGGGCAGTGTCACTCTTCAGGCATTCACGGTATCTGGAGAGAGAAGCCGCCGCCCCCCCACCCGAGCATAGCAGAAACCTATGGGTGCCCACTAAAAATTCTGCTAAATAGGCAACCGAACTATAGGCCTTCGGGCCTACTCCTGGACATAAGCACCATATGAAAAAAAAAACTGGTGACTTAACATTCACCAATTACAGACATTTACAGTAACATGAAAATATAAATATATATATTAATTAAATTCTTATTTATAATATTTAAATGTACCTAAACACATTTACAGAACGGTTTAAAATTAATTAGTACTGCACTAAATAAAATAAGCAAAGAAAATATACAATGTATAGATCATTTGGCAGATTTTAGTACACTGTGTACTACACTCAATAATTTACTATTGGATACCAGACCAGAAATCCGAGATAGTTGTTTACAGTGTATTAGAAGTATAGTTAGTGCTTCTAAATACAGTTCTGGTAACTTAAATTAACAATATTATAATCATTATTTTTTATTAATATTTGATTTATAATTTTACTTTTATTTTAATTAGGGAATTTTTTTATCAAACTCATCTTAGAGAAAAATATGCCAATAGCTGTTATAAACACTCTTAAACATGACAATGATCCATTTGTAAGATCTAAAGCTCTTGAATGTTTAGAAGAAATGGTTTCTGTGTCAGATATTTGGGAAACATCTTTAAAAGATTCAGATTTAATAGTAAGTTCATATTACAAATTATAATTAATTATTAATTTGTAGATTAAGTGATGATTATTTTTTAATGTTATTTAGACGCATTGTTTAAACTTAATGCAATGTGAATCTGAAGGTATCATCAGACGACAAATAGTAAAACTCATCACTGCATTGTTCGTGTATAATAAGCTTGGGTATGTTATCTTATATTCATATTATAGAGACAATTTATTTAGTGTTTACTATATATTAAGGCATTAAATGAATGCAATTTCATTATTTCAAAGACTTTTCATAAAGCTTAGTATTGTGATAACTAGTATTCGTCATTAACTAATAAATTATAAGTATGAATTAATTGTCATCCCTAACCAACTGGTTAATTATATTATATTTAAATATGATAGATAGCTTAGGTTTAAAACAATATTATTAATAATTAGTGAAATTAAAAAAACAATCTCTGAGTTTATATAAATACACAAAATGAATGATTTGATTTATTATATAATATTGATAATTGATTGTTCATATTTTGTGTACAATTAAATTTGTATTTGTTCATATGATATTATTTTTATATTATTTATTTCCAGTGATAATCTATTTAATGAAATATGCACTGTAATGGTACACATTAGCACCAAAGATCCACTTTGGGAAGTAAAAACGTTTACTTATGAATTTTGGAATTCTATTATTCATACATTTATTGGTGAATCTTGTAAACAAAATAATACTGTAAGACTAAATGACAGTCTTGTTAAATTAAGTGCAACAGGCTGTTTACATGTAAGTAGATTTATTAAACTTTTTTTTTTTTTAATTTCAGTTAAGTCAATAAGTTATTGATACTTAATATTTTTTATATTATTAATATAAACTATATACTTTAGGTTCTTTATCTTGCATTAAAAGAAGAACACGATTTGGTAGTACAAAAAAAAGCCATTTACCTAACAAAAAGATTGCTTACTTCTATAAAATCTAATAACAATATCTGTGATTTAAATTTTAAAACAAAAAGTGAACCAGGAAATTGCCTGCATAATATTATTGATGGAAGTATTGATAATAGTTTTAGTTCCAAGCAAAAAAAACCCAGACAAATTGATTCATCTGATAGAATTTTAAATTCTATTACTACAACTAGTGACTGTGAATTATTGCCAAATCTCAAGTCATTTAATTATAGTAATATTTATCCAAACGATATTTGTCTTCGTCAAAAAACTGATGACTATCTAAAGATTGATGATTTTTTAAATTTTACTTACACTTATGATTTTAATGAATGTGATGCTAAAACACAATGGATTATATCTACTAGGTCAGGTTTAGATTCAATGTTGAATGACATAATCGATCAATCACAAAATAGCTTCATTGAAGGAGCTGATCTTTTAGATTGTCATTAATTATATTTTGAATCATATTACTTTAAATCTATGTAGTATAATATTGTATATTGTGGTTTAAAATGTCATAATTATTATAAGTATATTTTTAATTTTTATCTCTTGTTTTTTCCTTTAAATTTATGAATATTTATCACTATTTTTATTTATAGTTTTTAACTATACACTTTTATATTATTTTTATTATGTCATATAAAATGTAAAAAATCAATTATAAAATCTACATATTTCCTAGTTACACTTATTAAAATTTTAAAAATAATAGTTAAATATTGAAACAGTTACCAATTTAGTTAAAACCCGCTATAAAAAATCCACTCCATATTTCTCTAACACCCAAACCCTTTAATAGTAGACTAGCACACTATCTTAATTCCTGGCAACCATTCTCATTGTCTCAAATGATATTGGTTGGTGTCGTTATCTTTTAGAATAAATCACTGTCTGTTCACCTACTGAAACTCGCCAAAAGAGTCCTATCACTGGATAGCTTCCCTGTTTAATATATCAAAGTCAAGTTTGTATAATTTTTTATCACATGTGCTTATTGTATTTATTTTTACTACAGATTGTAAATGTATTTATTTTCAATAAAAAAGAAAAGGTTAAAATATTTTTATTTATGATTAATGTGTAATAATAATACTTAATAATAAATATTTACAATAATTATGAAATATAAGCTTTGTGTATAAAACAAAAAATTATGAAATATTTTTCAATACAGTAAGAGTTATTACATTGGATTATTGCTAATCAATACATTATTCATGAATGAAATATGAAAAAATCCATTAATAATATAAACTAGGTATTTATGATATAGCACTTTAATTTTAAGTTCATATGTACCTAGTACTTTAGTTGGAATTATAGATTTTACTTTTCTATTTAAATCTTTTTTGATTATTATTTATAAATTTTAAGGATAATCTATATTATATACTTATTGATCAAGTACCTAAGTACTACTAGATTTTTATGATATTATCATAGAGAAAATATCACATGTATAGATAGGAACCTATCATATTAAATAATGGTATACTATATTGACTTAACAAGGTTTAATAATTACTTTACTTATCAAGTTTATAATAATTTTATTTTTATTGACCTGTACTTCAATAATTAGGTACTATCATTGTTTTTGAATTGTGTTTTATTTATAATGAATAATGATAAAACATGAATATATCTATTTATAAATCTTTATTTCTTCTAATTATTATTTTATTTTTTTTTAAGTACCCAAACACATTAATTGAGTACCTACATTATACAAATTTGAATAAGTTGTATAGAAATCTATTTAATAGGTAATATTATGAATAATATAACCATGAAAGTTTTCCTAGTTTCTGGATAGGTTAGGTTACATAGTTTAAATCTTCTGATTTCAGATTTCAACATATAAGAGTTAGGTACTCCTAGCTCCTTTATTATATACAAAAATATTTCATTCATTCTGTTACCTATGTGCTGACAGCTGACACATAAAGTTAAATAGGTACAATATATTAATAATTGTTTAATGCTAATTTATGACATTGAATTTAAATCAACACATTAGGTAGATAATTAATTCAATAACAATCGCTAAAATTGTTTGGAGCCAATGTCTCTAAAAAATATGTCAGTGACTTCTGAGTCTAAGAGTAGGTACGTACCTACGTATGCTTAGTTTAAATGTTCAATTGCAAAACCAGTTTAATGGTTAAACTTTTGACACAGTTACAATTGTATCAAAAATATCAATCCTTCTAAGGTATTATCTCGGTGGTCACAATTAAGTGTCATAATGACGGTTATTGGTAGTTGATACTATTTACAACAAATTATTCTAAATAGTTTCATTCGATATCGTATAATTAGATAATCAAATTAGGTAAGTATCTATTGTAGATGTACAGGTAACTATAATTAAAATGAGTATATCATACATTCATGTTTGATAGCGATAATAAACTTTAATATAGATAATATTAGAAAATCAATAGTTGGTAGGTAGGTACATAATATAATAATAGCTATATCCTATAGGTACATAGAACGATGCATAGTTGAATAATATATTGTTGAATATGATTATAAATAGCTTATGTAGCAATGTATTGTGTAAACTATTATATTTGTATTCAATAGAATGTGTTAGATATATTAATGTCCTTACTTCTGAAGTATTTTTGGATAAAATAAAGTCTAAGAATAAGTACCTAAACATTCTACGTTTTTAATCCATAAAAAAAAATAGATGTCCGCATATATTATATCTGTATTTTAATTAGAGAATTTTTATGAGCTACCCAGGAATTTAAACAAAAAAAAATTAAAATTAAACTAATTTTCAAATAGTTAAAAAATGGTTTCTGTTTTTTACTGTCGAATTTTTACTTATGAATTATAAATATAAAATTTATAATATATGATAAAGTACTTTATATTTAATAATAATTTCTTTCATAATATTAAATATCTATATTTTTACATCTTTAATATTATTACGCTTTCATCTAAGCTAAGGGAAATAGAAATATTTTAATAACTTAAATGAAAGTGGATTAATTTCAACTTTTTCTATATATAAGAATATTTATCCCTTTACTATTAAATAACTAACTAGTATTTGTTTTTTTTTTTTTTTTTGAAGTAACAAATTATTGACCTGTATAAGAATAATGTTTGATTTTATCTTAAATCAAAATTAATTTGAATTTCAAATATTAGCTATATAGTAACTATATATATATATATATATATATTAGTTACATATATAGTTAAGGTCTAAATAGAAAAAAACGAACACATCCAGTCATTTATTCAACCCAAAAATAAATATTTACGTATAATTTAGTTGATTTATCATTAGCTTTTTTAATATATTTTTGTATTAGTTCTATGTACCTACATGATATTATACTAACAATGATCACTATTTCAATAATAGTATTATGATTGTAAACAAAAATATAATTCAAACAATTTACAAATAAATACTTAAATAAATAATTTTATACTTGATACTATAGTCTATTCGGAATGAGATTGTACCTCGGCGGCCGATTTCTGCGCATGAGTGTGGCTTTGTTCCACAGCGCTAGCCTTACGAGCTTTCGTGGTGGGAAAATTTCGTGATGGCATCTGACCGTCGCGAACTAAAACTGGTCGCCACAGAGGTACGATCTCACTCCGAATAGACTATATAATATTATATAATTTTTATCATGATTTCTAAGTTATATCACATTAACACATTTATAAAATTTAGATTGTCTATACATGACAAGTTAAAATGCAGATTTTTAAAACTAGCTAGTAAACTATTGATTGTCATTTTTATGTTCAATAGTACCTACTGTTTTTTTTTTTTTTAAGTAGCTAAAAATGAATAAATACATAGATACTTAAATATATGCATGTACCTGAAAATCTGATTACATAAATAAATTTTAATTGGTATCTATATTAAATAATTATGATAGAAAAATGCATTGAGCAAAAAGTATTAAATTATTTAATGAAGATATGTGTAAAAACTAAGTGATAGTCTGCAAGTTATTATAATTTTATACATAATAATGACAACAGGACAAAGAAAACTAAATGAAAGAAAAGAATTTGATAAATCGTTATAGTTATTTTATATGGGATATGCAAATGTACTTAATCGTTTATAAGATATAATAATATACCTACACAATTATATAATATCAAGTATCCAAATATTGTAATTATGAACTGATTATATTATTAATTATTATAGGTACTTAAGACATAAGAATTATTGAAATTAGCATACATTTTTACACGTAATCGTACTTACTATACAGTGTGATCAAAGTTATTTGACGGAGAGGTTGATACATTAGGAACTCGATAAATATAAACTTTGATAACGAGTAACTAAAGTATGCTTGGACAATATTCAGTATGAGGATAAAAAAATGTTTTTCTTTTGTAGTGTTTTTAAAACGGTAACTAGCTTGATAATTTTTTTCAGATATAAACCGGATAGTTCTATGATTACATTGAATTGAATCAAAGCTTTGCTAAAAAGTATTTAAACTGATACATATATATTTATAGAAATAATTTAAGTTTTTAATTCTCCCAGAAAGCACATGCACAATAAAATTTGATTTTTATAAATAAAACCTTCTATTTTTGAAATTATATTTTGGCAGCTCTATTTTTTTTTTAAACAACTAGGTATATAATATTGCTCTGAATTAAAAATTGAAGGTTAGATTAGATCTAACTAAAAATAAAAAGGCTAGGTTAAATAAACATGTTAAAATCTTGTTAAAAATACAATTGAAGATTATTCAAAAATTTCATTCTTTAATTAAATTAATACTTCTTATAAGAAAATTGCGTTTTCGTACTAAAATGTTTAAAAATTTGAAATTGCTTCTAAATGTGTACCATGACCATCCAGTTGAAATATTTAAGGTAATACCTCTTAGCTTGAACACACTGTATAATATATACAATATAATTGAACAAACCTATAGGTAATGCGGTTCGTTGAAGAGACCGAAAAAAATAACAACAAACAAATCACACTTAACGAACAAGAATAAATTATGTATATAATATTGAAACTTAAAAATTACGACATTAATATAGTAGTTATAATAATTGTTGACGATTTCTAGCTGTATTGCTTATAATATTATGTTGTTGATAGATGTAAAATATTTGCTCATATAGTTTCGTATTTGATGAAATAGGTGTACATAATATATATACTTTAACGGGACGTCGGACCGTTTGGTAAAATGTAAGCAATAGTTAATAATATTATTGTGTAGTTATAACAGTCAGCCAAGTACGACTTTTCACTTGTTGCCACTAAATAGTTGATACTGAAATAACAATAAAAATAGTAAATTAATTATTTTAAGCCCATTTTAACGAGTTTATACCTTAATATAGTATTATGATTAATAACAAATAAATAGTAATAATAATACGAATTGTTTATTTTCTGAATAAATCATGGGTTTATTAAAAAAATGAACTGAAATTTTCAAATATTAATACCGTATTGAATAATATATAATTTTCAGTTTGAAAACAAAATTATTAAAGAAATCAAAATTTTACTATATTGTTTATAATTAATAATAACAAATAAAATATGATTATATAGTGTGGATAAATATAATATAAATAATATTTATTCGTATGTTTCGTGATATTTTTTTTAAACAAAACATTTTTCAAGTATTTTTGTATTTATTTTTAAAATTTGTATTCGATATTAAATTGTAATTTTCGAGTTATCAATTTAGGTTTGCAAGTTCGGTTTAGTTTGAATGCGTTAAATTGAAAAAAAAAATCATTTTCATGATTAACACTTTAATAACTAAGTGGGTAATATATAATTTTATGTGGTACAAAACAACAAATATATGAACCATTTTAGTATTTTTAAGAGCATTACTGGTTGTGTAACGTATTTTTTAACCAATTTTTTTATTATATATGTAACAGAAATAATTATTATAACACCTATACCTACGTGTTTTGACTAAACAGGTAAATCAGCTAAACGTTGCTTTTTATTATCTACTTGGGTACAACTTACATACCTAATCATATAATTTATAAATAATCAGATTCCTTGATAACTATTATTTTAGAAGTGGATTTACTCATATCTAGTATATCTTGATTATAAGTGTTCAATATTAAAATAGTTCAACATTTTGGAAGAATTTTAAATGGAGTATTATTTGGTATTAACATGTCATATTATTATATAAGTATGCAGTAGCACCGAACTTATACATGAACTGAAGCGAACGCTTCATATATTTTATGTTAAAATAATTTAATATTAACATAAAATCCTCAGTGGTGGATGGATTAGTAATATTTTTGATTTTGTTTAACTTAAATTTATATAATTCGGCGCCACTGTAGGTATGGTTTTATATAATATTAAGAATCAATAGATTATTTATTTTTTCACATCGAAGCGTACTCGCACTAACATGTAATATTTTTGACATAAGCGCCTGCATAATAATACAATAACTTTTAAATTTTTAGCGACAAACTGGCGAGTAGAAATATATTGTCTTGTCATAAATCCACGAATCGCTGTAATGTTTTGTATGTAGACCGAATTAAATACCTAGGTACTAAATATTAATTATACATTTAGTTTATTTATGCATAAGTACAAGTATACTGTATAAATTTTTTAGTAAATAATATAATAATAATAGGTATTCAACGAAAAGGGTCGCTTCCTATTTAGAAACAAGTCACACAAGTTTTCCATTAAATCGAGTAGGCGTGTAACATAAAATAAATAGGTATCATGGTATATAATTATATTTAGATTGGATATGGGTAGATAGGTACTGCGTGAATTTTAGAGACATTTTGAATTTAAATTAAGTCATATTTTACTATAAAATCATGATGTATACAGAAATCACAGTAGGTAAATGGTTAATTAGGTATATAATATTATATATTTTTCAGCCACCAAAATTTTAAAATAGGTATTCAAATAATGTTCTTATTAAAATATATTAGGTATTTATAATAAACCTATCTAGTTATATACTTAGTTAATTGTAAATATCTGCAGCAGATAGTGTAATATAACGTTAATAAATAAATATTATCTATAATAAGTATCTACATAGTACATACAATTAATATATAGATTATATAAAGCCAAATAGGTATACAATAATAGTAAGAAGATCGTTCGGTTTCCAAAGGACTTATTAAGCTCGTGATAGATATAATTTTATGTTATACTTCATAATTAATATGATATAACATCGCACTGTAGGCTATCTGAACGTATTTAATATTATGTTCAAATTATTAACATTATTTTTATTTCGACAACTTATACAAAAGGAATTATGATAATATTATTTTAATTAAATCATAAGCAACACTATAATACTCATGTAGGCATATAATAATATGCTTACCGGATTTTGCAAAGTGGATAACTGTTTCACTACACCGGAACCAAGTTGCTGCAGAATGCCAGTACTAGAATTTTGTGAACACGTACTTTGCCTCCTGGACCGGATGCTGTTCATACTGGAACTGAGCAAGTATGGCACGCTACTGCTCGTATTTGGCATGCTACCACCCTTAAAAATCGTAAAACATCACATGTTTAAGTACTTATTTGATTTTCTGACACACAAACACTACAGATATATTTAGTACGTTGTACTGAACGTTATTTGGTTTTTCGTTAAAGAAATAATATTAGTATAAAATATTTTAAAAAGCTCTGCAATTGCATTAGTGAAATTTACTTTTTTTATACAAATTTATAATAGATTTATAAGATAGCAAGTAACACCTACTATAGTAATACATTTTTTAAATTTATTTTGGAAAGACTGTTGAATATTTAAATCAATCTCAAAATGTGTAATATTTCATTGATTTAATTGTATAAGAAATTAATAACAAAAAAGTTTATGAAATAATAATATAATATGTATTTAAATAATAATGAAAATATTAAAATATTGTACGCACAACCCAATATAATTATTTAAATTCTAAATATAACTTAAATATATATTTTTTTTAATGATATTTAAACGTTAATAGTTCCAAAAAAAATGTTTACCTGCTTAGTTTGAAAATTGTGATTTATACCTAATATATACCATACAATATAACCTACATTGGCACCGAAAAGATTTATTGGGAGCATAGTGATTTACCTTTTGAACGCGTAGGCGTAAGTGATTTGTTTCTAGTAAAAGGTAGTTTATTTTGAACTGTCTAAAATCTGTGATTGCGAGCTTATTGTTTATATTTATTTATTTAATTTATAAATAACACAACACAAACTAAATAATTTTTACTTATATCAACATATAAATAAGTTAAACATACAACATATTATAAAATACTTGACATTTCATTATTATTTCTACCTACTAAGCACACAATAGGCATCTATTTTATAACTCTATTTTCAATAGTTTTATAATTTTAAGTATTCAAAAAATCAATGGTCGATTCGGGGATTGTAAATTTTTCTCAAAGGCTTGATCAATTTTAACTGGAACATTCTAGAATAATATTCAATCAATGTAAATTTCACTTAAAATGAATAGGTGAAAAAAATTAATACTATTAATAGTTATGCCTTACACGATTATTGATTAGTAAATATTTATTAAAATAATATTCAAAATATAAAATATATAAATATATAATAATAAATATAAAGTGTTTTTTATCCCTTTAACTGTATCTCCCATTATAATCAACAATTTAAATTAAATTAATTTTTGTATTTCAATATAAACATTTTTCATAGTTTATTTTTTTTTAATTTTTAATTTAAATATTCACTGAATAAATTTAAATTAATCCTCGAGAAATTTTAGACCATCATGGTTATGTTGAAAAGAATTGGTAACCCCAAATGCCATTCTCCCTCAAATTGATATTTTTGGCTAAATATATATGAGTGTGTTCATGAATGCATGAATGCAAAATTAAAAATAAATATATATTTAATGAAATAATCTAATTATTAAAAACACGATTAAAAATTGATAAATATATTGATCGTATAGTGTATTATGCGTGCCTATATAAATAAATGTCTTTAAGTAACCAATGTTCAATATAGTAGATTACTGTTAATAGACAGCGCATTTCATTAATTTTTCTTAGTTATTAGAAAAAATTTTAAATATCATATAAAATATTACAACCTAACTCTATATTTAACGCGTTTGCAACACATTTTTGTACAACTAGTAAATAAATACTTTGGCTGATTTTAAAACAATGTAGGATTTTTTTTTAATTTTAAGTGTAGAACGTTGTATTATATTTTTCATAAATATTTTTATTGCTTATTTAGTTTTAGCGAAATTTATAAATTATGTATTTAATGTTAAATATATAAATAAATAATGCAATAAATAAACATATGTTTTTCTAAATAAATAGTATTTACCTACTAGCAATAACTGTTAAAAAATAAAATCATGCTCACATAAAATTAATTTTTTTATAAATTATTTTTAAGAATTAAGTAATTAATACCTATACCTATATTAATTATTTGACTAAGATGTAAGCTGAATTATGATAATTGTCAATACGTAATACTTGTAGTATAAAATTATTAATCATTTTTAGATGAATCATATTGAAACCTAAAAGTTCTGTGAGTTCATAAATTATAAATGAAATATTATTTTAGTTTATTTCGTAGAATTTTTCTATAAGTAATGCATACTAAATGCAGATTATATAACTCTTAATTCAATCTAAATATCCTAAATATCATTAAAATAATAAATTAAATTTTAATTCATACATCGGCGAGAGTGATTCTATAATAATACTAATGTTAGTTATTCATAGGATTATTGATCATACATAGATAAATAAAAATCTAAAGTACAATATATTATATATATATTTATATATATATATATAAATAAACGTAGAAACACTTATAATTGTCAATTTAAATTGAATCCCATTTGGTGTGAAAAATGAGCTTTGATCTGCGAAAACTATTATTGAAGGTAACTTAACGTTTGTGCCCGTAAATAACTCGGAAGCTTGCTGGGCTAAACACTGTGTTTTGTTATCGAATTTTTCGAGGTCTATTACACAGTACCATGGTGGTTTATGGACTACGTTTATTAGGTGTTTGTAATTTCATTACATTCTAGATTTTCCAATTCCCAGGGATATAAAATTAATGTTTAAACTTTATCACAAAACCGTTTTGATTTAAACGTTGTATACAAATTGACTCACATAAAATCACATAAACGTAGTATTTTACATATTATTTTAAGCTTATTTACTATACATATTTAAGATTTGATAAAAATAAATGTTACAGTTATAATTAATTGATAATAATAAAACTTAAAACTATTTATAATTCAACTAAATTTCAAATTTTTTTTTAATAATCTAAGCATCCCAACATATTCTGTTAACGTTTTTTTTTTCATAATTTAACGGCGTAATTAAGTAAGTACCTACATTTTACAGAATTATAATATTATAGTTTATGTTATTTGTAATTACTCTGCTTTACAGTATAATGCACAATCTTAGAATTATAAAACTTAAATGGTGACGAAATTTATCTAATATTTTACGTCGCATTAACCAACATGAGAATATGCTGAATTTGAATTGTTATCATCTTTTAATTAATAGTATGATATGATGACAATTTATTTCATACATTTAAAAATACTATGTTACTTCAAATTGATTGTCGTAATTGGGATAAACAAATACCAACTTATAATTGAAAAAACAATCTACTATTTATTTGTATTTAAAATTAAATTATAAAACATACCTTAAAATGTTTCACTTAATGTCATAATATAATTTTGTTTTTATTTAAGTAAAATAAAGTTTATAATTTATACTTACAAAAAAAAAAAAAAAAAATACATACACATGATAACATTTAACTTGATATTACAACGTGAAAGAAGAGAGCATTAATTGATACTATTTCAAAATTATGAACTTGAAAATAATGTTAGATATAAATAAATGTTTACATTTTATTTAGAAATTCACTGTTGAGTAATAATAATGGAGTTTATTAGGAGAAAGGTAGAGAGTTAGATTTTTTTTTTTTTTGTAGAACAGTGCATTGATGATGATTAGAAGAGTTGAGGTTGGGTGATCTATTTATTAAAATAAAACTATGCTCTTATGCTTTCAATAATTAAAAACATACAGTATTACTACTTCTACTTATAAACTATGTACTGAATTGTAATCAATACTTTACTTTCAAAACTAAATGAAGTCTTCCATTTTTAATTCAAAAAACAATTAATATAGGTATAAAGTTTAAGTAATTGATGCTTCTAAATTTATTTATTGTATATTAAAAATGATAAAAAATGTAAAAATGTGTGGCAAGTTAAAAACAACTTAAGTTAAAAAAAAATCAAAAATTAGTAATCACATATTATATTACATAGAAGTAATATAAGTTAGACATTATCAGTCATATACATTTCATTATTTAGATGTTTGAATTTATTTGATATTTAAGTAAACATATATTTACACTTATCTAAGTAAATGTTGTAATAATATTATATTTAATTTAAGTATATTTAATAATCGTGCGTGGAACCATGTTTACTTAAAAGTGATAAAGTTGTTGTTAATTTGCTACTTGTAGCTCGTATTTCCCCAGAGTTATTTAGGTATTTTTTTTCCAATTTGTAAGAAAAAAAATATCAGGAAATTCGGCGAATTACCTTTTTTAAAAATATCAAAATATATATTCTGTTTACTAGTCATGCAAGTTTTACGCAAACTTTTTGACCATTTTAAAACTAAATTTAAAGAGCTTTAAGAGAAAAAACTTACGATAAAAACAAATAATACCTGTTTTACTTAAAATCTTAAAATCGAGTCAGTACGACGCTAAAAATATTTCATTACGACTAATTTACAGTCAGTCATTTACCCATTTATTATTTTGAGAAAGTATTTCATAAATGTATTTTAAAGCAGATTACTTTTTTCAGTGATGCGTTTAATTATTTTAATGAAAATCAACTTAATAATACTCACAATCATGCTCCGTGCAAGCTGTACTCCGCGTAAGTTGCAATCAAACAGTAAAACAAAATATAAAAAAAATAACTCAAAATTGTAATAATAATTTAAAAGCATTATTAATATTGTTATGATTAAATAATTTATCGTAGTAATAAATGTTGTTGTAAAATATAATATTAAATAATAATATTTTACATTACTGTAAAGTGTAACACGGCGTTACATACTGGCAATATTAATACATCGGTGTTTTTAATATTTTATTAAAAGAAAGATTACTTATTATAAATAATTGTCTTCTGACTTTTTAAGTTTTGTATTTTTTTTTCTTCAGCAATTCAAAATAATATAAATAGTTTGTCGAAATGTTATGAAAGAATGTTATACTTGTTGCATGTATTGATATAATAATGGTAATTACGTTATAATAAAATAGTTTGTGCCATAGTGAATATTTATTGCGTTGCTAAAAAAAAAAAAATGATGTTTGCGTGTTTAAAATTATTATTGAAATATTTTATAATTTGTATTGTTTAAATGTAAATGCTTAATAATGTTTAACTGAATTATTTCAACCTACAGATGTTTATATAGGAAATATTGAGTAAATAACATATAGTATGATATTGTAAAACAATCTGAAATATTTAAATTATACAGAAAATGTATTAACGTGTATAACTTTTTGTATTAGGTAATATTCATTAAACCGAAAACTTCAGAATTAATAAATTTTCTAAAAATTAGATAAATATTACTTATGTACAAAATACGATAACAAAGAGTAATATTGTTATATATTTTTTATTAGAAGTTCCAGTTTTGAAGTATAATAATTTAATTTATGTTAATTTCTTATAAGACTTGAAATAGTTAAAACATAGAGAAAAAGGTTTGATATCCTCATTTTTTACGTCTAAAATAAATTTCTGCGATGAATAAATAATAATATATTGTTTATAATATTGTAAACATATATATTTATCATACATTTCCTAATTATCTTAGTTTAGTTTAATTTTCAATCGTATAAGTAACATATTGGATTTATAAAACATAAATATTAACCTACCTAATATTCTTATTTTAAAACATATTGATTTTATAAAAAATTAAAATATGAAATTTAATATAATAAAATATAATAGATAGAATTAAAATTTAATTTGTAGTTAAATCTAAGATAATTGAAGAAAAATCAAATAACTATAGAGTTCATAAGAGTAGTATCTATAAATTATAGTTAATATTGTTAATAAATATAAAATATTTTAAATAATACACAATAATTTATTTATTTGTAATATATTTTATTATTGCAATTTGAACGTTATAAACCGCTTTAAAAACCTGTAACGCTGCAAGCTATTGTGTATAATATTAGTAATTAAATTGCTTACATTTGTTAATCAAGTTCTGTTACCAGAATGAGAATAATAATATGTTTGTATGTATTATGAATAGTTATTTTCATATTATATTTTAATAACAATTTGTTTTTGGTATTTCTGGATGACAGACTTAAAGAACATTTTATAAATATCAGTCATAAAATTAATTAGTTTAATTAAGGAATGTAAACGTTCCAGAGAATTTATTTGTAGCATTATTAATAATTGTTACACTAACTGAATAAAATAAATTGTGTTTTATACATACAAAGTTATTTAAATATAAAACACATAAGTACATGATTATTTTATTTTGGTAATTTATATCAAATTGGATTTGAAGGAAGATATTAGTAATAAATGTGTGGACTTCAATTTTTTTAAGGTCCCTATTAAATTACCTTTATTTTTTTTTTACCGAATGATTTAAAAAATGATTAAATTTTTTTTAATGTTACAAAAACTAATAGAAAAAAACTACTTATTTTATTTTTTTGCAATAATTAGTGGGAATATTTGATTTTTTTAAATTTTGTATCGTATACCATGAAGATATTTTGAAGAGATAATAAAGAAAAATGTATTAGATATAGTGGCTCATAATTTTTTTTTAGTCTGGGACTTTAAAATTCTAAATATGGCACTATTTACTTTTGAGATACACAATGGAATACTATTATAAATTGGTTTTTGATTTTAAATTTGTATTTTGTATATATTATAATATATCATGAATTATAAACCTGTGGACATAGTATTATAGATTTGAATAACAATGTACTGGTATGTATTAAGTATTAGCCAATTGGTTAACATTTTAAATTATATAAAACCAAACAATTAAATAAGTTAAATATGTATAATGATAAGCGCAAAAAGCTTCTTACCAATAATATAAAATCCGATACAAAGCAATAATATTTAAAGGAACTTATCATTTTTTTTTAAATGAAAAGTTCAAAAATACAATAGGAAAACATTTATTTGAAACATATGGTTCTTTAATGTTTCACAGATTTGTTATATTATTTTACTGAACATTTTTTTTATAAAATGTTATTCTTCTTCCAACGATCATTTAACTCCAATGAAAAGTTATTATATATTACTTGGTACGTACAACTGGCCAAAAAGCAGTACATCGAATTAAAAATAGAAAAAAACCAATGAAATTAAGTTGTACGTACTTATTACCGGTAAGTTCTAACTAACGTCAAAAGCGAAAAAAAATAATATTAAAACAAAAGAAAAATAAACGACCCAATGTGGATTTTTTAAAGTGAATAGTGTGCCATAACAAAATAGTGTTTAGTTAAATTATTCAGCATTCTGTCCTTCATTTAATTGAGGTAAATGACGGATGATAACTTGTATTTATTATTTGCTTTGTTCAATAGTTTTATATATTATAATGATTAAATATAATATAAATAGTTAAAAATTATTTTTAAAATAACCTACTCAAAAAATTACATTAGAAGAAAAATTATTTAAGTCTTGGGTATTTTTCTAAATTTACATTTTATTTTTTCAACAAATTAGATGCTGATAGATACTTTTTTAATTACGTGTAGTTGATAATTTATTATTATTTCTTCAAAGTAAAAAAAAAAAAAAAAAAAAATTAAACGAGGGTATAATAAGTAGAGCGTGAATTTCATGCAAATTATATTTTTTTCTAAATTCCTTAAACGTTGATTTCCAAGCACAAAATCAAACTTTTATTTTTATTTTTTTTAGCATATTGAGGGCATTTTTCATATATTATATTTTTAAATATAAGTAAAGTTTAATAAGAATTAATCTGAAATCACCCCTTTTTTTAAAAGTAACAAAAAAGTATTAGAAAAAAAATTGTATATTATATATTTTATTTTATCGTATTATTTTTATTACGTATTATGTTTTTATTTTAGTATCAGAAAAAAAGCGGTGGTGGCTGCACAAACGAAATTGTATTGTCACATGCAGGTATATAATAATATATTACATAATATTAGGTAATATATAGATTGGTCGTTTTATTTTCGACTTGCAGCTTCAAAATCAAAACATTTATAATTATATAATTTAAATAGTACTGATAAATTATATAGATTTGTAGCCTTCGTTACAAATTATAATTTTATTTTTGAATAAAACGGTTTTTTAAATTTTGAAATATTATTAGTGTTTACAATATATTATTATATAGCATGATTTTTTTTTTCATAGAATTTAAATCCACGCCCTAGTAATCTAATTATAAGTATATTAAAAGTGAAAAAGGTCTATGCATAGTTTCTAATTTGTAATTTTAACTAGTTTGATTTTAGCTAGAGTGAGACTACCATCATCATTATATAAATAATGTTATAAGAAATATAAATTATATCAATTATTATCACGAACTCTTGATGAAAGAATACAATTATGTGGTATAATGGTATAAAATATCATGACAGCAATGTTGATAATTGATATTTCAGACCATCCGCCATTTATCTCACATGTTTTTGACTCTCATTATATAAATTAAATAAATTATAAAATATAAATGTCAATTTTAATCATGCTGAGCGAACGCACATAGACCTGGCGTTCAAAAAAAAGTATACACTGACAGCGGACACCGTTTAATGCAACACTCATCGGCTTTCTCATTCATTATAATGACTTACATACGTCGATGATGGCACCGACAATGTGGACCCACTGTGTCCGTTAATCGGTCTGAAGTACTGATAGCCCTGCGCAAAAAATCAATTTAAAAGCTCCTGACACATAATATCATCCACAACAAGCGTCATAAAAAACAAAAAATGTCATAACGACGAAAATAAAATATTATATTAAAATAATATAATCATTTTTTTTAAGCGTAGGGATACGTTTAGACCGACATAATATGATATATATATATATATGTGTGTGTGTGTGTGTGTGTGTGTATAGTAATAACTTACAGCGTTATTGGTTCGTTTGTATATTACAACGGTCCGTAATTTTCTCTACAGTACATGTATGTTAGTATATAAATAATGCGGCGAAAAGCTACTTACAAAATCGAAATAATACACACAAGTCATGATAATATAATAGTAACATAATTATGTAATAAAAACTAATGACATGATAATATGGTTAGGTATGTATCGTATAATAACGTGTGAGACGCGCAATGTATATTTCACAATTTTTTTTGTCGTAGCTGACAATAGTATAATATATAGTTGCAAAAAATACAACTTGATTAATATAATGTAAATTCTACAACTAACTAATAATAATAAAAATAACAATAATAATTACCGATGGTGGTGACAAATTGATGGTAGATCCACGGCGCTCAACGTTCGAGTGTCTCCGGATCGGCAGTCCGGTGCCAACGGGCGTGCTTCCTGGCGAAGAGGCACATGACGGTGCCACGCGAATTTTCGGCGTGTTCAACATATTGTCAGACAATCGACGATTTGGAAATGAACTGACTACGCGTAAGAAGTTGCTATCAGAACCGGAGGGCGACCCGCCAAACCACCAGCTGCCTGTTGCAGGACACGGAAACGAAAGATAGTTGTCAATTTATTATAATAATAATATTTTTCTTTTAAGTCTTCAACAACTATGGTTATAACTTATAAGTATTTTTTAAAAACAAGAAAGAAAAAGTCTTTTAAAGTCTAATTATTTAATTAAATACAATTAATTAAATCAAATGCTATATGCTATAATTATTACTTATGTTTGTATACAAGGAAAAATAGGATGTGGGTGTGACGCGTTGTTGACATTTTTGGGTTATATTTTTTTATATAAAATATCTGAAATTTTATTCAACTTACTGTTGATATAGATCGTGAGGGCCGAAAATTGATATTTTTAATTCAATTAATCATAATAAAAACTTTTACTTGGTACACAATTTAAAAAGATTACGTATAATATATTATGTTTACTTATATTTAATGTTTTAATGTCATAGATACGTAGCCAAATTATAGCAGGGTGAAAATACTTTGTTAATGATTTTTCCATTGAATTCTAAATGGATTTTTGACTACAAAGCTTTGTCAAATGATGAGCGACAAACAATTTTACTAGTGATAATCGTAGTGGTAGTTTACCACTACTGTGAAATTCATGAAGCTTATGTTTTGTATATTCAGCAGGCAGCAACATTAGAGAAATTCTATACCTAAGCGTATTTTAATTACATAGAGCATCTATAACTACCCAACACAATTTATTGCATATATTATAACTAATTATAGCTAAAATAATCAACAAACTAAATTATCACAAACATCGGATACCTTTTTGAATTGATTTTTAAGAATGTTATAATAATAAAAAATGAAAAGGCTGATAAAAAAACCAAAAAAGGTTACAGTCTTATATGCTTTTGTATATCAGATTAAGATTTACAAAATAACAATACAATAAATAATAAATAATTTGATAACGTTATTAAACGATAAAACCCATACTTTATTTACAAAAATATAAAATTTAAATATCAAACAGTCAGTTCTCCTGTGATTTAAACTAGTCAAAATATTCACAAAATACAAAGTTATATTATCAATCTTTGTTTAGGCCAGACTTCCAAAACATACAATTCGGGACAAAGGAAAATCAAATCTCTCTCTTCAACTTCTATACATGCATAACAGTTAATTACATACGTCTTCTAAAATGCCAAAAATAAAGTTAAGCACAAACAAATATTGATTTTCTGAAACTATATAAAAAAATTATCACACTATCAAACAAAAATAGCTAATACATTTATTAACTAATAGTATTTATAAATAAAATTGATTGTTGCCAATTATATAAATTTTTTTTTTTTTTTTAATATTTAATTTAATTGTGTGAGATCATAATTTTGTCATTGATGTCAAAAAAAAAAAAAAATATATATATATATTAACAATGTTTGAGCAATAATTGGTTACTTTTAAACTTTCATCAAGCAAAAAAAAAAAAATAAGTGATATTATACTGCAACTCTCAATTAAATCTTCTTACATTTTCCCTTGAATAAATGTATATAACCTTATGTATAAACATTATGTAATATTATAATAATTACATATTAAATAGAATATTTTAAAATTTATTTTTACAACTACCTACTTAATTAATTTCGGATAATACTGTAAACCACGATATTCCAAACGGTTAATCCTAATCATACATTTTATCAGAAAAATTAAAATTATCACAGTAGAAGTTCTATTATTTTTTTTACAGGTTAAGTATTCGTACCAGTTGAGTTTAATTAAAAAAATGGCATTGACGATATACGCCTGTATAATAAACAATTAACCAAAACAAAGAGTCAAAAACAAAGAAAAAATATGTATATATTTCTGACATTTAGTAGTAATATATCCAAATAATTTTGATTATTTAAATCCGGTACTTTATCATGGACCTTAATAATTAATTTTACTGGTAAAATATTATAGGTGTATAGATAATTGATAGTATCTTATTGATTATGAAATAATATATTTTGTTTTTATTATTAAAGGATTATCCTATTATAAATATTAAGAAGGGAAGGGTAGCAAAAGAAAAATATACGAGCCAAGTGATTTTCATTTATCTCAATAACGATTTTTATCACTGAGTAGTAAAAAAATATTATCTGACACTTTAAATAATATTATCCTCCCTATAGGCGTACTTTGTGGCACGACGCTATGAGATAAAATAAAACCGACACCTAGACGTTTTTATTTAAGAAAAGATTTCAGTATGATATTGTGATAATTTTAGATACTATTGAGACTAGACTATATATCCAGATAATCTACACAACTTTAAAAATATTACGATGATTACATTTTTACAGCCAATAAAAGAGACAGAAAAAAAATTAACTAAAGTATGTGTTGGATACGGAAAATGGCGGGTAATTTTCTAGGAACAACTTGGCTTGTCATTAAAGAGAAGAGATTTAATATGTTGGCATGCTATCACGTTGAAATTATTAAACCAGACGTCGTTACAGTCGAATAGATTTTTCATTGCGAAGAAAATAAATGATATATAATTTTGGTTCACTTGACATTTTCTTATTCAACGCTTTATCATTTGAGTCTTATTGAGAAAAAACCGAGTGTTTCAAAATCTACGTTTAAACCTCAATTTAATTTAAATATATCGATGTTCACATAAGTCTCGTTGTAGTCGAGAATCACTGCGTTTTGATATTATTTTTACGTTTACATGAGCTTTTAATAACATGCATTATTTTTATTTTATTTACTTTTAAACTTTATTTTTATTTTTAACTCACCCGCTGAATTTTTTCTAACCATATCTTCGGCACTTGACGTTTTGCGCGTTTCGATTTTCAAATTTGGTATGTTGAAGTTTTGCGCATGCATATTGTCAGAACTGTATAAATGTCTTAAAGGTCTATGTCTGTCGGGACTCTGCATGGATATTGTATCCAATTTCAATTTATTCCTTTGGTTTCTAAAACGATTATTATTGTATTTTATTTTTATAGTTTAAACAATTGCACATATAGCATAATATATATTAATAAAACAAATTAAAAATTAGAGAAATAGGTAAACATTAAAGTGAAAATATAGTTCTATTTTTTAATTATTCGATTTGAAATTAAATGATACATATTATTTAAATAGTTTAATAGCAAGAGCTTAATAATAATTATAATGTAATAACTTTAATCTTGACTAAAAAGTAAGAACTACAAAACACGTAATATTTATTAATTACCTGTCAATCTGTTCCAGCATATCTTGTAGAACTTCAATGAGGGTTTGAAATTGTTCTAAATTTAAACCCGGATTCATTGTGTGTGGAATCAACGTTGGCATTATTTTTGTGGCTATCATATTTACTGATAAACCGTATTTCTTGTCACGCAAAATCATACTGTATATAACTGAAAATGTCATAGGTTTTTATTGTTTACATTTACATAAAATTCAATTATAAGAGTTATACTACAGTTTTATCCGTGAAACAAAATATTTAAAATCAATAAATGGAATTGGGTTGAGTAGTTGAGATTAAAATCACGTGACGTATTTATAATATATATATTTTTATACGTTCACTTTAAACAATAATCCATACTTTTTAAAGTGCTGTTCACATTATTTCATATTTTTACATTAATAATTTTATATAACCTACTATTTTTAAAAATATAAAACGTATGAGTTTTATACACTTCATATATATCCAATATTGGACCCGATGAACCGGTCAATAATAAAAAAAATAAATTATAATATATCATAAATTTAAATTTTATATTTTTAGTAAATTTAGTTTTTTTTTAAGAAGTATGTTTGTATAGTGTTTATAATTTTGATGCTAATATGTTATAGTGAGATAATTTAATAGTACCTAAACATATTCAAATGTTGTGAAACAATATCAATAGTGGTATATTACAGGAAGAATCAATTAATGTTGAAGAAACTAGTCGCTAGATAATATGATATATCTAAACCAGAAAGACAGAATGTGAGATATAAAAGTTATGTGTCAAATTGTTACCACTCCTTAAAACTGTAATTTATTCGCATGACTACCACTAAATAAATCGCATACTTAAATTAAATTTTTGAGTTATCCATATTTCGTATAGGTATGAAAAATATGTATGTAATTTTAACGAATCACATTTGAAATTGTAATGCAGGTAATATATTTTCAAAGAAGTAGAAAATATCAAAAGATATAAACAAAAGTCTTTTTCAATAAATTAATGTATGATAACTATAAAATAAAAATACAATTTTTAATTATGGTTAGGTTAAAATGTATATTATTATGAAGGGTATTGTTTATTTATAATTGACAAATATATCTAAACATATTTTTATATATTTAAATATGTAAATCAAATTAACTAAAATAATTAATGGTATTTAGTTTTATTTAATAAAATAATGAAGTTTGTTTATTGTTTTAATATATTTTGTTATTATTCTATCTTATTTTTATTTGATCGTTTAACGTATTTTATCATTTTTAAAGTTAAATAAATTCGAAGAATAAATTGATAGTTAAGCATCACACCGGATATTTAGGAGTAAGACAAGTAAGAACACGCCGTTGTAATTATTCTTTGTTTAGAAAAATAAAAAAAACATTTATATTTGTTCCGATCTCAGTGGCATTAGCTTTCAACATCAATTTACAAAACCATTAATACAAAAAGAGAAAAAGAGTGAGTTTTCTTAATAAGAGTGTATAATTTGATTACTATACTTTATTTTAGCAATTAATTAACAACACATTTTTGGGATTATAGGATTAATGAAGAAAATCACATGATTATAATTTTATGGATAGCATAGTTTTTATCAAAGTATTAATATTTATTATAAATTATACTTTAAAACTATTTATGTAGAGTTATAAAATCCAAGAACAAAGTTGTTTAGTTATAATTTAAATGTTTATACATCAATAAAATGTAAAATCTGTAAATATGTCATACGGTGCAAATCAATTAATGCAATAGGTATACTAATACTTGTATTACATAATATATATATAATTTTATATTATGCGTTATAATAAATAAACAGTTGTGATGCTGCAATATATTTTATGACAGAATTCCATTGGTTATCGTGTAAGAGAGATGATTTTCCCTCTCTTTATATTTTGTTAAATATACAATCTAAATTTATATTTATACTCCATATTGATAGTCAGATCTTAAAAATATTAATAATCCCCAACTCCTTAAATATCTCAAAAATTGCCTTTTTTATTAGATTTTAATCATTATTATCTATTCCTTTATTTAATTTATTTTAATGTTTTCATTGTTTTAAATTATTTACACTTTGTAAGCTAATAATAGTTGGCTATATTTTTTTAAATAACAGTAATTTATTTATTTATTTATTAAAGGCTTTTTTTAGCATTTTATCTTCATATATATACTTTTTCAGTACGTTTGCGTATTACTGAACTCCATTTAAACGGCTTAAGCGATTTTAATGACATTTTTGTGTGTATTTTAATTGGTTCTTAGGTGATATAAAGTCAAATTTGAATCCGGTAAGTAGTGCTGAAAATAATAATAATAATAATAATAATAATAATAATTGTTTATATAGTGTTGATTTAAAAAAAATAAAGTTAAGAACAAAGTCATGGGTATTTATTGACGAGGGATGAGAAAATATTGGTCGACATACATGGAATTTACAAATAGTCTACACTTGTCGGTTTAAAAGAATGAAATAAGATCAATCGACAGATAATGCAAATATAAAAGACCAGATTGCAAACATATGTGCAAATGAAAGTCAAAAGCAACCCAACAAATGTCTCTGAGCTAATACATTAAGACAAAGACAAGCGTGTCAACAAGCAACCGACGCACACAGAGCACATAAACGACAGCATCTGCAAGTAATCGATCATTGACATTTATTTCATCACTTCTCAGTCTTGCATTCGAATATAAGTTGGACATGTTACATAGGTAGACCATTAAGTTTGTTCATCTATACACGTTAGGTATTGACAAAAAACAGTGTTTATCAAAATATTGTATTAGGATAAAAAAACAAAACAAACTTAATTTCTATTATAGAATTAAGATTCAATATTTATTTCCATACTTTACTTTTTTAAAATTAATAAAAATATGACTTTCAAAGAAATGATTTGAGTTTTTTCTTTATTAAATATTATTTAATCAAAATTAAGATTGTCTAAATTTGTATCATATATTATTAGTAAGTCGTAACATTTCTTTGAAATTATGAACACACACACACACACACACACACACACACACACACACACACACACA
>NW_020270366.1:8823395-8830108 GCF_002803265.2 Melanaphis sacchari | reverse complement strand
CACACACACACACACACACACACACACACACACACACACACACACACATATATATATATATTGTACGAACAACGAATGCATGGGCATTTAGTTTTATATTTATTTTTTTATATTACTTACTATTAAATTCACCAATGTTCAAGTATTTTTAATAATAATAGATATTTTGATTTTAAATAGCAATATCACCAGTATATATTATTTAAAAATCTCAACAATAAACAGCTATGGTTCTTGACATAGTAACTTAATTATCTTTAGCTCAAATCAGTGTTTCTACATTTTCATCTAATAAATAAAATATAAATTTAAATGCAAACTTAAAAAGTTTGTAATAACTTAAATTTCATTATTTAAAAAGTTTCTTTTTTAAATAAATATTTTGAATAATTATGTTATACATTTATACATCCACTAACATTTACCTAACTATCGTCATTAAATCTAAATGTATAGACAATAGTATACAATTTAATTAGAAAAATAAATGCTCTATGAAACTTTTGATAGACATACAGTTTTGACATTATTACGCTACTGAAAACATAATAATAATAAAATAACTATATTGATAATACAATATACTGTACTATAACATATAAATTATAAAAAAACAGTGTGTATAAAATACAAGATAACTTTATTTAGATGATTTAGTAAATAATTGTAGTTATTTTTATTACCTGCTATTCTTGCTATCACTTCGGGATCTGTCTGATTTACTATCCAAATCAACGGTAAAACATCCTCGATGATTTGTTGTTTTTCAAGTCTGTGCAATATGATTTCCAGACATGCTAATATGTTTAAAACAATTTTCAAATCGTTGGGATTGATTTCGTACACCATTTTGAGTTTGGGAAGTACCATTCTTCTTATTGCTGTATCATCCATATATTGAGAAACGTTGGTTACAGCCAATACAGCAGCACTCTAATAAAAATATACAATAGTTAAAACAGTTATATGGATTTTATCTAACAAGTATACGATAACTATTAATGGGTTAAAATATTAATTACGTTAAATTAATAATAGTTTTGAGTATTACAATATCAGGATTAATTCATAAACCTAATGTTTCTTATAAAATATATAAATACGATTATTTTCAATTAATATAATCATGAATTAACTCGGATGATTTAATGTTTGAATTATTTTATTTAAACTTTATGAAGTACTTCAAATATTATATTATTAATTAAAGTATTTTCACTGATTATTTTATTTATATTTTATATTATTTCAGTATTATAGAAACTATTAAACGAAATATGGAAATGTTTCCTTTACAAACACTACTAGTGAATTGTAAAATAATATTAAATTTGAAATAAGTAATACAAATAAGAATTTAAATATAAAAATAAATGTTATAATAGCTTATAGTCCCGTGAAAACTATTATTTTACTATTACAGTGTACCATATTTTTAAATCAGCATTATAGAACATTTCAAACGATACAAAAATTAATAGTAAAAGAATATATGATCTAAAAATATTGAAATAAAATGTTTATTTAAAATGATCAAATAAATTGAATGGTTTTGATATTAATCATTAAAATATAATCGATTATCTTGTACTTTTAAATTTAAAAATCATTAAAAAGTTATTGCATTTATTTAATAAAAATCTCTCCAGAATTAATAATAATATAAATTGGATATTATAAATGTAAAAAATAAGGGTTATTAAAACGTTATGCTATATTTTACTTATTTCAGTAACTTTAAATCATATAAAATGAAATTCATAAAATCATAAAGTATATTCCTGTATATACAAGTATAAGTTTGTAATATTACGTTTATTATAAACTTAAAATAAAGATTTAAATGTTGTCAAAAAAAATTCTTAAAGTATACTTTCGATTTCAACGAAGAATGATACAAATTTAATTGGATACAAGTATATTAATAGAACAATATAGCGATCATTATAAAATATTAATAATCAAATAAACATTTAATTTCCAAGATAAATTAACGTTTGTAAATCAAATATTCAATTATAATGAAAACAGTAACAATAATATACGCATTTTTAGTATTTACAAAGATAATAGTTGAAACAAAAATTTAAAGAAATTATTTTTCAGTATTTTTATAATTTATGTACTTAAGCATTATTCATTATTACCGATAGGTAATGATAATAAATAATAAAAATCCCTTATCTAATACAAAATGTATATTTTAAACTTATATATGAGTCAATAATTGTTGAACATAATATTAGCAATAGTTTATATGAAATGAAAGTTATTTATTTACATAATTTAAATATAAAATTATTATTTATGTATAAATTATTAAGTGGTATAACGCCGCCAACTTTGTTTATCGATTAAAATTATAATAAATTGGTGTACTTTCTATTATGAAAACAATACCGCTTGTTTAAAACATAATTTACTATCAATAATGAGATAATTATTATGTATATATAATACTATAATAGCTATTTATGATTTGATTCTTCCATCACTTGTTTTTATTTTATTTATATTTCATGTTTTGTTTTATTGTAATCGTTTTTTAAGTATTTTAATAAATTATATTTTCTTAAAAATATAATTTTGATCATTTAAATATAAATAATTAAAATATGTATAATAGGTTTATGTATAATTTTTCGAATATCATAATTCAAAATAAAACAACAGTTTGTATATTTAATTAAGCACAGTATACATAACATTAATAATTAGAATTTTAATTTTAATTAATATCGTAAAGAATTCCATCGTTTATGTAGTAAACTCAATTTTTGCAGATAACTGTAAGTGAATTTTGAGTTAAACTTAAGTAATAGTATTAGTAATTCAGCTAAAATTTTGGATATAACGTAGTTATGAGTAATGGTTAATTTACGACTATTCGACATAATATTTCGAAGATAATGCACCAGGTTAGGTTACTACATATCACTTTTCAAACCGATAGTTGTCGCATGTTATAGATAACTTTAAATTTATAATGTTATGCTTTCTTAAAGCTTTATTGTGAACATTGAACAGTTATTATTACCGACCGATTGTAGATTCATATTTCGTTGTTGTTTTATATTCTTGTGGCTCTTAGATAAAAAAATTGTTTTTGGAGGAGTTAAGTTATTGTACTTAAAATACATGCGCCATCAGATCTCTTCAATTACAGTATATACAATATATACATTATTATTGTTGTTGTTACTAAAGTCTGATAGATTTATTTTGTAATTTATGCGACATTATGGCATTATTATAGTGCTGTCGAATGATTTAATAATTTTATGTAATATAAAGGTATTTACTTGGTTGCCTTGTTGGTTATATAGAAAACACGCTGAAGCGTACAGTAGAACGCCTGGAAATAAAGCCCTCCTATTGGTGAAAATCCCTCAGGGCTTCGAGAAACATGTATTGAACAAACAAATGCTCGAACACGTTGTTCGCCAAATCACAGTGTTGTAGAAGAGTATTTACTTTTTTTTTATTTCTCATATTATTTGAAATAAGCAATTATGTATTGGGTTTGAAATAAATTAAACATTCAGATTGTAATCGTACAAATAAACGCCACGAAAAACTTTTTGAGAACATGTAAGGTAATCAATAATTTTATTTTAATAATCGATGTATTAATTTTTTTATTGTTTATTTCATTTTTGATCATTCATTGAATACAATGAATGATATATAGTATTAAGTATTATAAATCGACAAAAAACAGGATAAACAAAGTTTATTAAAGGTAATTTGGTGTTTGAAAATTTACCTTTATGAAAATTAAGATATTAATTTTATCACGATGTTCCAAACTATTTACTTTGGTGTTAAACATCACGGACATTAGGTATTATTCTTAATTGGTTTTAATTCAAATCAAAATGTAAATGTCTTTTAATTAATGTGTATAATACAATAGTAATATCATCATAATTAATCTAAAAATAAATGTTTTTGTATTTTATATACTTAATATAGGTACATAATACACGATAAAAAAATAATATTTAAATTAATGTTTTAAGAATTGCAAAAAAATAACTTAAAATATTATTATGTTAAGGTTTTACAAATTTAATAATGAATTGTTATTGAATTAAAAGTTTACATTTTAATTCACAATTATTTACTCAATGATAAAAACGTATACTCAAAACATATTATAAAGCAGTATAAGTACTGATTTTTTTTTTTTTTAATGTACATATTGGACGTGATATAAGAGACTGAAGTTATCAATATGAATTAAATAAAACCTATTAATTGGTAAAGTTTAACCGGCAATGCTTTTAAAAGTGTTTGTTATTTTGAGTGCTGTCGTAGGTACTATTAGTAGCACTTTTTATAACATTATTAAACCATTTTATAAAATTGTTGTCGGATCTATATAGTATTGTACATCCATCTATTACGTAGTATCTGTTGACATGATCATTACTACTTTTTCAGTATTTACTTTTGTTAACAACAACAACTATTTAGTAAAACGTAATATACGTTGCGTTATTTATATTTAATTTAGAATTTGACGTAAAACAATTGTTGTACTTCTATAATAACCAATATAATACGATCATAAAGTCTTATTTCAAAATAAATGATTTGTTATTTAACGCAATTTAATCGCATTACTAAACATTACATAGAATATATTATGTTTTTTTGTCTATCTCTACTTTTTATTTGAAAATTCAATTAAGTTGATCAATATTCTTATTCAATGTGTAAGAAAAAACTAAACAACATAAGTCTTATAAAAAAAAAAAACAATATAATCAGTTATAAAAGTGCATTTGTATTTGTTCGTCTGACAATAAAAGTGTTTTTTTTCTTCAAAGATATTTATTTACAAAGAGATGATAAATATTTTTATACTTTGTATAATTTACTAATAAAATGCTGGTTGGTTTTTTATTTTGTCCGTACAATTTATATTACTTTTAAGTTAAAAATATTTAGTTAGAGTTTAATGTATTATCTTATATCTATATACCATAAAACATTTACATTAGCATAAACATGACTTATAAGATATGTATATGAAATTAATTTCTCTTCTTTGGACTTTGTCTAATCTATGAAAAACAAGTGTTTAATTTGATTTGTTTTTATAGGTAATATTAAATAATTGTAAATTAATTATTAATTATTAAAAATCATTTCATATATTTTTTTGTGAATCTATCAAGTTATTAACTAGATCTAGTAAAAAAAAGTATGGGTTTGTTACATATTTTCCAATTTTACAAATATGCACCCGAATGTTATTTATTTATTCAATTTTTTTTTTTTTTTAATAAATTATCTTAGTAAAATTATATTAGTAATAATTTAAAATAATTTTTAATAAATGGAATACATCTTTTTTTGAAATTATATGTCAATTTTTTGCACTTAATTGAAAAAATAATTCCACCTATTATACCTTTTATCAATTTACATAACCTTTAAACATTGGATAAAAATAAAATTATAGTGCAATAACTATTAATAAACAAATTATGATAAATAACAAGAATAAATAAAAATTTTAACTTAAGTAATTGTTTTCAGAAAAACATAAGTATACGTAAATATATAAATATGATCATTTTTCTTTATTTAAATATTTAATCAAATTAATCAAACTTTACTTTTCTTTGTTTATTTTTACAATATCTTTTTATTCTCTAAAAATATATTCGTCTGAATATAATAAAAGTTATTAAAATTGAGATTAAAATAATTTATAATTTAAGTAAAATATGCAAAACATAATACAATTATTAAGAATTATTAACATTTCAAACAACTTTTACAATGAGTTCAAAAACAAAGAAAAATTAATGAAAAGCTTTAGTAAAAACAGAGTCCAGATATTAGACACTCGCCATTTCAAAACGAAATAATCATTGAAATTTCTTTAGTGTTTTGTTAAATAATCTTACCAATTTAAATATACTTTCGTGTAATTATTTATTAACTTTTGTGTTAAATCAGACAAGCATGATTCATATTAGCTTATATATAGATATTTAATTTAAATTAATTGATTTAAAAGAAAAAAATATTAAAATTAGATTCTAAATTAATATAATATATCAAAATATTAAATAAAGTCATTCAAACATTTCAAATTATGCAAATTTTTATTAATTCATAAAAATAAATTAATTGGCTATAAAGGGAAATGCAAATCCCTCAAACATAGGTACTAAACGGTTTCTTGTTTTGGTAAAATATATTCCTGACAAAATAACACATAAATTAAACGTTCAACCGTTCAGTAACCGTACACAAATTCTGAAGAATCTTTCCGTTTATATGCATTTACAATACAAAGGAATTTGAAATGAGGAATTGAGCAAAGCGTTTTATGAAGTATTATTAAACATGTATCTGTGTATAAAATGTATCTTAGCAACAATACCCATTGGTATGCCATCATATATGAACCAAATAATACTAAGCGTTATTTTGGTAATATTTTAATATTATATTATATTATTTAATTCGTTTAACATTATTTTTTTGAGCAAAATTTTAAAATTGATAACTAGTACTCATGTTTACTTTTAAGTATTAATTTTCATGTACATATTGTGTTAAGTGTGAACGCTGTAAAAAAAGTTCAGGAACTTTTTAATTAGTGGAGGAAAATATTTTGTGTATATAATACTATTTAGATAAGATAATTTATTAATGAATAAAGAATAATTAATAATTAATTAACGTAG
>NW_020270366.1:8503785-8823385 GCF_002803265.2 Melanaphis sacchari | reverse complement strand
AGTATTTAAATACATAATCTACGCAATAAAGTGAATAAAAATTGTTATACGAAAAATGTAAACCGAAAAATATTTTTCACAACGTATAGTAATTGTTACATTTTATTATGACGCATAATACAAAGACATCAGTTGTCCAAAAAGGTACAATTTGGTATTTTGATTATAATTCAAATAATTTAATTATTATATTATTATGCTTAAATTATGGAGTTTTTGTTTTTAATATCAATACATTAATTTTTGATCGGAAGATCAATGGAAAACACGGTGATTCTGATAAGAAAAATGTAGACATGTCACGAATTATGTAATATTAAAAAATAATTATTTTTATGTTTATGATTTTATAACATTTTAAAAATCGTGTAATTATCATACTATGCATTATAATTCTAAGCATCATTTATATTAAATACATTCAATTCGATTGTCTTATGAACTAATTTGAAGATGTAAATCTTGATGTTCCAAAAATCTAATCAAATTAAAGTATTGGGCTAGGGTAACTTTTTAAGACTAAATATTATATATTTATATAATTAAGTAAATTTATAGTATTTTACCAGAAATAAGGCGTGTGCAATAAATTTTTGACGAATGGTCTCGCATCCACGTCCTTGCTTAACATTTTGGTTGCCATTTCTTGTAATTGTGCCGGGAGTTTAGGCAATACATTGTGAATTTGATTTTCTAACTAAACAAATACATAAACACAATTATTTATACACATTAAAAAAAAATTCTTCTTTTTCAATAAAATTAAGAGCTGAAATAATTTTTAATTTATAGACTTCAGTATAATGTAATATAGAGTGAATGCGTAGATTTCAGTAAGTTATGTAGTTGACCTAATGTTTATAAATCATAGGTATAAAGGTTGTAATTATGAATTAGTTTTATTGTGCAAGTTTTTATATGCAAAAAAATTTCAAACTCTGGTTAATCGCCTTTACTATAATAATCAAAACCACGATAACAAAAGTAACATTTTAAAATTAATTTATTCAACCCTCTCCCAACATTCTTTTCACTGTTTAACAGTAGCATAAAAGTAATTAGACTTTTGCTTGCATTTTTTCCTAATATACTTATATAATAGCTAATTTTATAATTTTATTTGATATAAAATTATAGATGTAATATTATACAAATTTATGATGTAATGATTTAGACTAAGTACTTTATATTTACGCTAAACATTTTTTTTGTCATTATTTATTTCTAAGAATATTTTTTATGATATATGTGCATATTTTTTGGTTTTTATTTTTAATTTATTACGGTCTTTTATAAAAACTAAAATTAGCTTAAATTTTTAACACGATTTTGAACACTGCAGTGTACATCAAAATAGAATTTTATTATATAAACTAAAATAAATTTTACGTAAATGCAATTTATTTTATGTTGATTTATGGTTCATTTGGATAAATTACACAACTATCATTATTCTGCAATTAAAAATTATAAATAGGTATACGTAATACAAATTTTATAAAAAAAATTAATAAGTAACACAACATCAAAAATAAAAGGTAATAATAATTATAAATAAGCTCATTCAAATATTAATAGATGATTGAAATTTATAATATAAGTACATAGAATATGATTTTCAATGCATCACATTGTATTAAAATAATAGCAAACAATTTTATGAAACTGCAAGAACATGGTTAAATGTATATAATTAAGTTAGTTGATAGCTTTTTTATGTTTTTAATATCGATCTATGTAGTTGTAACATACTAAAATTTTCTTTTCGCCTTTGAGATAAATTTAGATTTATTCTAAAATCAATATATAGTAATTTATACAATTTAAATAAATATATTTTAAACAATATTTAATAATGTATCGTACATTTTAACAAAAGTACCAAAACTGATTAACGGTTATAATTAATAATATCAACCATAGCATTATAACCAAAGTGATTAACATCGCTATGTATAGTAAGAAGATAAAACCGATAATTGATGTAATTTGTAATACACTGGGTTGTAAAGTGTAAATGGTTTTTTACATAAGTTACCAGTACAATGCTCTATATAATTATACTCAAGAAGTAAAAGTTGAGTAAAATTAAAATTGAGATAAAGGAAATAAACGGTCTTAAAAAGTAGACCGCATTAAAAACACTAAAAGTTTAAAATACTAAGTTCGTGTATTTTCACGAATTAACAATTTAAAAATAAAACTGAAATATCTATTGATTTTTTTTAACAAGTTTTAATACAAAGCATCATGATTTGAAAACTCTGAAACTTTTCATTTTTAATTAAGGTCAATTAAAAGTTTTTTTTATAAAATAAGTTTTAAGCATAAAATGATTTTTGAGAATATTGATTACCTAAATTTTACCATCTAGTCTGATTTAAAAAGCGTTGATGCTTAATAAAATTTTAAATCTGCATTATTTTATTAATTTGTTATTGTTCTCTTCAATGTTAATCAAACATAGATTATAAATAATAAAAAAATAATATTTCCTTTATATACATTGTAATTAGCTATTGTAGAATGCATTAACTTTTAAAGAATCTTAGCTGGTAAATGTATTGCATATGCTTTTATAAGTTAAATTTGGCAAAAACAATGGATATATTATTTAGCATCTGAATGATTTATTATATTCATTTTCATTTTAAATATCTTGTTATCAGATCATAAAATATATATAATCTTGTGTATTAATTCCTGTAATATATTTTTGATATCAATGAGCTGAGTATATTAAATTTGTTTATAATTGATTTTTCCTGAACAGGATGTGTAGATAAAACAATATTAGTTTTTGAAACAAATCTGTGTGTTTATAGTTCATTTTTGGTAAATAGCGTGTAATTTTTCAAACATTTTATTTAGTATACCTAAATAAAAAAAAAATTTTTTTGCTAAATGTGTTTTTGTTTCTAACCCAATATTTTGGATAATATATGGCAATTTATTGTTCCAAAAGAAAATTGTTTAGTGATTAAAAATAGTAAAATTTTATTTTAAAATTAATTTTGTAATTTATTGTCAAATTTAAATCGTTATTGATTTTTATAATACCAATTGTTATTTTTAACATATAAATTTACAAATAATACTCACCACATCTAATTGTTTCATGTACGTCGAACTGCTGTGGTTCGCTTGTATTAGTGGTCGACCATTATTAAATATTGCGAATATTACCATTCCCAAAGAGTACATATCACTGTGAGAACTGCAATATGAAGATAACTGGACTTCTGGAGCTAAAATGACATATTATTATTTATTACCGCTAAGAGAAAATTTATTGATTTTATGCATGGTATATATATTATGTATGCAGGATACTATAGTCAGATTAAAATTAAAGGGTTAAATAATAAGGTCATGTAGACTCCATTACCGTAAGTATTCATTTAAAGATTATCAAGTATAGATATTAATGGTTCTTCCTCATGTTTTAATTTAAAATGTATATAATATTATCAAACTCACCTATATAATCCAAATCGGGTTGTGCCATTTTTGGCAGTCTAGACGTCCACGGAGTACAAGTAATCCGCTCTCTAGCTTCGGTCTGAACTGCAAAACAGTTATTAAACGATGAGAGTAGTAATAATAATAATAATAATAAATGTATCGTTAAATTAAATAGGAGTCTGTTTAAAATACATTTTAATGTTATTAATTTTATTTGAATAATGTTTTTTGATGTAAGCCAGTTAAGTGGAAAATGTTGTTCAAATATTTATAATAGAGATATTTTTAAATATGTATGATATTCTCTCCCTTATGAACATTTAAGAAATACTAAATAAACTTAGAAAATAATATATATATATTATATATAAATTATATATCGAAAAGATATATACATATATATATACGTATTTAATATAATATGTATTACTTCTAACTTAATTCAAGTTCTTTAAAAATTATAATACTCTTTAAGGTAAAGTTATTTCAAAATTTAAATTATGGCAATAATTTATAAATTATACATTAAAAAGGTAGTGTTTTATATTATCTTTTTGTATATCAAAGGGATGACATTTTAAAAGTCTATAGGAGATACTTAGTGTTGACATTTGTTGAACTTTGTTCATTTTTTAGATAAATAATTATGTTTTGAAGAAACAACAAATAATCAAATTAAGATTTACCAACCCAACCTAATCTAACCTAACAAAGCGTAACATTATAAATTTAATAATATCCTTTCTATATCTAACATTTTCTTGAATAATATGTAACACGAAATTAATTTATTACAGTAAAAATATTCTTTTATAAATTAATTTTACCAATAATTTATTATGATCCATGTAGTGGCAGTAGTCATGAATAATGTGATACAAAATAAACAACTGACTGTTAAATATAAAGTTATGTATGAGTTTAATATTATTCACACATATTTTAGAAACAAAAATGTATAATTTTATAGTTCTAGGTTGATACACTTCGACAATAAATAAAACTGACAAATACATCTACGTAATAATTAATTCAAATTCTAGTTGCAACTTTTCGTTGTACTTTTGTAGCCAACTGTGACAAATAATTGAAATGAACATGTTTCTATTACGACAGTAAAAGTTTTAACGACAAAAGTATTCCGTCCTTTTACACCTCTTACTCTCTGCGGGGACAAGTTATAAAAACTTTTATTAAGAAGTTTATGGATACCAGCAGTGTGATATTTGGTAGTAAATGGCTAAGGTGCAACCAATATCCAACTAAATAATATTTTATTATTATTATTATTATTATACGGTTATAAATAAACAACAGGAAATGTATTCAATAATAAAACGCATTAAATGCCAAGCTGTCTTTAGGGATTTTAGTATTACCTAACAATTCATTGCTTCCTAAAACAATAATAATTTTAAATAGCACAAAAAAACGCACCTTTCAAGCATGCTACTTTCCTGGTTTCTAAATGTAATTTATGAGTTTAAAGTAAATTATAGTAAATACTATTAATATTTTGCGGTCTAATCAAATTATATATGTTCAAATTGCAATTACTAAAACAATGTACATGTACAATAACATAAGTAATACCTATAGCCAAAAATATATAACATTAAATAACTTGATAATATTACGATATATTATCATTATTTACATTTTACACTCAATGTATTATAGAAATAAAAAAAAATAATTATAATAATCCATTACTAATGTTGATAAATTATTATATAAACTATAAAAATGTCAGAATTTTAGGATTTAAGGAAAAATATATTTTATATAAACTGATAATAGCAGTTATAACAATCAAAATTGTGAACATTGCACTGAAAGCATTAAACTGAAATTAAAAAATAATAAAAACGTTCATTATAATTATTTTACAAATTATTCCACATAAGTATCATTATTGGAGGTTGTATTATTGTAACATTTTATATATGAGTATATATTCTTCATACATTTGAAACTTCAAATTATTAGTAATTAATTAAGTTGTTTTGTGCGTGCACATTTTTTTTAAAATTATGAATTGGTTTATCCCTTTCAAGAAAAGTTATTAACTGTATCGTAAATTTGTATGGTGAAATTTTAAAATTTTTGACTGTCAAATAGAAATTAAAACTAAAAAAAATCTTATCTATACTTGAATAAACTTTAGCTCTTTATGTATTAAAACTAAAATATAGTACATTTTATTCAAGTATTTTCCTATTATAAAATTTGAACCATCAACACAACAAGTATTTAATAGCAATAATAATATTGTATTCGTATTTTAATTTTAATATAATATTGTCAATTAAATTTGAAATGAAAAACTATATATAATATTCAAAATAAGTTTATATATATTTGTTTATTGATCAATAGAAAAATCAGCAATAATACTATTAGTTCATGGTTTGAAAACCGAGTATATATAATAAAGTTTACATAGATAGTAAAGTATATTTAGTATTTAATTAATATATACTTAATAAAATACATAAATTCTACATGATTATAAAATGTATATAGTTGTGTTATCTTTCGTCTACCTTTGCTAAATATAAATATACATAATATAAATCAGTGTTTCTTATGAATATTAACATATTTCTGGTGATTTTGATTTATGGTCTTAATACTTCATCCACGTTAAATAGGATATTTGTATTTTTTTTAATATCAAGTTATTAAGTAATAAGTTTTATTTCAAACAATAAATTTGATTTACGTACTTATAATTTACTGTATTAAATTAAACGTCTATACGGGTGAAAATAAAAATGGGTAAAAATTGAGTATAATATGTGCAGTAAAGGATTTAATTCGTTTTAGTCGCTATGGCTTCAATGATTTTAAGAACAGCTGTTACTGAAGTTTACATATTGAGAAAATTTTAAGTATTATAACGTGCGCGATATGCATGAACATAATATTATAGTTGTATATAAATTAGACTAAATCAATGCGCTTATTTTAAGACATTATTTTGCCAAGAAAATTAAATTGAATTATTTACCTTATATTATTTATAAATATAGTCTATAATGAAATAGAAAACATCGTATTGAAAAAAACTAATACAATTCAGACTTTAACTATAATATATTATTAATAAATGAAATTTTGTGTCAACCATGTTTAGTTAAAAAAAATATAAGCGTAATATATACAATTTGGAATAAAATATTATGATCATAGGTATAGGTAAATTACAGAAAATGTTTTCTGTAGATGGTATAATATACGCTATAGATGTTTATTATATGGCATTTAAAATAATTAAAAAAATATTTAGACCCTATAGAAAGTATAATCTAATTATACTGCTCATATTTAAATACGTTAATAGATAACTAGATTAACTAATGAATTATATATTTTAATAAAACATATTTTCAAAAAAAAAAAAAAAAAAAAATACATGGTCAAATCATTTTGACGGGAAGGGAAATCAGGCGTATAATTTTTAATCCAAAACCTGTATTTATAGAATCAAAAATCATGTTTTCACGACTAGAATGGTTCATACCTATATCTCATGTATAAGGATGTATACTATCATTTCAGCTAACCTTAATAACGGTTAAAGAGACCTCAAAATTAACATTGAGGATTAATTCTGGTGCCGTTTCTTCACACATAATACTCTTGTTCTTAGACCAAAGTATCAACCGCCATTACATCATGACGGCTTAAAATCATACATATATACTTATACAGTATCTCAAATGATAATAGTTATGAATTCTTGCGTATTATAACTTAACCACGTCCCCATCTACTTAATAATTCAAATGGTGGTCAGAATGCTAAACAAACCATGTTAGTATGTTAGTAAAGATGTTAAAGTTGTTTAATGTAAAGTGAAACCGGTGAAATAATAACGTAGGTAGATGAGTAACCACATTAAATACAACGTATCGAATATTTATTTAAAGTGTACTTTATTTAGTTTAAAAAAGAACAAAAAAAAAACATAACTTAACTTAAGTGGGTTGGTATTATAGGATAGATGTCTAAAACACTCATAGAAGTGCAGCATTTCATATTTTATAATCAATACATCAATATTTATATAAACTGCAGCATTCGAAAAAATACATAATACCAACGGTACTCGCTACGCGTTCGCAATAAGACTAAATAGTACATTATAAAATTCAAAATAACTAAATAAACACTCATTTCAATTGTATGAAACACTTTCGTAATGCATTTCGATTTCGGACCATTGAAAATCTGTGAGCAGCAACGACAAAAGATGTATCTGAAATTAATATTTTTAATTGTAATGCCAGTTTGTTGAAATGTATAATAGACTACATTATAGTAGATAATATTGAGTAATATTTTTAGTGATAAAAAAAATGCAATAGAATTTAAGAATACACTGAAAAATATTAGTATCTTTTAGTTTTACTAAGTATTGAAGTAATTTTAAAATTATTGAGTCAATATATTTGTGTGGAGAAGAAACAAAGAAGTACCTTCCATCAATATTAAAATTACATTAAATAAAAAGTCAATATTAATTTAATAATATTATGAATATACTAATATTATTCTAATAAATTTTATAATTTTTATAAACTATGTGAATTTTTTATAACATTATAATCATATATTAATTAACTATAGTTAATTAATATATTATTTACACATTTTTATTTTAATAATTACTATTAAAAATGTATGCGGCTTGCAAGTAATTTGAAATTTTATTCAATACTGGGAATAATACATGTAACTACCGAACCAATTCTAAAAAAAAAAAAAAAACATAATATTATATATATGAATACATTTCTTTAAATGCAAAAAATATTTTACTTCAGTTTTGTTTTTTTTTTTTTTTTTTGTATTATTATTTTTATTTTTTCAACATAATATTAAATATATTTCTGTTCACAATATATTTATTTTAAATCAATAAATTTGTAATTAAATAATCAAACAAAATCATAACTTTAAAATATAATAAATATTATAAATGCAATATGAAAATGTAAAAAAATATTCCAATTTTAATTAATGCAGGAAATCTTAAGGGTGATGGGGCTTAAAGGTTTTGTATCTTAAATAATTTTATACTGGAAAAATAATTCAGTTGTGTAGAATATTGAGTAAAATCTAGTGAATTGGTGCTCGATCCAGATGTTTAAGAACTAAGAAATGAGTGTGATTGTTACGTATGAACAAGTTTATTCGGTCTTATCTTTAGATTATTAATTTTTGTTTGAGATACGGTGATCTACACTGAATAGGCGTATGTTAAGAATGATCTTATTATTTATGTACGTACAGTATAATATTAGTATTAGTAGTTATGAATAATTTATACTATAGTATCTGCAGTGTTGAACTATAATTTATTATAAAGGAGCAATATTTTTTATATTTTCATTTAAATATAAGTCTGTTTTTTTTTATTGTTTGTATGTATTTTCCAGGTTATTTTTCATCAAGGAATACTTTTGTTGTAGTCAAACTATTTAAACGGTATATTTACTATATAAAATAAATTATATATTTTTACTGATATTTTATCATAATATAGTATTTATAGTACATTTTTTAACTAACCTTACTAAGGCAGTTTTATGAAGTTGTAAAATACTCTAGAAAAAAGAATGCTTGGACAAAGTATTTTAAATACCTTCTTAAAGTATCTATTTTTAAAAATAAGTAGTAATTTTAAAATTATTTTTATTTTTTGCTGATATGTTTTTTAGTTTTAATTTAGTCGCAATAAAAAAAGATAGGTAATCAAAATATATAATAGGTAATAAATATTATTCTTTGTGTGATTAAGACTAATGCTTAATTGATAATAATTTAAGTATTTTGATAAAGAAAACTTATGAGCAATTGCCCTTATTAATTTTATTACTTACTTCAATATTTAAAAAATAAGTATCTGGATTCTTTATTTGAATGATTATAAATAGCATTTTTGCAAGGTAGAATTATGATGTGATACATACGTATATATTCTCACTATCACTGAAATTTACAATGTTGAGTGTAGAAAGTAGAATTCAACATTTCATCAAAACCAAAATAATAAAATTAATCGAATATATTATATAGATAAGTAATTAATTAGTAATAATTATTATTAATAAGTAATACTTATATTACCAATAGCAAACATTAAAATATATTCTTAAAAAAAAATATATATATCAATAAATAATTTATAAAACTCTGATTATTTTAATCAATAGTTTTAAATTTTATTATTTTTTCAATTTTATTAATAACTTAGTTATGTTAAATTAATAAATAAAATATAATATATGAATATATTAATATAATAATAATCTGAATAAGTACTAAAAACAAAATATGTATTGCCAATTTGATAAAAATGTAAAAAAAAAAATGGATACTGACCTATGAATTTTATTCCAAGTAAAATCAGAAATTTGTTTGAGCTAGATCTGTTTAATTTTGTCTAAAATTAATATGAAAATATTTGTTTAAATGTACATGAACTAAATTGAAATGCACTTTGCGCTCATAAGTCTTTACAATGGTAACTGGTTTACATAATGTTACGTGCTCGGTTAATTTAACAATTTAATTTATTTTATTGAATTTGAATACGAATTGATGTTTTCTAAAGAGGAGCGATCAAGCTTGCCGTTAATTGATGAGTCCAGTAAGTAACTAAGAAAACATACGACTATTTCTTGGTATGCTTTGTTTACCAAAACCAGAAAACAGATTAAATTCGGATTAATTTTAAAAGTATATAAACGAATTATTATCTGATATACAATTTAAAATGCATAAACATCAATAAATATACATTCTTTAAATTTTTTAACAATAAAAGATTGTTCATCAAGTAGAAAAAAATAAATATTAGGAATTGGGCATGAGAGTAAACTAACTCTATGGTTAAAAATTCAATTAATTATGATTATAATTTTATTTAATTTAATTTGTATAAGTATTAATTTATTAAAATATTTAAAATAAATATATTATGTTTCATAGGTATTGAAAAATGTATTGACAATATATTAATTAGAATTAATGAACTTTAAATTATATTATACCTTAATGGCTTTACTGTAATTGGATTATCTAACAATATTAAGTATGTATATTATAATAGTGTAATTTTTATTTATATCTTTCATCACTTTTTTTGACAGTAAAAACGCATCGACTTTAAACATAAGGGGTAATTTCTTGTGATAAATTAAATTTAGTTAATATAAATCCCTAGGTATTTTTTAAATAATCGGTAATTATAAAAGAAAAAAAATTAAAAAACGAAGACAAAACTAAATTTTAACAAAATTGATTTTGTTTTAGGTGTAATTTAAAAACGCATTTCCCTAGATAATTTAAATTTGGACCAAATGTTTGTATTAGTATTTTGCATACAGATGAGTTTTTTAAAAATACATTGACTCTTTTGAGCTATTTATAGATTTGGGAATTTTCTGATTATTTTATTATTTAATTATTTTAAGTTATTATAAATACAAAATGTTTTGGTCAAAAACTTTTAAAATGTATTATAATTGTTATGGAACAAATACCAACATACCAAAAAGATAAGATCTTTCTAAAGACCAACAATTCGACCGGTATAATATAAGAGAGTAAAACATGCATAACATAGGAAATACACCTCTGTGACCAAAATTTGCTTACCGTCTACAGTGTTCCACAACACACTAGCTAGTCAGTTTAATTGACCAATTGAAAGAAAATTCCAACAACAAATTGCGCACGGTCACCGTCTTTCTAGACGTTGAAAAAGCATTAGATCGAGTCTAGCACGCCAGATTATTGTAAAAGCTTTATACTCTAAGCACTCCTACCTCTTTGCTAAACGTAATTCATTCCTTCCCGGTAAGAACTAACATCTCATTATCTAGCAGCAGGCTGATCTTATCGGGCGTACTGCAGTGCTCTTGTCTCTCACCAACACTCTACCTTGTCTACGCCAACGATTACTAATCATATCGATCGTACGATTTCATTGGTCCACGGCAACCTCAGAATCACCAAACGCCTGAACACCAACCAACTATAACCGTATTACCGACCGATTAAAAGTACTTAAATCAATACTAGAACTGATCGTGAGGAACAACCAGAGATAAGTTAAGTGATTGACTGAGGAACGATCAATTTACGGACCAACAGCGAACTCACGGCCGAGGATAGACCTACGATGCGGGCATTGAACGGCAACCAAGCGTCGTCGCCAATATTGTCCTACTCAGTGCGACCACGTCCCACACGGCCTCTCAGCGCGCCTGTCTAGGCCACTATTTTCCAGTCGAGTCCCACAATCGAACGCCACTTGCTTGAGCGGGCCTGACGAGATAGGACTCGACCCTACCCCTTTAATCGATACTATATAACGACATTCCTATACTTGTAGGGGTTCATAAGTGAAACGCAGTCACTTAACCCTATTTCTTATGTAAATATATATATATAAATTGAAATAAACATCAAGTATTTACAGCATAAATGACTGGTGTACAGACTTCATTTACGATCAACACATGTATTTAGTGTGCCGTTTTACTATATTTGTCATAAGTTGTTATTATAATTATTTTAAAAATGTCTAAAATATTCAACGTTTATAGCTTAAGATTGAAAGTTTAATAAAATATTTCTTATAAGTAATTCATACTTTGATAAAAAAAAAATCTTAAAAAAATGTAAAGACAGTTTTATTTTACAAACATTTCAAATTAAAATTTGTTTATAATAAGATATTTAATCGATTAATTATATTATTTAAGTTATTTTTTTTGTAATTTTAAGATATTATTCATTGAGGTACAAAACACTTTTAATGCATACTATTAAATCGTATAGTTTACACATACAATGATAAGATTTATTCATTTGACATCTATACTATACAGCTAGGTATAACTATTTACTCTCTCCCATTCACTAATATTGAAGTTAACAACAGTAACTATTTTATATATGCTTGAAGTACCATTAAGTAAGTACTTGTAAAAAAAATATAATATACACAGGAAACAATGTGTTTATGTTTCGAGCAGAAAAAAACGATGAATTCGCAAAAAACCACTCGGATTTCCCGACATACATATACGATATTGTAAAAACCTCTCTCGTAGGTAGTTACTTTTTTCATAACAATTACGTGGTTTTTATAACGACGGGTGGAACAAAAGAAATAATTCACACGCATTATTCGAAAAAATCGTGTTTTTAGTACAATGTACACTGTGTATCAAACGAATCGTATAATATAAACATTGTACAAAATAATAATATAGTGGAGCGATAAACCCGTAGTTAATTAATAAGTAATATCTAATTATAGAAGCACAATCGATGTTAGGAATATATTTTATAATATATTATGCTTAAAACAAGTTTTATAGACATGATAATTTATTCGACTGATTAAGTTTTGACTATGCCGTTCAAACTTTGTTCTATTGAATTGACGAATTACAGCATAAATCGATTTATTCGATACGCAGAGCAACCAAATGACGAGAATATTATATAGACTTTATACAGCTAAGCACCACTCGTAAAATAATATGTGTACAAATTTATATAATGTGATTAAAACTGATTTAAGAATTTAATAGTTCAGCATTACTGTTTTTGTTTTATCAAACAAACAACAATCAATTTAAGATAAAATTATATTTCATAGTAACCAGTCGATAAGTATAAATTATTTATTATCACATTATACCTTATTACCTAATTCGAAAACCTGCTATTATTAAAGTTATAATTTTCAATTTCCTCGAATTTAAAAAAATAAAAATAACGCCATTATTTTTTCTCAAAAAATAATCCGATAATAAAACTATACGTTTAACATTCAGACGTTAGTGTCAGACGTTACACAAACTGTGATAACAGGAAGACAATACTCTTTTTTCCATATTGACTAATGCTTAATATGTATGATATTTTTAATAACCACATATTGTGATTAAACAATACCATAATTTATAACCTAATACTGATAAAAACTGTTTTTCTGAAAAAATAAAATATGGAAAAGTAACAGTCGACAAGGGTTTAAAAATGAAATCGAGTGAACATCAATTCTATTAGGATGGCTGAAATGGCTCTCAACAGACGTAAATAAGAGCCTTCATACTGTATCGCGTATTGTCTTTTTCGTATACCGAATACATTGACAATGTCAACATGTTTGTAACACTTTACTTACATTCTTTGAATATATTTCGACACTATTACAATAAAATTGTGATACAGTGAGAAGTTCTTTTTATGGAATACCTTATTTCACGTTCTTCCATTAAATTCGATTTAACCTATTGAATAATAAAAAGGAAACTTAATTTGTTATATAAGTAGGCTCAGAAGTTGATGCATTTTGCATTTTGCATTTTTTTTTATCTTATTAGACGATGCTTTCCTGGCCACAAGTATTTTTCATAAACATGTGAGATATGAATCTAAATATCTAAATAATTAATTTTTATTTTGTATTTTTTTGCATTTTTGGCTTTTTTACTTTTTAAGTAATTTTTTTTCCTTTTTAGATCCTATTTTTCTTTTTAGTTCAATTTCTTGTATATTTATAATTAGAATTTTTCAATTACCATCTTTACACGCATAGTTTTTGTTTTACATAGACTGTATATAAGTACCTAAATCAAATTTATATTTTATAAAATAATATTTTACATAAGTTGTATACGAGTTAGGTAAAGATAAAGATTCGATAGAAAAAGGCAATTACTATTTTTACTTTTGACAATATAAAATACACTTTAATAGTACAATGTAATAGTTTTGAGTAATTTTTATTATTATTACTGTTCTCAAAAAAAAAAAAAAAAAATGTATTTTTGTAGCTTTAAATAAATATTTATAATTTTTCAGGTCATTTTTTGTGACTTTTCATCATTTTTAAGTCATATTTGCATTTTTTGATCATTTTTTAATGTTTTTAAGGTCATCAACTTTCGAGCACTATATATAAATATATACAAGTATATTCGTAAGGTAAATACAATCGTGTATACCGTCTATTTTCAAAAAAAAAAAAAATATTAACAACTGTCATTTGTGTATAATATTACATATTATATTATAATATACCAATCATTAATATATTCTAAGAATATAATATAAACGATCCACTTTGGTGTATTAATATTATTTCATTATTTATCTTTAATGCAGTTACTTTATTTATTTCATTTAAATACCACAATAAATATATGCAATTACATTTGGTATAATTTATGTGAATTTTTATAAAAAGGGCCGACTTGCACTCCTTAAAATGTATTTTACTGCTCAATGTTCGAAAATGCTCAAAAATAATAAATTATTAAAAAGTTATATAAGTTTACTAGTTAAATATTTAAAATATTAGAATAAATATAATATCAATAGTTCTATGGGTATTTAATTATTATGTAATAATATTAAATAATTTTTTGTTCAATATTACCATCTAAATACATTTTTATCAACATAATATATTTATCAGTTTTTTTTTTTTTTTTTTTTTATTAAAATATAAATATTATTTATTACTGTCCTGTGGGAAACGTTTAATGAAACCATCTAATTTCTCACAAATGACCTTACAAATTTAAACCATGGATTGTAATATATATATATATATATACAATAAACAGGTAATATTGCGACGTTCTACATTCTCTAATTACTTATCTTTTGACAGATGATGATGGTTAAAATGTTAAATGGTTAAATTTTTATTTAAACATACATTTTTTAAATATTAATTAACAATTCAGTAAATACAATGAATTCAAAATCAATAACTTCATAAATTTCACTGTAAAATATGTACATTTATACACTTAAACGTATAAATTCAAAATTAAAGGGTCCGTTTGTCTGTGGCATTATTCAAATCGATTGAATATATTTTAATGAGATTTTAATGCACTGACAAAGAACTTTGCAAGGAGTAACATAATAAAGATTACTTTTTATACCAGAATTCAACTCTTAAACATATATTAACTAATTAATTTTGTTTCTAAAATACAAAAGATCTGATTAAATATATATATATGTATATAAAAGCAGTTAACTTATATTATTATTGTTATTAACTCCTTCAAACATATTATACTTGTTTTATTTCAATTAATGTTTGTGGAACTATTTGGATAAAATATTTAAGAATCTTTAAAAAAATATGCATAATAATAACTGAAAAATAAGCATAGAAGTTGTAATTTCAATAAAAATGGTACTAAAATTAATATTTATTATTTTATATACTACAATAACACACTAATATTATAAAATAAATAATGTATTTTTAATGATAAGAAGTAGATATTTTATACGTAAATATTTATTTTATATTACCAAATTAAATTCTTGATTTTTAAAATAAAATTTATGTTTTTAGAAAGTAATATGTGTTTTTAATATTTGTATTAATTATATATTATTTTACAAACTCTTATTCGGTTATATTTTATTATACCTAATAATTGTTTATTTTTTTTTATAAATATTTAATGAATATTTTATTATTGCACAAATCTATAATACTGAACATAAAAAAATAACTAATAATAGATTAAAAGTATGCATTGGTTTTAAAAAACAATATTAGTAATTTACAATAAAAGAAATATAATTAATATCTGAAGAGACTGTGTTGCCACATCTAATTTTTGCCATTCATAACGCCTTTGTCAATAATTTTTGTAGTAATAATTATTATTTTGATAGAGCATAGACCAAAAATATTGATAAAATACATAATATTTTGTATAAATATACTTATATGAAATAAAAATAGCTTAAAGTAAATAAAATGAAAAATATATACATTTCACACTTTGGTTGTAAGAATTTACAACTTTAACTTTTTATTTAGGCTATAAATATTTTTTTTAATTAATATTTTTTTTGGAAAATATCTTGATCATATATTAAAAAGTCCAATGATATAATATTTAAAGTTTATTGGCGATCATACTATGTACTAAAAAAACATAGTATAGGTAATGTAAAATGCTCAATTATACGCTTTGAAATATCATATTTAAAAATAATATATTATTGATTGCAAACAAATAAAAATAAATTGTATCAAAAAAAAAATAAATATTGTTTAAGACACATGGCATTACTAAAAATATAGGATGTTATTTAAGCATGAAAAAAGTACGAAAACGCAACTAAAGTGGGTCACACGACAGCGCTTTTCATTTATATAATATTGAGAAATACAATTCAAATTATTAGGTATTTTTAAAATGTCTATGAAAACGTATACAAATTTAATAGCTATTATTTGATTTTAAATTCCTAAAAGAATCATATCCTTTTGAAACTTTAAACTATTTGCTTGCGTCATTCGAATATCTTTGTCAATCCATCTGTATTCTAAGAAAAATAATAGAATATTTCATTTGTTATATATTTGTGAAAGTACTTGGAGGTTGAATGTTTTGAAGTTGATATGAGTCGAATCTTTATACCATTTCTTGCACGTGTGATATGTTTTACTATAGAATTACTGTTAGATACTGTAAACGAATACACCGAACAAATGGAATGTTTCAAAAATATGACATTTGAAACTTCTTAGATTAGGTAGCAAAAAAGCAAATAATAAGCTTATATGTATCAAGTATATATAATGTAGATTATTTAAAGTTAATATATGTATGTATATATATTTTTAATTTTAAAATTCGGTGAAATGATTTCATGTAAATTTAATAAGTGTTTTAAAAACACTGTTACATTTGTATCGCATAATATAGGAAGAAAAATAATTGTTGTGCTAAATTTAAAAATATAAAACCGTGTTGATATTTAAAGACTTTGTTTTATAAGATGCAAAATAAAAATTTTTCTTACCTATTGATTTTATATTTTTATGCTGAATTTTTAAATTTATTTTATCATATTTTCGTTTTATTTTTTATTAACTTAGCGGCAAAGTACGTAATGTGGATGAAACAAAGAAAACGTTTTGTGATCAAAAGCAAAAATTACGGTAAAGTGAAAGATCTGAAAATGGGTGTTGTAAATCTGTGATACCAAATAATTACGATGATAATATAATTTATAGTTGTTACATTTTTACGATTTTACGGATATTAGGTATTGATATTTAAACTCTATAGAAAAATGGTAAGTTATAGTGGCCATTGGTGAAACAAATTTCACAATTTTTTTTGTTACTGATAGCCTAAAAACATTTTCATGTTAAAAGTTCAGCTAAATGATTTAAATAAACAATAAAAATGTATAAATAATACATCATACATTAGTATATTAATAAGACAGAGATAGTGACGTTTCAAACTACATGTAAATAAATTCATGCATTATTAAAATATCTAGAAAGTTTTTTTTTGCACTCGTCGTGAACAACTTATTAGATTTTAACAAAGTCGGTATATACAACCTGTAAAATATTGCAGATAGATGAAGAATATTTTGTTTTATGAAAAAATACCTTATTACAATATTTAAATTGACGTTATAAAAATGTATATTGAGTATTATAATATTGTAGGTATCTACATATTTTATTTTGATATAGGTATTACCATTTATTTACCAAAGTACCTATGCCGTTTCGTCATTATTATTTTGTGAATACTTGTTAATTAAAACGCGTATGCAGTTTATTTGTGACAAATGGATTTGGTTTTTAAAAATATGTATTATATTTTATTGCTACACTTAAAACCATTTTAACGAATAATGAATTATAATTATCTGTTCAATGTATTGTATTATGTATTGCATCACTGTTCATCCAGTAATTCTAAAACAGCTCAATAAATTTCACCGAGAATTCTCCATGAATAATTAACTCCCCATTAAATAATAAAAAATAAAATCGATTTTCGTTTTTTGCAATTAATGAGATCAAATATATCCATGATATAGTATACACTTCTATCGTGAAAAATTTTACTGGTTTAGCCCGATAGGTAGAAAATTACAAACGTACACACAATTTTGCTTTTTTTATTTTTCAATGACAATTGGCTGAACAATAATAAAATTATATAATAATATTAAACATTGTATATAATATATATTTAACATCAATAAGGATATTGTTAACAGACATAATCATACAATTATTTTCATTTATAGTTCTAATCTTATTAGCTGATGGAATTTTGTTAATTAATAAAATATAATTAGTATGTTGACTGAGGTTTATACTCTTATTATAAATTATTATTATAAAAATAACGTATTTTGTCCAAATATTTTTTTCTATCATACTGTAAAATTTATTTTTATCACTTCTTATTATAAAAAGTATAATACAGTTCTGTGATAATATTATTGGTATAATATGGTATAAAATATTTTTTTTTTGCATTGATAAAATTCCTACCACAATTATTGATCTTACTAATGACTACATAACTTTTTATTTAATATTAAAAATAAAATTGTATTTTAAATGGTAATACAAACTTGATATTTTACAACTAAGTTAATATAAATATTATTTAATAATTGTCATATACGATATAACTAAATAAATTATTATTTAATTTGAACTCTTTATTCGGGTCATTTAGTTCATAACTTAGTTGCTAATTGTAGAAATATATGTATTTATATATATATATATATATATATATATATATAAACAAATTATTATAAGACATTTTCTTTTAAGTATTTTTTTGTTTTTCATAGTGAATTTACATTTGATATTTTTATTATGTTAATTCTAGTTTGTTGAACATGATAATAAATTAACTATTCAATTATGGTTTCATAATTTAAAGTAGTATGTTCAGTTTTTATTGAATTGTATTTAATTACTCGTAAATAAAAAATACATTTCTTACCTTTCTTTTTTTTTTTTTTAGTTTATTGTACTTTAATAAAATAATAATTAATCTAAAATTTATAGAACCAATTAAAACTTAATAAGTTAATCATATTGTATCAGTAGATTATTCGAATAATTCAATTGTAAAAAATTTGTTTTATGTATAAATTATCTATATTTATAAGTGAATATATTACAAAAGTTGGTCTAAATTTATTAAATAAAGTTCCAATTAAAATTATTATTTAATTAATAAATTGTTAATAGACGATAGTTCATATTAAATATAAAAAAAATCTATTAAAATATAATATGTTTATAACTCAAACATTATAGTATTTATTATAGCGTATTTAATACAAACGCGTGATTGAAAAATTATAGCTATTATATTATATATACTATACTTATTTTAATACAATTTAAAGTTGTTTACTGTGTTTCAGAATAATACAATAGAAAAAATACGTAAAAATTGTATTTTTAGTACTCTACTTCGCATAAAAGAGAATATCCTAAGTGGCAAGTTTGGCCATCATATTATTTTGTATTTTTAAATGTGTTTATCCTGATGGTTAATAAATTAAAATTATCAATACAAATTGTTAAAAATATAAGAAATGTATTCATAGAATTATAAGTATCAAAACAATTAAATACAGTATATTATATTAGATTACTACAAAAGTAAGAAACTACAGATTAACATATTAATTGTTCTTTTTTTTTTTTCTTCAAAAAGCTCTTCATGTAGATTATAATACATAAAAAATATTATTAGTTTTTTTTTTACTGATACTAAGAAGGAAAGCGTTTTATTGGTTGTTCAATAAATATTATTAGTACTTGTCTAAATAAAATAAAAATAAAAATATTATTTGCAATCTTTTAAACTCAAATTCACGATGACCTACACGTTTCCAAGTTTTTTAGTCATTAGAAAAAATAAAAACAAAAATAAACAAAATAATATTATAAGCCACGTGGGAATACTTGCTCATTTTTTGTATGCTAACATTTTCTAGGAATCGATTATTCAAACAAATGTGAAACGTCTCTTAAACCGCATTTAGTAGTATCGTAAATTTATATTTTATTACCTATACAGAACCGTATTCGTTATGATTTATTTATTGTTAAGAAGCTTTTTTCGGAATAAAACACGTACGCCGTGTACTTAGTCTCACTACAGTATATAGAATACAAGTATGTCTGTTTTCGACGCATACACACTTAGCCTATCTATTGAATAACTTCAATTTATCTACTCTATTGATGGTACACGCGTCTATCAATTTAAGTTTATTGCTAACAGTATTGAACAATTATACATAGTAAAGAATACATGCCATTTATTTGATATTCCACGATTATCGTACGTGAGTGCAGCAAATCATAGGACATGTCGGAAAAAGACAGACTGTTAAAACATTAATGTGATAATCACAATGCTATAAATAATTACATATTGATTGTGTAGATTATATGGTTATACGTTATTTCGTCGTGGTTAATTGGGCCCACGACAATAATTAGACGCATACGAAATTTCATCGCATATACTTATAAATATTCTAAATAATAATAATATTACATATCAGTAATTTCATTTTATTATTATATATATATATATTTATTTATTTATAAAGTTTAAAATTAAATTCAATCAAAACAATAATAATTATCTAAATAAAATATTTAAAAAAAATAAAACATGATAAAGCAGTACAATATTATTATTTATAAAAATTAAAATTATGAGAAATACCTTTCAAAACCTTGCATATTGAATTATTATTTAAATTTGTACTTATTTGTATTAATTTATTAGATGAATCATTATACATTTTTTTTACATGGTACATGTCCAGCAATTATTTAATGATTGGTCGTGTATAATTGCTGAAAATCCATTATGCTAGCTCACTATCTTATTGTTAGTTCTGAATAAACTTTTTTGTAACCTATCATAACAGTTCCAGATTTCAATGGAAAATAATGGGCGTCAACGATTTCCTCACCTATCCAAAATGCCAACCCACGTTCCTTTAAAATATGTTTTAAGTGGTGATAAAATGTCTTCGTTTTTAATATAATATGTGCTCTCTAGTAATGATTCAAATGAATCAAAAGCGTTATCGACAGATACAAATGAAAGTGAAGCTAATTTTCGTACTTCTAATGAAAATTGTACATCGTCATTGTATTGTTTTGCAAGACTGTGGTGTTGTATTTGTCTCCAAACCACTTGACTTGAGTGAAAGAAACACCCGTGAATCTTCCTATTGGAAAATTCGTTTTTAATTACATTCATCACTGCTTTTTCGAAGTCTACTATAACCATAAAAGTAGACTTATACTGTATAACACTATAATCGATAGAGACTCATATGGTGAGCAGGTACACTGTAATAATTCGAATATTTGATAAAGACTCACGTAAAACTAAATAATAAATAACTGAAATAAAGATAAGCGATAAAGTAGGTACTACACTACTACCACTAAATTATGAAGATACTATAGCATTATTGTATATATTATATTATTAAATATACCTATTTATAAAACACGGTCGATAATCCATTAAATTTTTAAATATATATATTAATATAAGTAGCATTATTATTACTATTATTATTATATATAATATAATTATACATTCAAATATATATATATAATATATATGTGACCAAATGACCGCGACGAAATAACGGGATACCAGATTTTATACGTAGAAGAAGGAAGATGATTTATTCTTAAAATATTGTATAAACTATAATAAGTATATAAATGGAAATATTTAATAATTTAATCTCAACTGTTGCGGAAAACATATTTTTAATTACAATATTGTTATACATTAAGATCTAGCAGTAAATGATTTATGGTGTCTTTATTATTGCATGACTCGTAGCTGCGACAGCATTTTATCATTTTCCTCAATTTATAGACGACGGTCCCGAAAAACGAAAACCCGATGATTTTTTCACGTATAAGCATGGCATATTAATAATAACACAATATATTGAAATCAATCTCGAATCTCGACATAGAGCTACTCGAAATACAGACATTGACACATATTTTCCAGTTGCAATTTATCTAATTCTGCTTTAAAAAATAAAATATCGACAGTACATTTCTCATAATTCATTGCACGCATAATAGCATTTGTACGTTCGAGCACATCGATTTAAAAAAATTTAAAAAATGAGGAATTTGTGCGTATTTTGTGTTTAACAAAATTTATCAGTAATTGAGAAGGATATATTAAATGCATATCACTTTTATACATTACATTGTCATAGTGGTGCCGTTTGTTATAACAATACGGTAATACAGTTGTTTAATAAAAACTCAAATTTTGTAAAATATGTTTTAAGTCAACTATAAAAATGCGTAATATAATATATTAAAATCCAGTAGTATTGTACTTCGTTTTTTTTAAACTAAAATATCAGTAATTTTTTTTTTGGAATGATTAATGAATTAATTAATTATCTACTATCACACTGTATGGATATTCCTAATTAGTACATAATGTACATGCATATGTATATGGGTTTTATCAAAGATATCCGTTATCAGAGCATGATTTCTTGATATTGTTTAATGTTTATGTTTTAACATGTGACATATTTTATATACTTAATATAAAGTTTATAAAAAATAATACATTATTGACTGTATACATATATAAAATTCAACGTGTATAATATAATAATATGTATATTTTTACAAATAAGTTGAAAATTGTTCTAACTCAGTTTTATTTGTCATCATTAAACTAGATATATTGTAATATTATTTTTATTTCACTAAAACGTTAAGTATATATATGCATGTATCATAACACCTTAAATTATTTGTTTATCTGGTATTTTTTTTTTTTTTTTTTTTTTTAACTGTGTTAATTTAAATGAAACTATTATATTTCTATAATTTAACAAATATGCCGCAAACATAAAATATACCTATTGTTTGATATTTAATATGAATCATGTATAATATCTTTAGTACAATCTACTAATTAATGTTATGGTATTATTTTTCGGGGTCAAGAATATTAGTAGATTATTTTTGTTTTTAAAAATTACATTAATTAGTGTAATCCAATATATTTTTATAATACTTAGGTTTACTAATTTTGCATATATTATGTTATTCTACTATTAATTAATATATTATAAAAACATATAATTATACTTCCATCAAAGCATTTATAATATTACTTATAATTTTCATATGAAAAACACGCATAGTAAGTTAAATATTAATTGAAATTTAATTATTTTCTATAAACATTTGAGAATTTGAGTTATATTTTAATAGCAATTAAATCATGTTGGTAGAATAATTAAAAATTACATTTATAACTTAAGTTATATAAATATGCTAAATTTGTATATACAATAATGTTGATTTCTTACAAATTAATTTATAATTTGTTTTTTAATTAATTGACACTTTTGGGAAGTTGAAATAATTAAAGTTTCATATAATAGTACTCTTAACAGTGATTAATCAAAATATACATTTTAAATCTTTATGATCCATATCTCTCATGGTTATTTTCTAAACAACGACACTTAACATAAACATATATTAACTTTTTATTAATAAATTTATACTCTTAAACATTTAGGTTTAAACTATAATATTTTTTGCGACAAAATTCAAGTATAATAATGAAGTTTAGTGAATTTTAAATATAATATAATATTTTAAGTTTGTACCCCGCCAACAAGGTACCTGAAACAAACTATGAAATGCGAAAGACTCTAGCATGTTCAGTGTTATTACATAAAATAATATAATTGTTTGAATGATTCAAATTTATTTTTTCCTATCTAAATTTTACATTAAACTTAATATAGTTTAAACAAAATGCATAAAGTAACAATATTAGTTATGATTATGTGACAACTACAAAATTTCAAGTCACAATAAATTATACCGATTATTCTCTTAGAAAAATTATAAATTATTTAACATTTATCTATTGGTTAAATTACACAAGTTATAAAATTGGTGAAATAATGCGATGAACAAATATAAAAAAAAAAAATTAAGTATGAGAAAATAATAAAATATTCGTTATATTCTGTGATAATGTGATAACACATTAATATATTGTTCAACATATTACTTTACTTTCACGTTGAATAATTATTTCATTAACATGTTATATATTTTATAATAGTATAATGTAAATTATTATACATTTTAACAATGTCTGGCTACTGGATTAGGCATAGTATTTTTAGTGGTTGGTTTGTTGTTTACAGCACTTTCACTATTTTAGAAAAATAATAGCGAAGGACCATTCTTTACAAAAATAAATTTTATTATTATTTATTAGTTGAACATGGGGTGAATTAAAAAAAAAAAATGTAAATTTATTTTCATTATGTTTTTATTTTATTTGACTATTTATGTATTTTTGCTTTTTGCTTTGGACCTAATGCTTTATGAACATTCAACACATCATTTGCGCATTCAACAGTGATGTGTTTTTCGTGTATCGTTGATTTTATCATATGTGTTTATTTGTGTATAATGTATATATACATATTATATATGATAAGTAGTTGAAAAAATTCTTTGATTTTCATCTTTGAGGGTAATTTCTGATGGAAAATTGGATGTAGTTTTTACTTAAAAAAAAGACTGAATTCTTGAAAGTTAGTTTTTAGTTAAAAATTCATTTTTTTTTCTTTTTATATCTAACAATGAAATGAAATATTCATGATAAGTTTTTCTAAAAAAAAAGTTTACCAGAAAGTCACATTAATTTGTTATGAGTGTTAAAAGTATAAATTTGTACATCATTAGATATTCACCCGTAACATAACTATTTTTTCTTAAATGATTTTTAATATTTTGTTGGATTTCAAATAATAACTAATTATAGATATGTGAGAATTATTATCAATATATACATGGTCATTTTGTATAAATTATAAGATTTTCAAAATAAATGACTTTTTTTAAGCTATTAATAGACATGATAAATTTTAAATATTTTTATAAATTGTACATAGTTTTTGTTAAAAAAAAAAAAACTCAGTGTGTAAGAAAGCTTGAAAATCAAATACATAATCCTATATAAGTTGTTCTAATAGCTGTATATAAAATATTTAAAATATTTTACCGAAATATTAGCAGCTAAAGATATATTTTTGATAAAACTCATGAAAATAACAATAATTTGCAAAAAATATTTTATAGACTTTTAAATTTTGAATTGAAAAAAAAAATTACATAAATAATGATGTAAATTATTTTTTTACAGATTAATTCCATTATTTGTAATAAATGCATACATACAATGACAATTTCAAATACATTGTTTTCCAAAAAAATAACTTATCGTTAAACTGATAGTAAAATAAATAACTTTATAACAAATAGTAGTATAAAATAAATAGTATATGTAAATTAATTATAAGATATATCGTGATAAAAGCTTAGAATCATGTTTCGTGTACAACGGTATCTCATTGAAATAAAATTTAACACATATATTATAGTTGCTCATTCCACACTATGCATTACAAAGTGATACTCACTTGATTTATTTAAATTTTTCATTCCAAAATACATTTAAAGATATAATTGAAGATAATTTATTTCCTCTTTTTGTGCTGATAGTTATGTAATTATTATACTAAACAGTTATCAGTTATGCTTATAGTAAATGTTTATATAGGTACTATTTAAATACTGTTAACAATATTGATATATGAACAGGCGTTCAGAGAAATACAATAATATTTTAAAATAAGCAATTATGTGCTTGTAATTATTGATAGCTATAAAATAATATTACTGTACAATTTTAAGAAAATATAATTTGTAAATTAAAAATAAAGTACTCGTATTTACTAAATTTAAAAAAAAAGATCAAACTAATTTTCATGTTTTAAAAATAATTTTTAAAATATGAATATTTAATGTAGCTACTATATTATTAATATAATTAATAAGTAATTTATACATACCAATGAATTCCAGACCACTTAGTTTCCAAGTTCCTGTTTTTGTTACCAGTATACTGCTCGGACAAACATTGTGATGATAGACTTGAGGTGATAAGAAATCAAGAGCTTCGGCAATCTAAAATTTTTTAAATTAAAATTATATTTTTATATGGAGAATAATTTTTATTTTTGAAATCAGTCGTTGATTATGTAATAACTGCCACTTTCAATTTTTTTTTAAATGAAGTGATTTTCTTTTTGGTTTATAAATGGTTTATAAACCACCTATTTTGGTTGGAGATGTATAAAATCACAGAGTACTATTGAGTTATGAATTTTAAATTTTATTGCTTTTTGAAAACTCTTTAAGAAATATAGCAATAAAATAATGTAAGGCAATTTTATTAAAATATTTTTTTATATAATTATATTAGAAAAGGTGTCAGTCTCATTAATATATTCAACATAAAAAAAATAAAAATCATTTAAAATTGTTGATATGGCAACTATTCAAAGCTTACGACTAAATTATAAAAATGTATCAAACAAATTTTATGAATCAAAATCTAGTTTGAATATGTTAGTTCCAAAAATTAATTAATTACATTTTTTAAATTTAATCTAATAACGTAAAACAATACATGTAATAACCATGTGTATACACAATATGTATTATCAACCTGTTATTATTTTTTTTCTTTAATATTGTCTTTGATAAATTCTTTATGCTTATTTTTATAAGATTTATTAATTATATTCATTTTGTTTATAATTATCTAAAACTGTAAGTTTTAAAATATTATCATTTTTTTAGAAATATATTTTATCATGACTTACTCATTAAAAAACAACCTATTTGAAAAAAATAATTCAAGGAAAAGAAACTTTCGACTCTTTCAGTATTTATGCAGGTGTCACAAAAGGTAGCGATTTATTCCCTGATTTATACAACATATTTACATCTGATATATTCAATGATTCAAATACGATACTAGCAACATATGCCAACGACACTGTTATTCTGTTCATTAAAAACAATCTCATAATTTTCTCTAAAAACTTACAAAAATACACTTCTAAAATCGAAACTTGATTAAAAAAAAAAAAAAAAAAAAAATGGTAAACGAAAATAAATGAAAAAAAATCGCCCATATTACCTTTATTTTGAAAAAGGCCATTGCTCAAATATTACAATTAACAATAAATCCATACTATTATCCAACCAAATAAAATAATTAGGTTTAACATTAGATAAATGCCTTACAAGGGGTCCCCACTTAAAAATAAAAAATCAAGTAGCAAACATTAGATTCCACAAATTTCGTACCTTACTAAAATCCAAACTAAATTTAAAAAACAAAATTACTAATTTAAAAAGCAATAATAAGACCTATCTAGTCTTATCTAAGAGAGTGCTACTAATGGGCCACATCCCATCTCATATAAATTTATTTTTTTTCATTATTTATCATATTTAATTATTGTTCTCTATTGCACAGATTGTAATTTTTTCATTAACCAAGAAAAAAAAAAATTTTAAATATTCGATTGTGTTTTAATTTATGCATAAATAAATGTGAAAATTAATTTAAAATAATAATATGCTTTTCGAAGAGGGATACCAAATATAAACTATGGGATCGAAGAAATATTATTTAAACACTTAATTTATACATTATTACTTGTTCAGCTACTTGTATTATAAAATACGTCAGTCAGTAAATACTAACTGGATAATATCTACATAAATTTAGAAAAGATATTTAAATTAATGGTATTAAATTATTTATAAATATCCAAGTATAGTGTTATAAAAAAATTCTTATTAAGTCTTTATTTGCTAAAGTAGCTTTATAATACCAATGTAAAAAATTATTTTGAAATGATAATTTCTATTTATCAATAAAACTGAACTATATAAAAAAAATAGCTATACTATTATTATCAAGATAATTACATTCATATTATAATTTTAAATAAATGTTTTAATAATTGCCGTTTTATAATAAATTATTTTTTTTTTAATTTATTCTTTAAAATGCATTCTTACTTATATTTTCTTATACACAAAAAATATTTTTTGTTCTTAAATTTTTATTGTTTTTAAATGCAATTTCTAGTAAAATGAAGAAGTTTTTTTGATGGTAAATGAGTTATTTTTGTAATGAAACCCATCTACTTTTGAAAATTTAATATTATTCAATTTATGTTTGAATATTTTTTATAACACCCATGGGTTCACTAATTTAACTAGTACAGTATATATCACTAAAATACAAATTATAACAACATTTTACGTTCAATTTAAATATGTATCACTATTTGTTTAATATAATATTCTTAATACAATATACTTTTATACAATTATGTAAACACAAAAAAACAATATTATCGAATTAGACAAATATAATTTTTAGAAATAATATTCATGCTATAGAACAATCATCATTTTTAGCATATTAATAAATATGAAAAATAAACATGACTTTTAAATACCCAGATAAATATATCAATATTAAACTAAAGTATTGCATATACATATATACACGTACTAAATATTTTATTACAAAATATTTAGTTAAGAAATTAAGACATTATTTTGTGTAAAAAATAAATACATAAATTAAAAAAATTAAACTTTTCCAAGTGGTTAGTTACAAGATTTTTTTTTAACAGAGATAATACCTAAAAAAAAAAAAAAAAAATACAGTACGTGTTTAGGATTTTATTAAAACTTGAATATCTTGATAAATGATACATATTGTGTGGAATTGTATTAATCATAATTTTTATAACTTATAATATTATATTTTAAATCACGATGATAAACTAATATTTCACTCGACATAAATAAACATTTTATGAATATTTTAATTGCTGACATATCATTTTAATATTAAATTATTTAGAAATTGGTGCTTAAATGTTATATTGAAATTATTTAAAATTATTTCTTCGAGGTATTTTATAAAATCAATTTATTATAATTAAAAAAAAAAAAAAATTTATAAGGTATAAATAAATCAAAAACAATTCGAAACTATACGACAGTGATTTTTATTTCTCTCAACATTTATTTAAAATAGCAACGAGAAAACGACACGTTGTTAAAAATCCGGAAAATGCTTGGTGAATGTAATTGTTTGAGATTATCAAAGTTATGTATAGGTTGAATATTCTCTTAGGGTTCAGATTGTTGAGTTGTTCATTTAAATTAAAATATCTAGTAAATTTAGCTTTTTCAATATACATACCTAGTATAGTAGTGAATTTAATGAGCATAATCTGTATACGTGGATATGCGAGTAAACACGATGTTATTTACTATACTAATTCAAAAAACAATTACAAAACATTTATACAATATATATGTATATAACTATAGATATGGTTTCTTTATTTTGTATATGTCTAAGTTATTGAAATATTTGTTTTACTTATAAATAGGGCTCGGAAGTTGTAGGAATTGAATATTGTTCTGTATGCACTCAATTTATAGAAAACCAAGTTAAAAATCTAATATGTAAAATGGAGAGTTAAAAAATTGAAAATTGAAAATGCATATATTGTTAATTTTAGCTAAAAAAAGTGTATATTTTATTGACTGTATACGCATATTTCATATTTTTCTAAAAAAATTGATTTTTTTCTTTCTTATCGTGTATATTTTAATTAATATTATTGAACATAGAACTAAAAATTTTCAACAAAGGTATTAATCATGATTTCAAAAATACTGAAAAAATATTTTTAATTATATTTTTAGCTCAATGATATGTCAAAATGCCAACCAGTTATAATTTGTTTTCAGTTATAAACAGTTTTCATGTATATTATTAATTTATTAACAACATTTAATGAAGTTTTTTTTTTTTTTTGAATCTAGAATAATTTTTTTGCATCTTTTTTAGCTCCTACAACTTTTGAATCCTACTTATTAATAGAGGTAATATTTATAATCTTAAGTTAAAATACAATAAAATAAGCATCAATTAAAAACAAATCATATATAAACATATATATTTTTTTTTCATTATTAAACATTTAATTTAAACAATTTAACTTTACATTACTAGGAAGCTCTGTCTTTTGCTTAATTCACTAGTGAATTGAAATCAAGTAACCCACATAAAAAGCATTTAAAGAAGTGAGTGCAAGCAAATAATTAAAAATTGTCGTACAATAAATCTTTTAATTCTTATGAACATTATGGTCAATTGTGTAGTTAAAGTTTTTTTGTTGTGACTGTAAGTGTTTTTCTTATTTAATTTAAAAAAAAAAAAATGATTTCAGTATTGATTTTTTTTTTTTTTGTATACAGCTAATTATTATTTAATATATGAAGTTTCTTTTTATCCATCTTACAATTTACCAATAAATCTAATACTGGTTATTATGATTACATTATTTGATGAAATTATTTTTCAAATCTTCTATGTATTAAAGATATATGCGTTACAAATAATGGTAAATAAATGGTAGACATTTTTCATAATTTAAATTATCACCAGTTTTAAAATGATAAACAAAACATTCTAATATTAATGATAAACACAATAGTTTTATGATATTTTAAAATAATTTAATTATTATTTTGTAAAACTACTTATTAATACGATAAATTATTCAATAATTTTAATTTCATTATAACCACTTAATGTAATATTGCTGTATAAAAAATTAAAATATGATAACATATCATGATTTTCAACTTTAAAATAATTGCTACTCCCGTTATGTACTTCTAATTTATATTGAAGTCTTGTTTACTATAATAGCAAAATGTGCCATAAAAATAAATTTCCACACAGATTTCTGTAGAGATTTAATAGTGCTTAAATAAGTAGTAAGTTCTTGACACAAATATTAAAATAATTATTAACTTTAATACCAATGGAACCAGCGAACAATAGCCAAATGGTTGTATATCCTAAGCCTTGAAGAACATACGACAGTTTCGTTGTGGATCATCTCTTGTCAGATCCATTTCCATCACTGTCTAAGTTCTAAGAAGACTTAAGTCCACCATAAGTCCTGTGCTTACACTTTTCAATTTAATATTTAATATATTCCAATCTAAATTAAACCTCAATTCTAATTGAATCATACTAATTCACTTTCATATTGATTTTATTTGTTCGTTAACTTAATCTGTCATAGTTAATATTTTTTACTTTTTACTGTGCAGTAAGTTTTGAGTTATTTTACAACACTCGACAAGGTGTTATATGTTTATATTACACTATCGCTATATTTTAAGTGTATAAGACCTCCAATTTAGAATTTTCTTGTTATTTACCAAATATTATCTCAATACAATTATTCCATAGTTAAATATAATCATATTTAAAAATCACAACGTGGTAAAGTATTTGAATAATTTCAACTACCAATGTAAAAAATAGTATAATATATAATTATTTATACACATGTATTATACAACAATTTAATAGTGTTATATTATACTTTTAGTTTAATTATTTATTAGGTTAATGACAACAGTAGAGTATAAAAAAACAACATAAAAAGACCGCTAGTACTGTTAAAATAGCAGCCATATTGTGTATTATTTAAACACAGTTTTTACAAATTTAATAAAAGTGTTTAATTATCGTACTTATGACATAGGTCATATATTTTTAAATAATTACAACAGAGTAGATACCTATATTTTTCAATATAAATTACATGAATAATTATTTAATCAATATCTAAAATATCAAATAATATTTAACGTTTAATTCAGTTATATGTGATTTCAAATGAAAATTAGAAATCATTTTGATATTAAAACAAACAATTTATACACTTAGTATATATAAATTTATTTATTATTTATATATTAAAATAATTTTCAAAAGATTTTATCTAAACGAAACTCAAGTGAGTGTAATTCTGATCGAGAAAAGCAAAATAAGACTTACTATCCAACGTAAAAATTATAATGTCATTTTTATATTCTAGAATACAAAGAACCTTTTTTTTTTAGACATACCTTAAACATATATTATAACTTATAAGATAAATACGTGCTATAGATACAATTTTATTATAAGCGCTGACAATAATATGAGAATAACTTATTATGTTTAGTAAAACATAATTCATATACTAAAAAGTAGATTGATGTAATACTGTAATAGTAATTATTAACAAATTCTATTCTTTAAATGTTATTTTGTAAGTTACTTTATTTCTATGGTAAATTAAATCTTAAGTATTATAATTTTTTAATGTTTTTTTTTCTTTTTTTTTTTTTTTTAAACTTTTAATTATAATTTTTACGCTATTATTTAACTTATGTTGTTTTTACATACATGTTTAGTAATTCATTATTTTGTTGACAGTATAAAATCAATTACAAATATTAATTAAAAATTTTACAAGGAATATAAGTTATTATTAAACAATTGTAATATTATTTCGGAAATGTGAAGAAAACAACTAATTTAAGAATAACATTAGGCATGTAAAACTATTACTTGGAATTAATACAACTAGGATAAATTAGAAGTTGTATGTTAAATAAATATGAAAATCATAATTTGCAAATTAACTATGATAAGTATTTAACCGTGTTATTGTTAAATGTATAGATCAAACGGTATGAGAAACATAAAAATACAATTTGGATAGTAATAAAAAAAAAAAAAAAAAATATTGGTCAATAAAATTATAGATGCAATTTATGAATAATTTAAAGAAATATTTATAGATCTTGGAAGTTTTTTGTATAGGAAAAACCAAAATTATAGCCTTGGTTTGGTAAAATATGCAAAAAAGCAGCTTAAAGAAAAACACTGGCTTAGTAGAAGTTGTCTATAAGATATAAATAATAAAAAAAATTTAAAAAGACATAAGTAGATGCCGTCGGAGAAAAGCAAATGATAAATATCTTAATCATAGAAAGAGGAAATATATATATTCATTAATAATTTATGACATAGACATAGAACTATGAAAGTTATATGACAAGATAACACTGAACATGACGTATAAAACTCAAAAGAAGATTACACAAATAAATAGAAGTTTTTGAAGACCGATAAATGATCGTTGATAACTATACAGTCAACGAATCGACTAAATGCAACGGGAGATTATTTCGACGTTCTAATCAATATTGGTAAAAAAAAAATGTCAGAAAATAACACATCAGTTCTGCGTACGCGTTATTTATCGAATAACGACCGCAGTCATATTATATTATAATTGTAAAAAACGTATGCCCATAAGCAATAACGTCACGTCATAAACCATGACCGCAAATATCGATTGTAATTAAAACGCACCCGTCAGGCACGCAAAATCTGACTCACCTGTCTGATGCCGTACTTGATTTCAAAGTCCAAAAAGTTGTACTCCCTCGCGTGCGCGGGCCGTGGCATGGCCGTAGTGGTGATGATGGACGCGCCGGTGGACGGTGGCCCGTTCACTGTCCGGCCACCGACGGACGCCTGGTACGCGAGTATGTTGGCCAGACTGGCGATCACGGGCTCGGCGGCGAACGCGAGCGTGTCGTTGCAGTCCTCCACGGAATGAACCACCTTGAGTATGAGCTTTGGCTGTCTGAGCATCTCTAAGTAGTGCACGCTTTTCTTCAGTATCTCCGTCACCGTCTCTTTACGCCTGGGCTTGTGCAGCTTGTCAGCCAGTTTTTTTTCAAAAACGAATATCGATACCTCCTGTAACCAAAATTATGCGACGATCGTATAATTTATTATAAACACGACACGAGCGAAAAACTCCACCTTCCGCCTGAAAATCCATTAGAAGAAATTCGTTTAAAAGCTTAAAAAATCATTACGATAGCTTACTAATATAACTTGTTATGTTTTATTTCATGTTTAATTATTCAAATAACCACAATACGAGTATCTGATGAATAATGCATCATGTATTTAAGTGCTTTAAACTTTTCTGTTGATATATTATGATACAACCTAAGTAGATAAATGAGTTTGAGCTACTTTGCCTCGCGTTCTGTAATATTTTTATTTTCTAAATCTAAAACATCGTTCTGCAGCGAATCTTTTACAAAGGAAAGTATACTCAAGTATATTAACGGAGTATTAGTATACCATATAGATATATACATGGACCAATTGAAATCTTCCTAAAATTGGATTTCTATCCTTCACTATTAAAAATTCCTGGTATGTATAATATTTCCAAGGAATGTGACTAAAATATTTGATTAAAAATCAACTATTTTTTAAAAATTATAAATAACTATCTTTAGAAATATTTATTTGACGAAATATGTATGGAAATAAAAAATAGAAGCACTCAAATTGTTTTTGTAATACTTTTAAATTTTAATAGGACATAAAAAAAAAAATACAACATTCAATACCTGGTTGTGTTATTACCACAATATATTGTTTTGAAACTTATAATTATAAACATTTGAAGTAAAATTTCCGCAATAATTCTAATTTTTATTTTATTTTGTTGATTAAAAATGTTGTAAAAAAAAATCCATGAAATGATTAAAAAATAAACCGTTACGCGATTTGGGTAATATGTGTAATTATAATACAGAATCAAAATAAATTTAATAAGCTTTATTATGTAGGTACTTACATATATGTATAAAATGTACGTGGTTGGTTAAACATAAATTATAATGTTTTACTATATTTTCTGTAATGATACACATATGGGAAAATTAAAATTAATACCAGCAAAACAATTTTATGTTTTTATTTCTAAAATCTCGATCAGTCTTATTGTTTGAATAAATCTTAATTATCAAAATTGTACGAGTGTATAAAAAATTAAGGTCGATAGCTTATATTTGCTCTTTAATAATTTATGATTGTTGGAAATATAGGTAGTTAATTTAAGCTAAACAGACACAGCCGTGATATTATAAACATGGTAATTTATTCTGTTATGACTTATCGTATATATTATGTTTTTACTAAAATAGTAAAATAGGGTCTTAGCGAAAACTTTTGTTACATAATATTTAGTAAAATATGTTAATTATACCCACATAAGATACAACTAACTTTTAGCTTATGTTATTAGATTTAAAATTAATAAAATACAATAAATATACAAATTTTGTTTAAAAGATACTCGTAAATTATTTTTCTTAAAAAATAAAAAATAAATATACCCGATTGTTTATTATAATTTATAACTTTTTCATTAATTTTTATCTATAATGTATATTATTAAATATAATATAGCACATTGTTTCTTTATTTCATGTATTGGAAAAGTATATAAGTAAATAAATAGTGTATACCTATTTTATAATAAAAATAAAAAGCGCTATCAATGCTTAATAATAGCAAGTTAGCATAAACATACATTTATAACATACATTAACCATTTTAATTTTTAAATAATTTTATACATACTATTAAATTAATTTTAAGTTATTGAAAACTTAAACTTTAATTATCGTTTGAAATAGTTTTATATCAATAATGAAGTTTAATTCAATTTGAAAGTAACCTGAAGAAATGTTAGTAAGATACTTGTTTTATTATAAAATATTTTGGTATTGTACTATATTTAATATAATTATCTTATTATTTTATAATCAATATTATTAAGTTCCTGATAAATGTTTGATTTCTTTTAAATCTGAATAACCTATATTATCTTTGAATTTTCTAAATGGTTTTAATTTTTTATATTTTATCATTAAACCACAGTGTGTATAAAACGAATATTCGAAAACCATGAAAAACAAAAAACAACAAATATGACTAAGAATAAGACCCTTTGCAAACTAACTTATAAATTAATATTTATGTATTCTTTAGCATAAAGTTTTACTGTGAAATTACAAACAAACAAAAAGATAAATTTATTTTTATGTTAGTTTTCACACACCTTTAATTTATAATAAATGTTTCATATTATTTAGGTATTTGCTTAGTCATTCATTATATTAAGTTTTCATCTCATATTTTAATGTATTGTATAGATTTTAATTTAAATTAAAATATAAAATAAAATAAATGCTTTGAAATTTTCTCTATATCATGATTAACTAATATGTTAAAGGAACAGTTATATCTATAGTATTTTTCTAAAATTTTTAATTTTAAATCATTGAAAAAACACTACTAATAATAAATTATAAAAATAACATAACGTAGTATATTTAATAAGTACATCATAAAATAACGTTACACACATTATTGGGTGATAAACTTTACAAATAAGAATTAAAATACAATTCTCTTAAACTGTTCATAAAACATATTATTATCATGAATCAATATAAAACAAAGTTATATAACTCTGACCGCTTAAAAAATTAATGATTCTCTTTATGCTTCAGTTTTACAACAAATATAATTATAAAGTAAGTTGGTACTAGCTTTGTTGGTCTTAAAAATAATAAAAATCTATGATATCTAATAAAAATTAGGTTTATACTATTCTGGTTATTAATGAGTTAATAATAGTTATAATTTTAACTAATTTTAACTTATTAATTTAATTTTGAATTAAATAATTTTCCTTTTTAATTTAACTTAAACCAACTTTTATTTTCCTAAATAATTCTAATTTAGCTAATATTTAATTTTTATATTATCTAAAATAATATTTTTGTTTGTAACCGGTTATAATTTTTAATTCAAAAAAAAAAAAAAAAAATAGAACGTCTAATATATTTTTAGAAAAAAAATTTTACTAAATTATTGATAACGATAGATTTTGTGTTTTTATTTATAGATAATATATAATAATTAAATTATCATATTAATTACTAATGTTATACATGGGTAACATAGCTGCTCGTTTAAAGACATATTAAACATAAACTTACAGATTTATATTCATTAAAGTATTATAGTTATAATAGATTGTGCTTTTTTCAAAATTATTCATAAAATTATGGTATATTGTATTAGTACTTGTTCAACGGGTTTTTAATTTTTAATTTATTAAATTTCCAATTATTTTAAATAGTATCTAGGTACATGTATTTACTATGATTAGTTGGATTAAACGTTTAAACTTTTATTTTGGTAATTTCTAAATATTATTACATTTTGAAACTAAGCTTTATTTATATATTAGATATTTGTTTTATAAATCAAAAATTGTAAGTTTTAAACGATACTAAGATTAATACAATCTAGTAAGTATATTAACATTCTAATTTTAAATTGAAAACATTCTAAATTATGAATAAAGTTCTATAAATTCTAAAGATTTTAAAATAAATAATACACATAGATATACATTCTTAAATTATAATATTCAAATAATAATCACTTATTTTAAATTATATCTAATATCTATATATTAATAAGCTTGACTTATTCATTTTAAATTTAATTGAAAAAACAAAGTTAATCGAAAAAAATACCAATAACTGTTAATCATGGTATTTTTTATGTATGCGGATGATTTACGAATTCACAGGTTCAAAATACGTTTGGATTGTACTAGTACATGATTTATACTTTAACAACTTACTCTGAATAATATAGTAAAGTAAGGAATAGCAAGTGTTCCGAATAAACAGTATGTATGGTCTTCAATAGAATTTCTTTGAGAAGATAATATTTGGTATTTTTTAAAAAAGGGCTTCAATTACAATACGACCGTTTTTATATTCCCGTTTACATTTATCTTCCATGTAAAACTTTAAAATTATTTTGATGCGTATTTAGTTGAAAATGTTGCTTCAATATTTACTTACAACAATCTTACTTTTACTGACTGACTGTAAAAGTGCAGAATTGAAATGTTTGCCAACGTTGAGTAGATGGCAATGAGAAATGATGTATTCGATTGAATAAATGGAACAGATATGAAGTTTATGGTTAAAAAATAAAAAACAATTGATATTTTAATAGTATATAATAATGAGTGGTAATGTAACGTAAGTTACAAATTCACCCAAATATAATAACCGTTTAAGTAAAACTACACATAACAGTTAACTACTCGTCAAGGCCGTAGCTATGGTAGTTTGGTAAATGTGAGCATTACTACCCCCTTCCTAAACTCAATTATTGCCATACTGACCTAATAGTACAAGTTTTTCTGTACATCAATATATTAATTGGTGATACTTAATTTAACTGCAACGTTAAAAAATTGAATAACATTATGACAGATCAATATATTTATACTAAATAATTTCTAAAGTGTACATGTCTTGTACCCGTATACTTAGAAATAAAGTATGTTATAAATTATAACCTAAAAAACAGTGTGTAATTATTTAAATCGTATCAATATTCTGATAATATAACTATTATTATAGTGAGTTAACTATAATTTAAGTTAACAATATTATAATATAGTTTCCTGTACGATTTTAAATTACTTCAAAAATGTACGGTAAATACTAAGCATTCGAAATAATTATAATGCAAGTATTTTTAAAACTCTAAATTATAAGCACGAATAATCTAAATGAAAAATTACTTTTCAGAAATCGCTCGTAGCTATGACAACCAACAAAAGTTACTCTACTTTTAATATACTTTAATATTAAAAATAATGTAACGATTATATTTAGATTTTCATCACTTTTATATTATGTTTATTTTTTATTTATTATTATTATTATTATTTTTATTTTTTTGTATTCAAATTGGACTATACTATGAAAAAAACCTCAACCAACAACTAACATGACTGTTATTTAGTAAAAATATTAACACATAAATTACAATAAAATAATGTACACTATACTTATTGCAATATTATACAGTTATATTTTCCAATTAGAAATAATCAATACATTTTACGGGTAGTAAGCTTTTGTAACAGAATACAACATGTAATTAATTTAAATGTGTATTTTTTTATAAAACTGTAGATTATATTTTACGCTTTTCTAAGTGGCAATAAACTTGTTATTTTTAAATTCAATCCCAAATTCAACGAAGTTATTTTATGTTTTTGTTAAATATGGTTAATCATGTTTGAAAATGATTCTTAAGAAATCGTTGAATATTACGACTATTTGCAGTTAATATATATATATATATATGTACATGTATATACTATGAATGAGATAAATACCGTTTGCATATTTAAATAGGTGTATTATTTGATAACGTATGCATTGGATGTACGAACCGTTAAGTTGATATTATATTCTATAATTCTACGTGTGATTAAAGCAATTTTAAGAAGGTTGTACTTGGGCTCGTCCCGTTTATCGTCACAAGATGTAGGCCATATAAAGTGCGCGCGTATATGCGTATACCACAATGGCAAAACATATAATGCTGTATTACACTTGTATAATTACCATTGTTATTTAGCAACGGCGAATGATTAAGACCGTATAATCAGGTCTGCGTGCTAGTCGGCACACACAAAGAGACGGTGTGCGGAGGACCACCATCCGAGCCGCGGTACGCATTACGAGGTCGACGGGGGTTGGGACCCCTTGCGTCTGACAGAGCCGTGGGTGGTTGGTGATTATTATTCGGAAAATATAGGAAGGTGGTAGCGCTACGTTGACGGTGGTGGCGACGACTTAGACTTAAGGTCCTTTGCGTGCTATAGTGCATTTCACGTATACAATGGAGGCGCGGCAGCGGTGGTCACCATGTTTTGCATTGCTAACACGAAATAACGTAATGGGTTATAAATCTTGTTAGATCGCGTCAAAAGTCACGGGCGGCGGGGGTGGTTAACATTGGGAGTTTCCGGACGGCGAATATACCGTGCGACTGGAGGAATTTAATTTCGCATCCGGTCACCCTCCCGTCTACCCTGCCTGCACCGCGTAACCGTTCTACCGAGGTACACATAGTAGGAGTAATGTTCGCGCTGATAGACGGGCGCAGTTATTATCCCATCGCCCATGGGTGTTATTGTATACGGAGGGCAACATGACAACAACTTGACCATTTTTTGTGACAACGGTCTACCTATTCGATAAAACACACAGAAAACCACGCTCAATCACGTTCTAAGAACATATCAATTTACTGATGATATGTAGAAGCGGATAGGTGACATGGTGTGCAGTGTACATTACGACTTAACCGTCATTGTCAGTTTAAGTTTTTGAACGCACGAGGGCTAATATTTTACTAATAATTTACAATGAAAAATAATAATTTTCGAGACGAACAAAATTTACTAACAGTAATATCCAAACAGTAGATCATATTAATAAGCGCTTTATAGGTAAAAGGGATTCTACGAAAATTGTGTGGAACAACTGCCAAACTTGTTTTAATGATCGGTTCCTATACTATCATTGAAACTAAACATAATTTTTAAATTTTTATAAAGACGAAAGAGGAATTCTGATGAAATGTGTGTTTCTTAGAAGAAATAATTTAAAATATTGTTTATAATCAAATATTATACTTTTTATTTTAATAAAATAGTATTTTTTTTTTTTTTTTTTTTTTTTTTTTTAATTGAACTTAAGCCCGGCAACTAGGGCCATTAGCTGTTTGTAAGGGTTATGAACTATGGTAAGGGGTAAGGTTGGTACGGTAGGTTGTATTTTACGATTGTTACGGTTGATAACAAACACGTGTATGTGTGGCAAGGTTTTTAACCACTATGATCCCGAGTGGTCACCCATCCGGGAGCTAGTAGCTGTGGTCGTTACTTACTCTCAGTCGCATTCCGCGACTGATAGCAGCCAACGCACCACGCCAAGCCACAAAATAGTATTTAAGTGATCGAACTATTAACGTAATATGTAATAGAACATTAATACAAAAATTACATAACAAAAATTTAATTTAAAATATAAATATTATATTATTACTTCATTCCTAGAGTTGCATTCAAAAAACTGAACACTAAACATCTAAAGTTAAAATGATGCTCGTAATATGAACGTTTTAATTTTTCTTTCTTAAAAAACAGCAGTAAAACTGCTATTTTCTATTTTAACAAAACGTATGCGACTAGCTGATCCTTATAATATTATTTGACCGATACACGGATAAAAAACGGTAACTTATAGCGGGCCACCCTGTATATACTGTTACTAACACTATCATAGTAATTGCACAATATCACGATACTGCAGCTGGCTCCTATTTACACAGCTTACATAGTTATATTATTATAATAGCCCGTCATCACCGACTACTGTAAACGCCCAACGTTAGGCGCACTATGTCTCTAAAACACTGTCATAGTCACGTACACGTCCAGCCACAGATTTTGCCCAACTAAGACTTACCATCCCTTCTCCATAGATCATCTTACTTAAATTGCGCCCACTATCTTTCGTCGCCGAAGCGATTCTATTTTCGACATATGCTGACCGGCGATTTGTGTCATCTAATCTGATGACGAAAACTCGCACGCAATATCGAATAGTTTCAGCTTTGTCATGAATCTTGCTAAAGAATATCGAGTCATTATGACTCAATTTTACACGTTTGTCTATTGACTTCCTGTCTTTTTTTTCTTAACAACTCATCCCTTAAATGATCATTGATCAGTTACAAAACATTGAACAGTATTTTTTTTTTAGTTTTTTTTTTTTCCTATGCTATGACGTAATAACTGACATGCACTGTCCATTAACCTCGTGAAATCCGTTACCATGCTTACCATATTAACTATAATATTAAAAATGTTAAAGAATTAATTGATGACCTGCACTTTATTGCTAGATCATAGAATTTAATTTTATATTGGCATGTATTGACATGAAAAATTATAAATATTTTGAACAATATGAGTATACTTGTACATGACACCTATTATTATTTTAAATATTAACTTTGATCATTAAATCAGCAAAACTGCATGATTCATATTTTTCAATTATTATATTCATATCAATTTAAACGTATCTATTGACTATTTAAAATTTGACAAATCACGTAAACTAAATATTAAATACTTGTTGATAATTATACTTAACATTAAATTCATTCAATAAATATATATCTACAAGAATTACCTTTTATTTGTTGTAATATTTTTAGTCATTTTAATATAAAAAATATCTGAGGTTAATATTATTTTTTGAAATCGTAAGTAAACTGTACTTTTATCGATTTATATTGTTCATAAAAATACCTATAAGAATACATTTTTTTTTTAACAATATTTATTTTACTTGGCTAAATAATTCATTTCACAAAAATCACATTGTTATTTTAATTTCTAAATGTGATTTTAAAACTTCAAATAAATCCATCAAATTATACATAATATATATAAAAAAAATATATTTTTACAGACATAAAATTATTTTTTTAAACAATTAATTTTAATTTATAGATCCTTCCGTTAAAAGCTTATGAAAATTTAAAACTTATTTTCTCAGTATTATCTAATTTTATATTCACATATTTTATGAACCTTATTATAATAACAGTAATAATGGATTTTTATAGTATAAAGTCAATTCGTTTTTAGACTTGTTAGTATTATAACTTATTAGTTATCATCTGATTATTGCATTTAGTGGATTTTCTGTTTTAGAAAAAACAACATTATAAATCTTATATACAATTTAGAGAATACAAAACGATGTTTTTTAGTAGTTTTTCTTCATTTTTTTTACTGAAATCAATTTAATTTTAAAATACTACCAAAATTTAATTTATTTGAGTGGTTTATGTGTATAAGTATAACCTTAAATAACAATTAATATAAATTAATAAATAAAATTAATTGGTATGTTCTCTAGCTTGTGAACTACTATTATTGAACCGTCGATTTTTTTTGATTTTTTTTTTTTTAATTTTCTCCATCGTAATTATAATATAATATGTGAGGAAGAATGTTGCTACTTTTTCAAATCTCGTCAACAGATATTTTAAAACAATGAATTTTAAATCTGAATTTAATGGAATTATATGCCAATTAGCCATTTACAAATTATTCATTTTTTCCGATTAATCAGATTCAGTTTTAATCACAGTATAAATTAAAATATATAAATTTAATTTTAATTGTTTTTTAATTATTGATTCTGAATCACGCATTAAAATATTTTAGTTAAATCTTAGGCAAAATTTTCAGAAAAAAATAATTTTATTTTTGGAGTAAACTACTTAATGTGTTACGTATAAAATATATAAAGTTGTATTAGTGGCGTACTTAGACCTGATTTTCTTTTGTGGGGGAGGGGAGGGAGGGAGTTAATTTTTTAATTAACATATTGGATGACGTTACACCTGAACATAATAAAACATAACGTATATTTTAATAGATTACTAATTTTTATTCGTAATATTATTTTTAATTGAAATGTGATAATAAATAAATATGTAATTACTACTTAACCATACGTATAAAAAAAAAAAAAAAATGATAATAAATAATTATACATTTTCCAATTTTTTTCGATTGTCGCTTAGCGGGCTGTATTCAAAGATTTTTTTTTCGTGTATATCTATAAAATTCTGAGTAATTATAAAACAAGAAGTTTTATAATATCCTAAATTTGTGTATAACGAAATTGCTCTTTTGCATCTTTCCAACGACAGAATGGAGTCACTACGAGGAACTTTGTGGAGATATGACTTTTTTTCCAAAAAAAAAAAAACAGAATACACAAAAAGCACTGTCTAATTTTTCTAAATACGAAAGACAAGAGAATTATAGTAAGTTTCTTTGGAATTTGAGTTTTTTTTCGGTAAAGCACGATTGCGCATGTACCTTTTTAGCAACACGATCGAGCATAGAATATTGTATACAATGTTGCCACATTCACGTTGCGAACATTTTGTGGTTTATTATTTTCATATATTATTACACCAATTATTAAGATATATCAGGTGCGAGCTGTGAGCCGGCCCAACTTTATCGACAATGTTATCGATTAATAAATTAATTTTAGAACAAAAAAGTTCTACAGCGTTTTAAACATTTAGCATTGGGGGAAAATATAAAATAATAATTAAGACACAATTCCAAAATTATTATAGATTATAGAAATAATATCAGTGTTTGATCACCTATCGTCGTGTCATATAAAATGCGATTCTCATGTCCATGAAATCGTTGGATATTGATCGAAACACAAACAGAAACGTTGACTAAGATCAAATAAATTCAAAATAAGTCCATAAAATTACAATCCATTAAAGAAATTTAAAAAATAGAATTTAATATTCAAGCTTTCGACCAATATTTAAATCGTAAGAATACGGAATCTTTATTAAAATATTTAAGCCAACTTGGAAACAGATACCAAGGTATAATAATATAATTTAATTTATTATTATTATCAAACAATCTAAATACTATTATAATGCGAAGGTATATTACATATTGACTATGGAATCATGACATGTTATATTTTGAATTATTATAATTATTTGAATACATAATTTTGTATAATACAGTTCAAAATTAAAAAAGGCAATATTGAATAGTTTTTTATGCTCAATCGTGTAGGTTTTCTTTTGTATTTTAATTTCCTTTGATACGTCGACAATTTTGCTCAATCGTGTCACAAAAAAAGGTGTTTTAGGCTCAATCGTGTTACAGCCGTTTTCTTGTTCCACTGATGGGAAATTTATAAAAGTCATTTGGTATAATATATTGATTTTTCAATATCTTAAACTTTTTATTATTAGTACACTTTTTTTCTACATAGACACCAATATTATAATCATAAGTTTGCGAGTGAATCTGTGTATCAGTACTAAGTGCTAACTCATTTAAACCTATTAAACATTAATAATAGTTTTAGTTTATCATTCATGAACAGTTGAAATTATCGAATTGATAAAAAATTTATTTTAAAAACGCACTTAATTATTACTGTTATGCAGTAGTAATTTGGGTACTGCTATAGCGGTACTAACTGTCCTATTACATTGTTATATATAACTACGTACATCATTGCACTGCTACAGCAGTATAATTATATTTTTAAAATAATAAAATAAAAATAATAATTCAACTCAACCGTGTTTATTTTATATTGCAAATTTTGAACTAAAATATTATGAAATGAAAAAAAAAATGAAAATATAGTCTTACAATAGAAATTAAACGATAAAAATAGCTAAAAATGACATATACCTAATATATAATACAGTGTGCGTGAATATGAACATTTTAAATACACAGTTCAATTTTAAAGTTCAATAGGAATAATAATAACAATAGCGTTACCTGAACTATAATTTCATTTATTTCTGATTTATCGTAGTTTAATTCGTTATTATAATTTCGATCTTGCTGGTCTCTATTCTCTACATCAAGTTGACGTTTTTTTATTATCCATTTATCCATTGTTAAATGCTAATATACTTAAACCTTTTAATACAAATATACTTAAACTTTTTAATACAAATATTGAAATATACAATAGTTCGTATGCAACTGTAGTTTCGTTTGTCACTAAGTTTAATATAGTTTAATGGTTGATAAAATAACATGTACTGCCTCAGTATAATACAAAAACGACGTTAACTATTGTCGATTATAGATTTAAGTGGCTTACACACTAAGTGATTAATCGCACAAAATAAAATACGTTTTACAACGACGATAAAAGATTATCATAATAATTACACCGATCGTCCACATCCATATCTACAATATATTTGTGGAAATATTCATATTCCCGTAAGTACCCATATAAGATAATGTAAGCTAAACTATTTAATATTTATAATTATAATTATTTAAAACAATATTACAAAGGTATTTTTTAATGTATATTGTTTATTTTATTATGATAGATAATTTATTTTACCTAAATACAATACAATTAATTTATAGGTACTAGACATTTTAGTTTTCTCATAATAAATTAAATCATCCAAAAATTTCGGGGGGGGGGATTATCCTTAAACACCCCCGTTAGTAGGTATGCCACTGAGTTAAATTATTTCTGAACACCGATATATGTAATATAATATCCTCATATTATTATTATAGATGTCCATGCTATAAATCCAGTGTTTCATAGCGCAAAACTTTTTAAGTCGATTGAAATAAAAGTAAAGAAAACTTACTAATTGCAAATAAACAAGTTATTTCAACAAAAAAAAAAAAAAAAAAAATGCACAGCATGCAGAATATGTGAATATGAAATTCGTTTTCATATTAAAATTTTATTATATGTATGTAATTTTGGTGATGTACATCTAGAATCATGTGATATTTTTTTCATATGCAAGGTAATCATACCAAATATAACACACTCAATTATTTTATTTGATAATTAAACAACTGATTAATTTGTATATTGTTATCATATAACTTATCGAAATTCATACATAATGATAGTGATTATTAATTTCAAGTCATATAACACCAAATTTAAAGCATCAACAAATATTACTTTGTAGCTCATACAAATCATTGCTAGATATTTTTAAAAAGACTGAAAATTAATCCATAATGATTCTGACTCAACGCAATAAAAAAGTAGTAGTTTCATTTAATAAAGCTATGTATTTAACGATTTTACTCCTCAAATATACCTACGTCATACATAAAACAGTCTTAAGACAACAACAAAAAAAAAAAATAAATAAATAAAAATACAATTATTCTCGCGCGCATGCCTAATTAAGTCTAGTTACGATCATTTTTGTTCGTGACAAAAATAAACTGATATACTTTAATAATTGCTATGTTATAAGGTACACGCACTGTCCCGTAAAATTTAGATTTAATCGATTTGGATAAAAGATTTCAATCGGGAGCGGGTCATGACTAAAACACGATGAACAGCGGTCGTTATGGGTTCATTTAGCGTGCGTTTCATCAAATTATTATTATCTTAAACCCTCCTTTGTTGGGCCCACGTCACGCAGCGTAAAGGTTAAACCTTATATCACGATCACAGACGAGATACAGGTATAACATCCGTATTCAGGGATAACGTGGGTAAACGATTATTTTTCATACAGGTAACTTAAACTAAAAAAATATATATGCACACACCGGATGCTTACAACACGGGTTATTACGTGACGAGAATAACGTCTACAAAGTGTATATTAGTTATATAAACTTATATGTCCGCTTGGCAATTTTTCAAAAGCTTTGTGTGACGTAATGATATGACTTCGTATAATATGTACAGGTATTTAGTTATCATATATTGTGGTTTAAAATAATATTATTATTAGCAGTACCACGAGAACCACTATTTCCAAGAGTTCAAAACAAGAAAACTAACATCGGAAGACATTTTTATTATTATTATATTATCATTATTATTACTGATAGTATTTTTTTTTTTATTTTTTTTTATTTAACTATTATCTCCATTGCTTTATGTTCAGAATAATTAGTTTAGAAATTATCCTTTAAGGTTTTTATTTATTATCATTATTATTATTATTATTATTATGATTTCCATAACTTGGATATTATAACGGCTGCTTTTGATGTTTTCACCCGATACACAGAGTTAGATAGGTGGATCAAAATCCTGTTTAATCGCGTAAGACAGAATTCAAACTGTCCATGGATAAGTAAAGCAATATAATTTCACCGTAAACCAAATCATCGTTCTATCGTTACGTACCACCGATTTTCAGACCCACGGTAAACGTAACTATTTTGTTGTATATATGATATACGTATATAGTATATACTATTATAAAATAAAATAAATTTTTTTTTATATTGACACAGAAGACTCAACTTAAAGTCTATATAATCTTGACGGTTTACAGAAGCTTTTTTTATTTTATTTTATTCTTATATACCTTAGTTTTACTGTAATCATAAAATAGACAAGAAATGTTCAATTATTTTGATCATATAACTCAGGTTATGAAACTGGTAGGAAGTTTTATTTTTTTTATTTATAAAAACTTTATTGCTCACAAACTTATTTAGATAGTTAGTAGATTAGTTAACGGTATATGATACTTGAATAAACTTTCTTAATATTAATGTAATTACATAACAATGTGATAAATATTTAAATTAAAACAGAGTTTTAAAAGTTTATTTGAATTTCGGATCATATAGTACAAGTTAAAAACACGATTATTAAATAGTATATAAAATATTTTCTTTTTGGTTTTTATTTGTGAGTTACAAATGAAAACCAAAAATAAAATATCTCTAAAATAAAGTATGTTTAATAGTGTATATATTTTAGTGATTATTTTAAGTTATGCTTATTTATTATTATAGGTATAATATTTATTTTTCTGTGATAAATTGTGACATTTAAAATTCATATTTTGAGTTTTACGATCCATTCTGAAATAAAATCAAGTTATTAGTATACAATATATAAAAAAAATTTGTATTATATTGAACTTTTTATTGACCATTATTTTTAGTTAGAGGTTGATTGAACATTTTGACTTAATCTAACATTGAATATCAAAACTATCAAATCAATACCTACTGTTGTTTCATTTTAGATTTTGAGTAAAGTAATGAATATAATATTGATTTTATGTGTTTTTTATTTGTTTTTTTTATATTTTTCTGACGTTTCTTTTTTAGTTGAAAAAAGCTTCAATTTTTAACTAAGGAGAAATTTTCTGATAGAAAATTGGATCTAGTTTATAATTTGGTAGGTCTAAAAACAGATTATTACAGTAATTTTCAAAATAAACAAGGGATACCAAAAAAATGTACAAATATTTGTTAAAATTTTAATTATTTAATCATTTTAAAAACAGTGAAATAAATAAACGTTCTGATCTTCATTAGAAGGTATCAATACATTTACCTCGTTATTATATAAGTAATAATTGATTGACAAATAATTTTGTAAGTTAAAAGTAAAATTTTGAGCGGAAACCATTGTTATAAAATAATTATTGTAATACTAGCGTTTAAAAATTATATTATATGCATTAATAATATGTTAAGAAATATTAAAGGGTATACAAATACAATTACTTCTAGCAGTTTATTTTCATAATTTTAATTATTTTCTATTCTACAAATGCGTATTATATTGATAATTATAAATCAAAGAAATATTTTTTTAATTTATTGCATTAATATATTTAAACAATAGGTTTAAATTAAATTTATAGTATTCAAAATATGTACTCATTTGATAATACAAAGTAGAACAGATTTTGCTACTTTTTTATTTTTGTGATATTTTTGACATACAATATATTATATTGTTTTGTAATATAGAAAAATTAAATTATAAAATTATAAAAACAGAATTAAAAATTCAAATTTAATTTTAACATTTAATAAGCAATTGTATTAAATTATATATATATATGTGTGTGTGTGTATTATATAGATATTTTCATCATTAGCTAATGAGCATTATGAATATTATATTATTCATATTGTAAGTAACTATAAAAAAAAAAAAAAACAATTAATCTTAGTAAATAGCATAAATAAAAACCATTATTATTATTAAAATAATATTATTTTGAAGTCTGATTACTAAGTGCACTGATTTTTTTTCGTTGAACGAATGGTGAGAATGCTATTATTTATTTATGGAATTTAATTTAGAGAACGATTTTAACCATCTGTCTATCTGTTTCATCATAACAACAATAAACTAACAACCGTAAAGTAAAATCAACGTTATTTTCTTTCTTAACCGAAAACATAGACTAATTTTTTTTTATAAAGTAAATTTAAAAGATATATAAATAATATTAGAAAATATTAAATAGATACCCGAGTAGCTGTTAAACGAATTATAAACATGCAAGAAGATTAACACATTATTTTTATCGTTAAATACTTTAATTTTAAATATTGGAACTTATCGGAACTATATTTATAATATAAATATTTAAAGTAAAAATATGACTGAACATCATAAATATTAAATTGGCAAAAATATATTTGTTTCATTATCTCAAAAAAAAAATAAAAAAAAACCAATAATAAATCATTATACGTACATCACTTATTATAATACACTTATAATTTCTTTGAAAAATATATTGTATTAAAATAGTTTTCAAAGTACAAAATTTTATAAAAATTAGAAAGCTATAATGATTTGTAGTAAAAAACCTAGAAATATAAAAATGATTATAGACTTATTTATTATTTAAGTTGTATGTTTTTTTCAAATACAACTTTGGACAGTTATACGTTGTTTTGTTATCACAAATTAAGAATTATGAATGGTTCATATTTAACAAAATCGTTATATTATTATACCTTATCGACCTTTTTACGACCCATATTCATAATAATAGTTTATGCACTGTGCAATATTTAGTTAATATTATATTATTATTTATTTATTATACAGTTATAGTTCGTTTATGAATCGTAAGATCTGTACTTACGATAATAGATTTGTATTTATTCTTTTATTTTTTTTTAAAAAATAACGTAATAATTTTCTCCTTTGTCCACGAATGAACATTTAAAATGTAACAGTAAAATAAGTGCACGTTGTAAGCTCCCCTAATATTTTTTTTACAGTGTTAAAGTTATATTTATTCCCAAAAGTTGGAAAGTTAATGAAAATAATCAACTCAAGTTAAAAGTATCAATAAGTTAGAAGTTATCAGTTAGCAAATCACAAATTTAATTTGATAAGTTAAAATTTAATATGGAAAAAATACTAGTATTAACTAACAAATTAGAAGTTATACTGATTTAAAATAAGTTAAAAGAAACGTATATAATGTACGCCATAATATTTTACCTTCTTTACCAACAAATATGAACTCTGTTCTCGAAACTATTAAACAATTCAATATAAAAACAATCCAAGGTGAATATTTTGTATAACAAATGTCAAATAGTGTAATAGATTGGTAATTTAATAATAATTTTTTTGTATAAATAAAATTTAAGAGTTTTGTCAAGCCGAAATTTTTATCTTGATGGAACATTTGATTTCTGTACAACATTTTTTTACCAATTCTTAGTTTTCATTGATAATCTAAATGATCATAATATTCTTTTAATATTATATCATTAAATCAGAGAACATAGTATGTTGCAGAATGATTATGTTCACTCTTTATTGTGCCTGATAAAATACTAAAGAGAGTAAGATAACAATAAGAATATAATAATTAATTACTTTTGGATACGTTCACATTTGTGAAATTATTTGCAATATACTCAACATATTTTTGAAATTATAGCCAACCTAACCTTTTCGAAATAAAAAAAAAAAAAAAATTCTATTAAGTTAATGTAAAATAATAATTGATGAAATGTTCAATGTTTATGGCATAAATAAAATAATAAGAAAATTTAATATCAAAGAGTCATATATTATTTTTAAGCAGTAACAAATGACAAATGCTATAGATATCGATTTCGATAATAACGTACTGATTGTTCGTCGGTTCAAAGAACTGAATTATAGGAAGCGTATTTTAAGACAGTTGTGGATGCGGAAAATTATAATGAAAAATTTAAACTACGAGAATAGTCATATTGCACAATCCATTTAATAAGTATCGGCGTATTGCAGTCACATCAAAGAACCTCGACGATAGTAATACTATATAATTTGAAACGTTATATTATAATATACCCAGTAATTTAAGCAAGATTGTTGTAAGTAACCATAACTATATTACTTTTTTCGCGTTAGTCAAATCTTAATTTAATACAAAATCGAAATATTAATTTTTTTTATTTTTATATAAGGTGCATTATCCAATGTTTCAAAATATTACTATTGTTTGTAAAACATTAGCTAATCATTTTATTAATAAACACTCTATAACTAATTAATATAATTAGTGCGTTTTTTATACGGCCTGAGTTACAACTTTTTTATAAAATATAGTCTCCATATTAATCAATTAGAAATAAAACGCACTTCATACCTCAACAAAGTTTATAAACTAAAGTTTAAACAAGAAAAATTAGTTGGGTACATAGCTTAGAAATAATTTTAGAATTAATTGGTATTTTGTAGGTTGTGTATACATTAAGACGTTCATGTATAAATATAAGCAGTTCAAATGTTTGACATTTACTTCCCGCATATAAACTCATAAACGCACACACACATATATGTATACGTAAAACAATGAATCTCCTTCAATTTGGCCTGAAAATCCTAAAATAATTCACAAGAACCTTTGGTTTTACAACTTATAACCAAAGTAAATTGTTTTAAACAAAATTACGTTTGTTATTTTAAGTAATTTATTTCTTAAGACATGTTTTAGTCTTAAGACATATACCTACCAGGAAATATTTCGACTAGCTTAAAGAAATTATTAAACATTAATATATTAAGTCTTTACAATAATATTATATTGTATTAATATAAATGTATATACGTACTATGCAAATAGTAAAAATATAATGAAATTGAATAATATTTTGTAAATAGTAATTACGTTGTGCTTAGTAAACACCGATTGAAGAGAGTTTTTAAAAATTTCACAAAATACACCCATGCCCAAAACCATAAAATATTATTGATGATATAAATAATGATGTAAGCTATAAAGTTCATGATCTTAGACTTAAGTATACAATTTTTAATAGTTATTTTTATTTTATTTAAATACATTAAACAAGTCGTTTAGTATTCTCCGAGTTATTTAAATTATAAATATATTTAAAATCAAGATATTTTAGTAAATAATTGTTATTATTTACCCCGTTCAAATATTTTTAGTATGTTCAAATTTTACATTAAAACTATATTCTGAATTAAATTATTTTATTATTTTGAAATTAATGAATTATGAGAAAGTTAGTTTTAAATCATTCAACAGAAATAATATAGCAGTGTATGATTGACATCACCAAGACATCAGAACACAACACTTTTAAAAAGTAAATGGCAAATATATAATATTTAATGCGTTAACTTAACTATAATTGTATAATTAAAGTGTATTAAATATACTAGTATTGTACGAATGTAAGTAATACATTTCATCAGTTATCATTTTAATATTTAGATGGTTATAATTTATAAATTTGACCCTCCAATATACCAAGTATGAGGCACCTCACTAACCATCAAACAAATATTTGAAGAATGTAGAAAATACCAAAAACCCAAAGAAGATCTAAACATAAGCCACGAAATTGGAGAAAGTCTAGGCTCAAATCCGGAAAAGGAAATCAACACAATAGACTTCTTCAAAAAATCACAAATTTACAAATTATTATAAAATAACTACACTAATATTACCATGTACATACCTAGTTATAAGAGCCAATTGTTTCATTATATATAAGTAATTTAATTATTTTTTTTCTTGTAATGCTAATGGCCATGGATGTCGAAGCGGAAATTATTAATTTCAAGACCAATAAAAAAAAAAAAAAAAAATTTATAAATTTATAATTGTATGCTTTAACAATTTAAATGATTTCACGTATGATATTATAACTGTTATTAGCACTAAGATTTTAAATATAAAGTAAAATTAAATTTACTTATTATTTATGAAACATTATAAGTATTAATACTTATTATAGTTTCAAGATAAAAGTTTCGAATAACATTAAAAATAAATACGGGACTACATTAAAACCAACGTTTGAAAAAAAAAAATTAACCATTAAATATAATGATCATTATAAATTATGAAATTAAGATTTATTTATCTTTAAATTGATAATTATATAGGTATCTAATGAAGATATTTCATGTGAGACAGACTTTTCAATAAAATAATCATCACTTACATATTAAAAATATTCTCTTATTAGTTATCATGCATTTCATATAAACGGTTAGGTTAAGATACATTTATCTTAAGCAAAATAAAAATTTACGATAAGTTATAGTTCTAAAATATAAACTTTACAGTATATTTATATAAAAATATAAAAAAAAAAATTACTGTCCAAACCGGGGACTATACAGTGCCAAAGTCATCTATTTTTATAAAGATGTCATTTCATGTCACATTATTTTAGGTTAGCAAAAGTGACGAAAACGTACTATATTTATCTTATAAATTCTTATTTGGGCATAATATCACCTTTAGGCATTTATCAGTTAGTCAGATTACCGGATGGCTGGTGTAGAATTCTAACTTTTATTAAAACAATGAATTTGAACAAAACAAATGGCACTTTATTAATCCCATACTGCTTCCAAGAAATTTGTGCATTGATATTATTACTAAATAGTAAATGGCAACGAATTGGAATATTTATATTTACTTTAACTACTTTAAAAATGAAAGTATACTATTTAATTATAATATTAATAATACTTTGTGTGTTTTATGCATATTTGACAACTTAAAAAATATTTTTTAACTTTTAAATGTATGTACTTGAAATTAAAGATAACATTTCGGTTTATTATTATGAAACAAATAAATTACTACTATATGAATAAAATAGTACTTTCTAAAATAATTTAAATAATTGGATTTCAACATTAAATATTTTAAAATTTATCTGGTCATAAATCTAGATATTAAAATTTTATCTAGATTTTATTTACAATAAGTATTTTCTGACCCTAATAGCTTTAAAGTTAGACTTAACCACATAATAAATATGATAAAAAAAAAAAAATACATGATACTACATACACTTAATTTATTGTAGATTCGATAAAATATTCAGAAAAATATTGAATAACTTTTAATTTAAACATACTTATAAAATGCATTTTATAAATTAAATAAAAACATGAGGAAAATGTTATTAGTTAAGGTTGATATAACTTTTTTAATATATCTATTTTATGAAATAAATTAATATATATTCTGTACAATATTTGTTTTACCTCAATCAAAGATATTTTATATTATTTTACTGGTTATCAATGGAAAAGTATATTGATGTACTATCCTTACCAAATAGGCTTAGAAGTCTGTGTTATTTCTTCATCAAACATGGCGTCTTAGAATAACATTTTTACGTAGAAATAGACAGAATTTACATAACCACAAATAAAATTATTCCAGGTTTTTTTTTTTTCTAAACACCTTGAATAAATTATAGATAATAATATTTAGTAATGACAAAATTTAAATAAGACATTTTTGTTTATACCAAAAACGTGAAAATTCTAATTATTCATAAAAAATAAAAAAAAACTTAATTGTTTTAATTAAATTTGTATACAATTATAAAAATTTAAATTTTAGTGACTCATTAGATTTAATCCATAAAATTAAAATTTATAAATATAATATTCTATCGTATTTTTGATAAAACGTTTATTTCAGTAAAATTTAAAAATTTAAATATATAAATTAATATAATGACAATTGGTATTTTATAGTTGTGTATATTGTATCTGTTCAATATTCATTAACATTCAATAAGTTCTTTCATTATGATTTTCATAATGATTACTTAATATAATTGTATAATTTCATAACGTTTGAGTAAATTCATAATAATAATACTTAAGTCAACATCACAACCATGTAACAAGTATTAAGTTAGTTTATTATAATAATTTTGCAAGCTCATTTCAAACATTTATCTTTAACTCTTGAAAATAATTTTTGAAATGCGTGATTTATTACATTTTATAAGACAGGTATATGATACCACTCAATAAACAGTCATATAGGAGTGTTTTTATCTTACATCATTTCCAAGGGTATATAGATAAATTACAAAATATAAATTGCATTGAAAATATTCTTTACTATTTTGTGACAAGTTAATATTTATATACAGCATATAACATATTATAATAAAATATATTTCATACCTTTAATAAGAAAATAAAACAACTTTTTATAATTTTATATTTTAAACTTAAAGTTTTTATTTTTTCGATCTCTCATTTATTGTACTTATAGTTTATATGTTAAGTGTTGATATTTTTTATTTGACAACTATTTTCATTTATTAAATATCTTATATTATAAAATATTACTATAATAATTACATTTAATATATGATTGTGAATTTAAAAGACAATTAGACCTTTAGGTATATTTGTGATTTAATTTATTAATAGCAAATATATATAACAAAATATGTAGTATTAAATATCCATATAAATTAATATTAAAGTTAGGTACATAACTAGAATTAGTGGAACTAGATACTTTGAAAAAATTAATGTTGCTAATATTATCGGAAATTTTCCAATTCATTACTATTTTTAGAAATTATTTAATTCGATTTAGTGAGTTAATTATAAAGATTATTTAATTTATTTACTAGAACTGGTAGTACCTACTACTATTTTTGAATGAAATTAAATTTTGGTAGTTATAAATTGACTACATAGAAGATGACGGAATTTGTTCTCTTTATATCTTTATTATTATTTCAGCATGAATTATATGTTATTCTATCTATTAATAATTAAAAAATAAGAAAAGTCTGGGAAGTCAAAGAAGTTGTTTTACAAATGATATCGAGTGTATCTCGTCTAATGAGTAAGTTACTATAACGGATGACGTATTACATTTTAATTCGACGATAAATCACACGAATTATTAGATTTTGGCTGTAGAAATCCTGCATATATTTATAAGAATATTTTAATGACATGTTCATATACCGTAATATGATAGTTAAAAAATAATAAATAAATAACGCCCCAGTGTCGGGGCAGATAACGGTAACCCTCGACATACATTTTCGGACGCACCACAGCTCCGCATAAATAAAAATATTTTGTGAATCCGTAGCTCCGCATGCACCGTATTTCCGCACGGTCGAAAAAATGAACGCGCCGTAACTCCGCAAATAAAAAATATTTTTAACACCAAAAGTTCCCACGCCTATATCGGCGTAAAACCATGTTGAAATTCAACTATTATATCTGCAAAGCAATATCTTATCATTATTGTGTACCGATTAATTATTTCTCGTGTCTTTGTAATTCAACGAATTGACAGTGATCACTGAGATCAGTTGTCTATCAGGTTTAGTCGGTTTAGATTACAAATTTACTTTATAAAGTTTTACTTTTATATTTAAAAATGGCAAGTGAAATAAGTTTTATATACAGTTAACGAAAAAATGTGCTGTTAGAGAAAAATAATTATAAATATTCCAAGTATACAGAATTAAAATCAGGCGAAACTGGATGGAAATGCATACAAAAAACATGTAAAGCAAAATTATACACAATTGGAATTGATAATGATTATATTTTGTATTTAAACATTAAAAAAAATTATGTGTGGAGTTAGGGTGTTAAAAAACAACTTTGTATGTGGAGTTAAGGTTCAAAATGGCCACGATGCATGCGCAATTACGGTACACCGATATTTTCATCATTGATGAAAAGTGTGATTTGCATTATGAGTTTGCCTAAAAACTCATACGTATTTGAGATAATGAAACGAAAATGCTTGCATTTTTTATGTACTACCAAATACAAAGTAATGTCGAATAAGAGTTTCTGACGCAAAGTGGAAAACTAGTTTCTTGGAAACATAGAGGCCTTTGATTAAGCTGCCCACTTCTCAGGTTGGCATGACTATATCGTCTTTTTCACCAGTGCATACCCATCAGCCATATTAGTAACATCTTTTAACACCAGATCCTAAGAGCGTCTACTGAATCTCTCTTTTTTTACGAGCTAAATCAATGGTGTATTTATTTGCATTTACATGTTAAAGTTCTAAATGTATGTTTCTTAACTGTATTACAGCATAATATATGCTGTATTATATACACCTACAAACCAGGTAAGGCGCAAGATTATTATGTATTTTATATTGATATTATAGTTTAATTACAAATTTTATTATACGGTGTGCTTGATCAAGTTCTCAAATACACAACCTAAGATCTCTCCAAAGATAAGAAAACAAGTTTGAGTTTTAGTATTGGTTCCAGATAGATAATTATAATGTTTAATCCTTGTATGTGTATGGAAGAATCCCCAAGACTTTTAGTCCAGTTATTCAAGTTTTAGTTATCTTTGGCTCTTTAATTTAGTTTTTCTTATTCTATAATATTATAATATTTTTTAAATTACAATAGAGTACTTACTAAATTCGTTTTTTTTTTTTTCGTTAAATGTCTAATTTTTGTACATAATTTGAGTTGAATATAATTTAAAAAAAAAAAAATAAGAATACTTATCCTGATATTTAGATAAATGTAAAAAAAAATATCTAATTCTTCGCTTTATTTTAAATTTTCAAACTTTTTACCAGCCATAAATATGTTATAGAAAAAATAAAAATATTGATAATCAATTTCAAGTGATAATAAACCACTTGCAGTTTATAATCTAAATAATTTGAAAATATGATTATGTATACATATATAAAGTGAATTTTACTTCAAGGGAATATTATATACTTTTATGGTTAATAATTTCTGAATAATAAAAAAATAATTCAATTTTATCAATTTTTTTATACACTTTTACCTAAAATACTCATAAACAATTATATGGTTTCATGCTTCACTTTTATTTTCAAGAAGCCAATAACAGTTCTAATATTATTAGTTTAATTTATGTATTTTTCTATGAAATAATATATATTAATATGAACAGTTAATTATTTAAAGAAAGCGAAATTTACTAACCTATACAATCCATACGTAGAGAGTCATCATTTTTCATTTAATTCAAGTACTTAATACCTTTATAGAGTATGTTCAACACCATAATCAAAGTCCAATAAAGCCGCTGTATTTTAGAATATGACATTATTGCATAATACTTGTGAATACAGTAACCTTCACTAAAGTATAATAATTTAAAGTGTATGTTTCAAAGAAACAACCTTAATTAACGATGCTGGATGAAGTTTTAAAATTAATTATGTTACGATAAACTCAAGTTTAATTAACCTTACTTTGAACAAAATGCCAATTACAGATATAATAATAATCAATTAAAATATTAGCTATTTTCGTTAATAAACAGCCATATGAAAATTTCAACTACAATTGTGAATGTACTATATAAATAAATGTACTATTAGGAGGACTGTGGTCTTAGAACAAGAAATAGTCCCTTTAGGGATTTAAGTTTATTTAGTTTAGTCGGGTAAATAGGAATATTTATAATTGAAATGTTAATAATGTTATGTAATGAAAAACATGATCATATTTATATAATTTGTTGAAGAATGTATCGACTTCTTATTCCTTATATCCAGGCCTAGATTAATAAATGAGTCCAGGAGTCCAGACGACTTTAGGCCTTGAAATATTGAAGGCTCCCAAGGGACTTTTTTCTTAAACAAAGTTCAAATACTTAAATTTTTTTTTTTTTTTTATAATACCTTTTTTCAATTTTCATATTATTATATTTGTATTACACAGTGACTCAGTGTACTAGTGGAGTGTTATCCACATGCAGACGGAGCGGTAATACTGGACTGCAATTGATTGATAAAAATATTTTTAAAGATATTTCTGTACAACCAATAATTAAATGTTTCAATTTTTAAAGAGATAAAATTCAGTTATTGGTAATAATTAATATAGTAAGAAAAAGGGCTCTTTGGGCTACTAGGCTCCAGACCCAGTAAACTCTTAATCCTATCCTGCTTATATCAAACCCTATTTTTATAATATTACTTCTACTGATTACAAGAAAAAATACTCGAAAAAAATCAACTGAGAAACACTACTAAAACTGCCTATTTATGATACTTCTGAGTTTAGATGTAACCTGAAAAGCGCGACCACGGTTGTACCAATATATATATAATAAATCATACTATAGATTTTATTATGTCTATGGTTATACTTATTCACTATAAACAATTTTATTTATGACAACAAAATTTCAATAATTATAGATTTTTTTCCAGCCAGTTGAGCTTTTGTGAGAAATTTAATAAATTATTTATATGTACCATTTTCATGGTAACTGACATCCTTTAAATATAATCCTATTATTGATAAACAAATTATAATCATTTGGTATAAATATAAGTTTGATAGTTTAGAAAACGTATAATAACAATTGTATCCAATTCCAAATTCCAAAATGTTCAAGTTGGCGCTGTTGATGGGTTAAGTTAAGTATAATTCGTATTGAAAGAAACAACTTTTTAGAGCTTATTTAGTTACTTCTATTTTACTAATAATATTATTTTCTTCATTAACATAACTCAAACGTCGAAAAAATCATGTAATAACGAATCGCCTATATTTGAGCACCTTACAAAAATTGTGATAATATACAATGATATTATGTATTTAACTTTTTTACTCGGTTTATTCAGGTACAATAATAATTATTAGTACAACAAATCATTATATATTGAAAATAATAATTTATATTTATATATTTTATCTTGGATAATTATTTATGAATAATTTGCAATTATTTATCTAAATAACATTAAATATAACTAATTATTTATCTATATGAGTATCCATATTGAACTTGACATTAGGACAATAATTATTATATTCAATCAGACAACATAGTACATATATCCTGTAGCAATTTTAACTAAATTTACATATATTTCTAAATGAACTAATAATTAATGGTAGTTAACAGCAAGTTTAATAGTTATTTTTGTTCTACACATTTAAACGGCTTCATCAATAAACTTACTTAAATTTTAAAAGAATAAAAAAAATGATCAAACTTAAGTTTGGATTAAATAAATTATCTACAGGTTCAAATTTTAGAAAAAAACACAGTCAAAAATCAAAACAAAGTGGATCGAGACAAATGATAATCATAATTATATCTTCTCGATGATGAGATTAAAATTTATAAAAGTGTATAAAACATAAAGTTGACAAAAAAAATAAAATTCAGAAAAATACTGTTATAGCATTCAGATAAACAGTTAAAAATAGAGAAACAAAAACAAATAAATAAAATACTTTTCTTAAAATTATTGATTTATTATATTGTATTATATTAAATTAACCTGGAATATAAATAATTTTCTTGAGGGTCGCGAAGTTGGATATAGTATGAGATATAACAATAGACGTACTATTATTTTCAATTACTGTTTTTTATAATTAGATCGTAAGACAATTACTATTTTTTTTAATATAACAAGTTCAATATACCTATCATAGACCTTATTCATTATTGATTCAATATACGGTTAAATACCTGAATTACCATGTATATTTTATTTAGATTTAAATAAATACTTTAAAATAATAACATTATTATCTAAATCAATAGTGGGCAACAGCTGGCGGCCCGTGGGCTGCAAGCCTTTTTTTACCTAGCCCGAGATACATTTTAAAATTACAAAATTCAATTTTAAAATTAAAAGTTTACATTATAAATAAAATAATTACTAATCAAATAATTAAAATGCATATTTTGAATGACCTTATTCTTTGCTTTTTATGTTCTAGTCCGTTAGTCCGTTAGATTTTAATTTTCTAAAAATTGTTCCTCGAGTAGTTTTAAGTTGCCCATCCCTGAACTTAACAATTATTTGCGCATCAATAATAATAAAAAAAAAAAAAAAGAATTAAATATACCTAATTAAAGATGTATCTACTAATATTATGATATGATATTTATACAATCGTTATTATTCCTGCAATTTAATAGTTTACGTTTTAGATAAAATTAAAATATACGATCTAGTTTCCTATAAATATCTGTAATCTGTACTTATAATATAAATACTGCTCTTTCGACGACAATATTAAAAATAAATAATAATAGATAACATATGCATTTGCTGTGATTTTTCGCTATTGTTAGCAAATAATATTATTATGTGTATAACCAACTATATTTCATTTATTCAAAAGGGAAATAATTGAAATAATTTTTAAAATAATCCGAGAATATATGATTAGATGTACTATTCGTAACAATGTGGTAACCCATTCAAATGTATCAGAAATAATTCTGACATTTCATATTCTCGTACTAACCAATAATCATCATTATTATTATAGCACTAGTAAGCGTACGAGGCACCATTTACAGGGTTTAAAATACTATATTAGCGATAGAGTCAGCACTATAGTGAAGTGCCTGAAAGTGTTTACTGTTGGGATTCGCAGGTCACGGGTTGGTTTATCGTAATGGGACATTAATCATTTTCGATAACAACCTCCGAACGACAGTGACGTATTTTTAGTATATGCTTTTTTTTTTTCCCCCCGATCGGACTATTGACTAACGAGTAACCGTACTTTTTACAGTCCTTAAATGACGCTATAAATACTATATATGTGTTAAAGCTTGGTGCACATCTGTGTACGGTATAGCATGAAGTTTTTTTTTTTATTCATCCAGACCCGGGCACGTTTTACTAAGCGTATATTATAATACAATATTATACATTGATTTTTTTGTATCTAATTTAAAAAGTAAGCTATATATATATACATATTATATAACAATTTATAAATAAAATATACTTAAAAGTTCATGAAAAATAAATAAGTTTATGTCAATTTTTTTTTTTTTATATTTGCCAGTTTAGTTGAAATCTGTTATATAAATTATTTTGAATTATTTAGCAGAACGTATTGTCATTGTCGCTTTTGTAATCATATCACTTGCCCGCCTAAAGTTTTCGAATTATATTATAATTAAATTCTCTAGCCACCTCCTGCAGATGATTTAAAATTTATGTAAATATTTTAATTCTTGATGGCAATTAATACAACTTTTAAAATATTTACATAAATTAGTCATCTTGAAATTGTATAAATCACGAAAACAAAACTTTTAATTTTTGATTTGACTTTAAAAGTAAACCTTAAAAATACTACACAATATGGCTCTCTAATATTTAAGTAGTCATAATTTTCCAAAATTCCATTTCAAACAAAAAAAATTAGCAAATAGTTATTCTTGTGAAACTACCTGTGCATACGTTAAAATTATATATTAAAAATATTAAAATCTTATACGAGTTAACTATGCACTGTCATTTATACTTTTAGAGGTGGAGCAATTGATCATACATTATATTTGTAAATATATGTTAAATAGAAATACACGTATAAACTCGTGAGTCGTAACAATTTTAATAACCACGATAAATCAGATAAGTTCCCAAAGAAAAAGTTGTAATTTACAAAGTTACAAAAATGTAAAAAATACAGTCACCATTGATACCTGTCATCTATCACTAAATACAAAAATTTGTGTTTAAAATTATTACTGTCCCTTCATCATCTTTATACTTTTTAAGAATCTTACAATTGATAAATAAAATATTCTAAAAATTTTAATACATAATTATTAGTTTTTATCATTCTTAGGCTTTGTTAAATTTAGAGATTTAATTTCAGCCATCAATAAATAATGTCAATATTTTTATTTATTTTTTTACTCTTTACTCGTTGACATTGTTATTCTAAATTACGCTAAAAATGATTGGCATAAAAAATCATTAATTTTCACTGTCATCAAATTTCTTCAATATTTTATTTCAATCCCATTAGTCAATTATTTAGCTTACACAAGAATCAACGGATTAATTGAATTTCTACTCACCGAATATCACTAGCCTAATAGTGTTATCGTTTCCTTTTGTTAATATTACTATTTATTTCTATCCAATTCAGCTTTCAAAAATCAATTATCCAAAATACTATTATCTCGGTTGAAATTATATGATTTGTATTAGAATAAATTAAAGTCCATTGACAATCGAATAGTAGTTAAATTATGATTATTATAATTATTCTAAAATTTCAATACATAATATGATAAAAATAAATTTATATGCAGTAAAACTTATATAATATACGTATACACTGATGCATACTGAGTTGCTTTATTATTTATTGTGTTTTAGTAACTAATAAACCGATTCTAAAATATATTATGTATTTGCTATGTGTTCTTTGTTTTCTGAAATTCTAAACATAAAAAAAGGTATTTCAGTCAACATTAAATTAGGTGCTCTAACACCCACTGTCATTGATTTAAAAAAAAAATAAAAAATTAACAGTTATAGTAAACATCATCTCTAAAACGATTGAATATAATACATATTGACATTTTTTGTGAAATAGGAATGTACAATGTACATATACGGATACGTGTTATTATACAAATTATCGTGCGTGGAATAATATACAATTTAGAGTAAAAATCAGTGTAATTTTTATAGGTAAAAAACAGGTGTAATTTTTACTTATTAAAATATATTGTGATAAGATACATTATTAATTACTCCAATTGAAATCTGCGCGTTATTAAGCCAATAATAGATTTAGACAATTAATGGTCCTCACATTTGTTACCTAGCAGGTGAAAATTGATAAGCTTAACTAAGTATATATTGGTTTTTTTTGTATTCTTAATCCTTTTTGTAATTTATGATTATTACATATAGTTTCAGTGATATTTCAAAAAAGATAAACTCATCAATTTTGTATTATTTTAATCAGCTATAAGTAATAAGCAAATGCCAGTAATTTTGAAATTAAAGGTAAAAAAAAAATATTGTTTTTATTCAAAAGCTCTTTAGAACCTCAAATATTGCAACCGACAAGTTTTTGGTTCAATTATCAATGTCATTGACACATTTCAAAATTTACACAAAATCTACATAACAATAAAGCAAACATTTGATAATATTTTAATATTTAATGAATTGAAAGCATTATTTTAATTATACATCAGTATTAATAAATTCGTTCGTAAACATCAAATCGTTTTATGTGAATATTTTTATTTTGTAACGTAATCACGCATTAATAGATCTTCAAAAAAGGTATTATTTACGTATTTTTTTTTCTTCTTTTATTAAGCTTTTAGTAGTACTATTACAGCTCGAAAATGATAAATAATGTACATTATTATTCTAGACTATAAAATAAATTATTAGTCGTCATAAAACAAAACTACTAAGTCAATATGCGCCGCATAATATGAATAATTTGATAATATAATTAATTGAAATTTATACACATAAAATATCTGGTATACAAAAAATATAGAGAATAGTGAGTATAAAAAGTAAGATAATATATAAGAAAATAGTTAACAAGTGATATGGCGAAATTTCAATGAGAAGAAATATATTTAGTTAGATTTTATTAAATAAAGATGTAAGAAAGGATAGAAGAAGTTTAATGATACTTACTAATTCGGAATTGAAGGAGGTTAATAAAAATATTAAGAATGAATTTTACCGAAGGAAGTGATGTAAGTATAGAATAGATTGACGTAGATGTTATTAAAAATGGATTTTGAAAAATAATTATTGGTTAAAGAAGAAGATATGAAAGAATTTCGCCTATTTTGACGATTAAGTCCATTAAGTTTTTTTATTATAAAGGAAACCTTTAAAATTGGTAGATAGCTACCATTACATAAAACGCATTTTGCTAAAGAGTCGTGTAACTTGGTGCAATAATCTAAAAAGTGATCTTACCTACATTTAACACATGATGGATCATGGTGATGATTTTTAAATAATACATTATTTAAGTGATCAGTTTTCACTTTTTTTATTTTATGACCTAAACTAAAATTAATTTACAAACTACCTTAAAGTATTATAATTTAGTATTTGTTCCAATTTACGTACTTTATTAACTTTAAAATTAATGTTTTTTTTCAAATACAATAACTTACATAATTGAATATTCTTTGATTAGATCTTATTTTATTACATAATAAGATAATTCACAAAATAATTAACTTGTTATTTACATCCAACATGATTTTAGGATAATTCTCAATGTATATATATATTTTTTTTTTACTTACATTTATACCTGCGATGATTGTCCATTTTGCATAATCTTTCATTTTGTTACATTTGATTTGAATGAGATTATTTTTAATATAAACATTTTTAAGCATTTACTTTTAAATTGCTTTTTATAGTGGTGTATTATAATAAACGAAAAATTTATAATAGTTAAAAGTAATACGTGCTTGTGTTTTAAAACTTAATTACATAACCTATGTCATTTTGCTTAGAAAAGGGAATAAATAATTTATTTTAATAAGTTTATTTTTATACATTTCATTTGTAATTATTTAGAAAATCACTTTCAAAAATTAGATGAAACACATTTAATAAATGATTCAGACTGTTAATATATTTAAAAATATATACAAAATATATAACATATAATAATATAAAAATTGTACATTATATTAAAAAGTAATTTAAATATTATGATATAAAATTCCAAGATAATATTTTGTAATCAAATTTCACCACACTGGCATAGAACATTAAACAGGGACATTATATTCACTTGTTCTTCCTAATTGGCATCTGCATCAAAACTTATGACATAGTATGATACTACCCTTCATACATGCAAAATACGTTAATGGTTAACAGGATACTTTAAATAGGATACCTGATTTGTTGGAAGTAACCGTGTAACTAGATGCTAATTGCTACAGATCTCATTAAAATAATCTGTGAAAATGGTGTTTTGCTTACAATAATAGCAGGAAATGAAATCTTCAAATGTTTTTAATTATTCTTAACTGTCTTATTATTTATTTATAAATTAATTATAATTCAGAAATAAACGGTTTATTAGAAATTAGTAAATAAAAAATTATTATAAATCATATAAAGATTATTCTTTATATTCAAATAATAATTTAATAGATTACTAAATTAAATATTTAAAAAATGTAGCTTATGCATTATTTGGACAGTTTATAATTCAAATTCATTGACTTAGACTGAAATTTTAAAATTTATTGAAAAATAGTATCCTAAAATAATTTTTAAATGCTTACAGTATTAGGATTATATAAACGTTTGATAATAAAATAATAATTAAATAATTCTAGACTCAAAAATGTTTATAGATACTTATGTAGTTAAATATTCGTATATAACTTAAAACACTAATTCAATAAAATATTAATTATAGACTCAGACTAGTATAAATAAATATGTTTAAAAATATATCAAACTTTACAGATGTAAGAATTATTATGTAATTAATTACTTGTTTTCGTAGGAAGTTCATTACTTTCTAAGTTATGTATGAAGTTGACAAAAGTTCTATGAGTCATATAGTTGAAGTGCTATAAACTTAGAACTATTATAGTAGTATTTGTTTTTGTTCAAAAGAAGGGCATTTAAAACAAAAGACCTAAAAATAATGCAATTCCTCTTTAGAAACAAAAAAAATGCTTGCTGTGATTTCGATAAATCGTTTAATTGAATATAAATAATAATAATAATTTAAGAAAATGTTTTAAATTATATTTTATTCAGGTTTTATTCGTAACAAAATACCTATGATTTAAATGAAATAAAAATAAGGATATATTAGTTTTTATGAAATCATTGATATATTTTTGCTTTGATAATATACCTTAAGTGCACTGTTATTCTTAAAAATAAACTGTAGTGATATCGTTTTTTGGATTTATTGTATTTACTCAGAACTGCATAAATTCTTTAATTTTACACTGTTTATTTATCTATTTATAAACTTAACTTATTCTTAGAGTAAAATTGTGAAACATACCAATTTACTTAGGTTTTTAAAAATGCATAGGATATAGTAGAAAACATCAATTCAGATACTTTCCACGGTGCAATAAAAATTAATTATATTTTATTGAGATTTTCTCATGTTTTGTATTATCCTTTTGTATTATAATATAAATATAAAAGAACAGGCCTTTATGTTCCCATTTTGTGAGAACACTATTTAATATTTTTTCAATTTTTTTTACAGAGTGGTTCAAAATATTTTCCTAAGTGTCATCACATCGCCCGATTTTTATTTAATTTTTTTTTTTTTTTTTTTTTGTCTGAAGGAATGAACAAAGAAATTGTATTTATATAAAACGAACTGGCCTTTTTTATGTTCCTGTTTTGTGACGAAACTATTTAACATTTTTCCAATTTTTTTTTTTTTTTACAAGGTTGTACTAAATACTTCTAAAAGTGATCTATCATTCACAATTTAACTTTAGTTTATAATTAGTCATTTTTAGAAATTACAAGCTATACACATGCGAAGCCGGGTAATTCAGCTAGTATATAATTAACTTATTACCACCATTATTAATTTTTAAATCTAATTAAATATTTATATAATTCGATATATTTATTTATTAAATTAATCAAAATGGTTACGTAAAAAATTTCAGTTACGGTTTTTAATTTGCATTTTAACGTAAAGCAACCAAAAAATATAAATATTATTTTAAATTTTTTCCGTTATTTCACACATGTACCGTATGATAATATTTGATAAATAGTTTCCAGAAATAATGTTTATGTTAAATAATTTAAAAATAGTAAAAAACCCTCCATAAGTTACAAAAAACATATAAAATAAACGATATACCTATTTTAGTATTCAATGTATAATATTAAATACATTTTTTGTGTAAAACAGCAAAATAGTTTGATTATAGCGTTCAGAAAAATTATACAATGGAAATTCTTTTAAAATATCTTATTGCAAATAAAAAAAATATTAGAAAAACAAATATTAAAACTTAATATGTTATTTTATTAGTATGTTTAAAATAAAATTCAAATCAAAAATGTTTCTTCTATTTAATTGAAACGATAACTTTATCAGGTTTAATGTGCATCCAAATTTCATATTAAAAAATAATAGAATAATAATAGAAATTAATAACATTTTCTAAATCGTATTGCATACATAATCTTACCGATAGTTATTTATTTATTATTTTTTTTTTTTGTACTATTATAATTTGAAAAAAACAGAATGGTCTATTTGTGGCTTAAATATTTCTAAAAATAAAATTAGACAATTTGTTTTTAAAAACTTAAATTTTTCATCTGGTGATAAATATTTTAATTTAAATTAACTAGTGGTTTATTTTCTCCATTAATGTTTCCATTTACCTAACATATTGTTTTCATACATTTTATATTTTATTGAAAAATTATTTATTGATACCAGGTAACTTTCTTTAGCTATAGCTATTTAAACTTTTTTTATTAGCTTATTAATTTCATGATTTATTAAAAATATATTGGATATGGTATCTATTGGTGTCACATATAATTATAATTTATTGTTATTTTTAATTTTTTTTTTTTTTTGGATTTTTGATAAAATGTATTCAATTATAACATTATTTAGATATTTATGGGATTTTCTGAGTACTGTATATTTTATATGTTTCTTATAAATTATAACTTGTAATACCTCAAGGATAGCTGTTTCTTCATATTTGAAAAGTGAGCAGCTATCGCTAAGTTTATACAACGTTGTTTTATTGTAGAATATCATCGAAAAGTCTACTTTAACGTCAGTTTTAGAAACACCTGTATAGATTTCACAGTAGTTTTTTTAGTTTAAAACAAACTTTTAAAAATGTCATGATACATCTGTTGCTCGGTTAAAACGCATATACCTAACCTAATACATTTTATTTTATGTACAATTATCAATGAAGCTTATAACTTTTTTCAAATAGAATTTATTAGATTGTGGTCTTGTCGTCTTTTAATTTATTTTTTTTAGTTCATTGGTACTTGAGAGGTATAAGTTTAATATCGGTTTAGACTAACCTTACCAAGTAATTTAATAAAATATAATTAATTAATAGTAATAATATAAACATGATTAACTAAATAAAAATAAAAATATAGTAAAATAATGTAATATTATGTATTGTAAAAAATGATAATATATTTATACAATAAATTTATATATAATAACTATTTTAAAATACGGTTTTATAGTCTTTATAGTATATATTCTCAGCTTTTTTCACTAAACGGTTGTAATATTTATAATCATTATTATATATTTTGTGCTATCTCTGAACTATTTGAATAATGTACCTACATTTTCTTCAATAAGAAAATATATGTTAATTGTATAAGTTCTATAAATCGATTTTTTATAAAAAAAAAAAGTTAAATGAGATTTTTAAAAGTTTTGTGCACATATTTAAAGTTTTATTGTACAACAGTAATATACAAAAATGTCACCTATTTACTTAATTATTATTTTATACTTGAAAATTATTCAAAAACATATCATACCATTATTAAATAAATTATTAATGGTTTATACTCATATTATTATTAAAAAAAAAAAAAAAAAAAAAAAAATGCAGAATTTACAAAACTTCAGAGTTTATATTCTACATATTATATAACTTTACATTTACTATCAAATAATAGATAAATTTCATAAGTTTATCTTTTATTTGAATAATTCTAATTTAAATTTTAAGTAGATACTTAATGTAAATTTGATTTATAAAGTGCAATTGGCAAATTTTATTAAAAAAAAAAAAAAGCAGTATTTAAAAATCTAATATATTAGGTGAATATAATATTATAGAGTGAGGTATTTCTTATTAAAAGCATGTCTGTTTAACGTCTGTGTCGATTCTCATTCTATTGACATCGATAAGTAGCGCACATTACTTAATTATGTATACATGCAACCATTGTTGATTTACCTTTCCGTCTGGTTTTCGGAACCCCTCGTAAACTTTCCATATGAGTTCTGGGCCAGCTGAGCACACAAATTTACCGACCTCGAAGAGGTTAAGGATATTATTGGTGGACAACACCTGTGCACCTTGGCTGACAGACGATGTGCCTGATTTGAGTTTGGAGAACATTGTGCCGGCGGTAGACGGCACCGATGGCAGACTGCTGCCTCGCCGGAAGTCTGACCAACCTATCTTGTCGGATATTAGGTTGAGCTCAATAAATGGCCCGTGACTCCAACTAAAAGGAATCCGTTGAACGTACAGACGCCAGTTGGTGTCAATACGTCTATGTTGAGTCGTCTATTTATATACTGCAAAATAAAAACAATATTGACGATTGAATATTTTTTTTTTTTTTTTAAAGACAATCAATATATCATAGCAACCAAATTATACTATACTGTGATATACATATATGAATAAAAAAAAAAAAGAATAATAACGGTTCATTAATATCGAACACATATTGTCTCGTACTCCTATTATTACGATATAAAATATAATTCAATTCATGTAGGCGAGGATTATGGTTGAATTAAATCTAGTCTAGTAAGATATTCTTATGATCAAAAGTAAAAATATAATATTAAAACAAAATAACAGATTTTATAAATATAACCTGACCTAACTATGCTGATTACATAAAGTAACTATTTATTTTTACGTAGGATTTCATAAACGATTTATAGCACGATATTAAGATTTTAGAATTGATGTCGACAGTATATATTTGAATCAGCCATGTGGACATAGGACCGTTTTAACTAATTGAAATAGAAAGTTTAAGAGCCGGATGTACTGTGTTATATATAGTTACTCTCGGAGATCAAAAAGCAACACAAGTAACACAAGTTTGTCTTGGAATATTCTATATTCAAATATCATTAGCATCTCTAATGTAGGGGAAGATGCGTTTTCGTCGAGTAATATTCTCGAAAATTCAACATAATTTGTATACGTCTGAAATGAAAACGTGTAAATACATAATATTAAACACTCTGAAAGTTTAATTTCCGGTACACAGTGTTACTTTTTTGCCACAATTTATGTATTGTAATTAGTAGTAATATTATTGATTAATAGCTTAGATGATTTTTTTTTAGATTGCGACTGAAATAAAATGTATAATATATTAATCTTAAAACCATGTATTTACTTCCATAGAAAATATTTTAGGCTGAAATACTTTTTATCAAAGATTTGGCTTATTATCCATGAGATCATTTTTATAATTTTATAAAATAAAATATGTGTGTTCCTATAAAAAAATGAATATTAATAATATACTCTATTATAGGGGTATTTGGTCATAAAATTGTGTTTAGTAGTATAATTATTGATTAAGAGAGTAATATAGTCGAATAATTATCATAATATAAAAGATACATTTTTGAGACAGCTAAAGATAGTATTCCGAATACGTGGAAAAGATGATGTTGTTTTGCTAAGAGTATAGTAAGGAGATTGATAGTTTTAAAAATATGAATATAAGTTATATTTATCATTATTCAACTTGCTATATGAATTAAAGGTAGTGGACTCTAAGGGAAACTTTGAACAATAATATATTTACAGTGATAACGTTCAGTGAACTACTGAATATCCCTAGTAATAAATGTATACTATAATGTTATTGATAGAAAGACAGTAACATTTGATTGAATTATACTAACTCGTATAAGTGGACAGGTCATCAAATCATGATTTAAAATTCTTAACCAAGGGTTTTATTTTGGTAAATGATAAGTTCTGTGTCAAACGAAATTTAAAAATAGCAAGTAAAATTTCATTGTTAGTTGAGCTAGATTTAGAGACAACGGTTTAAAGTTTTTATTTGGTTGTGTTATAGTTGTACTAAAGAAAGTAACAGCTAAATGTTTTGAAGAGGTAGTTAAATAAAATGAAGTTAAGTATGCTGTATGGCTGAAAATATAAGAAAGCTGTATGTTGAAAAAGAGAACCAACAAGTAGTACGATTATTGTCGATTATCTAAAAGAAGCAGTAAATTACTATATACAAAATGAGAATCAAAATTACAGCAAAATACTTAGAACAAATACGTGTACTTGAGGAAAAGAAATCAAATAAAAGAACAGCAAAGCTAAAGAGAGAAAGATATGTGTTATGTATAGCAACTTATGAATAATCTGGATAGTGGTGAGAATAACTAAGTATAAAGTGGCACTATTAACAATAGGAGTAATCAAACTTTCAACAGACCCAATTGAGAATAACAAAAAATCATGAGAAAATGAATAGGTGTAAACATGACAAAAACGAGAATATTTCAACTCAATGTGGTACAAAAATCAGAAAACAAATGATGAAACAAAATGTGGATTGAATTAATATAACTTTATTAAAGTTTTTATTTAAATATATTAGTAAATTAAGTTTATTCTAACAAAAGAAATCAATCATCATCACTCATTTAGAATATTATTTAAATATTTACAACAAGATATTTGGAATGATTTTTAGACTATATACGCCGATATATTTGATCCTTCAATATAATACGTATGTATTTAATAATGTTTTTAATGCCTATATCCAAAGTGTACATTTTTTTTTATTGTTTGGTTTCTGCTGCTTGTAATGTGAACATATCAACTTTAATATTAGCTACCATTAAAATAAAGATTTTAAAGATTTTCGTTTTCATAAAATTGTTTGTTCTAAAACTACTACTAATTTTGACAAATCAAAACTCGTATTAACTTGATATCGGTCACTGTTTATAATTTAACAACAAAACGGCAAACCTTGAAATAAATAATATTATATTTAATTAATGATACAACAAATGAATGTATATTGCATATAAGACTCATATTATTATTATTGCTGTTAACATCATTGTAGATTTTACTATAATTTTTGTTTTTATATTATACCAATTTTGAATTGGGCTTTCTATCGAGTATCGAGTTTTTATTCATCGTGTCCTTAATATTACGTATACATTAATATATTTATATTAAATTTATTAAATATACATTATCTGATCAAATTTAACGTTATTTAAATTTCTAAGAATTCCATAGAATCCTTGATTCAAAATACTGTTCCGTAACGTATATACATACATCGATACTTATATTCTACTTATAAAATGCATTTATGTAACTCAATTACAACAAATAGAATTCAAAGTAAGTTGGATTTATACGAGTATTTCATTACGATTAGAATTCAATTTTAAACATTTCTATTTCCAGTTAGCTATTTTCCAAAATCTTATTTTTATGAACTTTCAATATGTTTTTTCACTACAGTGGTTACATTATTAAAAAGTTATGATAAATAATTTTTATTTTAAACCTTTAGCATTACTTACTTTATATTTTTTTAATATTATAAAAAAGTACTCATTTTTTTAGTTGATATATTTAGTATTTTTGTTTCATTTCGTAAATGTAATATAATTTAAAAAATGTTAAATTTGCTACTAAACATATTTTATTTTAATATATACTTATAATTATAAATATTTGTAATTTTTTATTTTTTATGCATACTTCATCTAGAAAAAAATATATTCTACATGATAATATGAAGTTAAAAATATAGGTTTTCTTTATAAAAATAAAAAAGAATTAATACGCCATTAAGAAATCAAAAATAAGTTATTCTTCAATTATTGAATATAAAATATTAAAAAAATATATTTACATACAATTTTAAAGTATTTTAAATCTTACACATTTTATAAAAAAAAAACTGAACTCTTTTTTTCAAGTTATATTTTAATACAGTTTTTTAAAATACGATTTGAATATTGATATCTATTTCTATTTTTAATTTTTTTTTTTTTAATTACTAATAGTGTTTATGTCGTACATTAAATGTTATAAATAAGTTAAAAACTTTTAAAATATGTGCATGATTTCATAGTATATTTCATATTTATTTTTGTGACATGTATTAAAAATGCATGGTGATTAATTATATCAACATAAAAATATTTTTGTGTGAATCTGGTCAATGTGATTTTCTTAAGTTTTTATAATAAAAGAATGATATTAAAAAAAAGATAATTATACATCAAGTATGGTGTGAATCACCTCGATGAAAACAAAATGTATAATAAAAGAATACATATGTATATTTTACTAAAAACTACAATAATAGCTATTATATTACAATAAAAAGTTTTATTTACGTAATATTTTTTCATTTATTTGTACTTGTTGGTTTGTTGGTTCAACAACATTAAATAATTTTTAATGTCATGTTTTTGATAAGAAAAAAACAAATTATTAAGATTTAAAGTATATGCTGTAGTGCTGTAACCTATTTCAAATGTACATTGTTTCGTTAAAACATTTTAGTGTTAAATCCCACAGTAGTTAGGTACAATCCCTTTTCACATAATCTCTAACATTGGTATGCATATTTACTGGATCGCTGCGCATGACACAGCTGGGTTTGGTCACATGTCACATATATACTGTCTAAACTTGTAATATATTATTATGTGTCATACTCTTGTTTGGTTTAGTAAGAGTTTTTATAAATTTAAAACTTACAATTTTCATTTGAAAATTTCCTTTTAATAATTATATTGTTTGTTCTAATTTTAAATTGTAAACAAGAGTTGTAGATTTACTTACAGTTAGTTATACTTCATGTGCATTTCGTATAACAATGAATGTCTGTTAAAGGCATGTTAATTAATACAATAAACAAGTTTAGAATCAAGAAAATTATTATAGATACAAAAATGTTTTTGACATACATTTGTCGAATGTTCAAATTTTGTTCACCATGGATGGTTTGCTTTTGTAGACAAGAGTATCAAAAAGTTTGCGAGGTTATAAAATTGTATTTTACATCGAAAAAAAATTCACGAGTTTTTTTTAAGGCACATGTAAACTATATTATTACTCCACAGATCACAAATTGCTAGCTTTAATATATATATATATATAAATGATATAATAAAAGACCTATGTATAAAATAATATAAAAATGGTTATAATTTTTATGAAAAGTTATCATACATTATTACAGTCTAGACGTTTTTTATTTAAAATGTAAAAAAAATATCAAAACTATTGTTAGATATTGGATGCATTTTATATAATACATTCTGAGAGAAAAATATTTTTACTAAAAAACTGGTTATACTAGTCAGTTTTCGTCACAATTAATCTTAATTGATGTAAGTAAAATAATAAAAAAAAAAAACAAAAAATTAAAAACATTAATTTACGAGTATATAGTATGTGAACCATAATTAATTTAATTTTAATCCTTGGGTGAATCATAACTTAATAACTTAGATTAGTTTACTACTTATTCGGTGATTTAGTTCAAACTGTTTAAAAAACAATGATCACTTATATATTATAATAATATAATATCTTAATTCCTTCCAACTAACGATTATCATTTCTTAATAACTACATATATTTGATTTATTATTCATATTATGATGAAAATATATTTTATTATAAACAATGTTCATGATTTAATTTAGTATGCTCAGAGTAAAGTAAGTTCTGTAATTCAATAGTTTAAAAAATTAACATATAAGTTATAAGACATTAATTAATAATAAAAATGGAAATTTAATTTTGTTTAAATTAAATTATAAATAATTTTAAATTATAATATGATATACATATTTTGTATTGTTATACGTCTGGTAAAAAATATATATTTATTTTTTCTAAAAATAATAAATAATTAAATTCATATAACATTATTAACCTACAAACAAATCATATTAAAATAACAAAAATAAGTATACTTTTGTAAAAGTCAAAATTACTTAATTGTGTATGAAAAATAATTAAAATTAAAGTATTATATCATTAAAAACGTCCATAGAACATATAATATATAGTAATTATAATAAATTGACGTTAAACCAAAAGGGTAGTTTGAAATTTTTAGTATTTCATGTAATATTAATAATTATTATGAAAAAAAGTAATTGATAATCTCCCAACTAATAATAGTATTCAATTAACTCAACATTTGATTATGATGTTGGTTAAAAAATCTTTTAATCTTGATACGGTGATAGTTATTTCTGCGAATTAAATAACTGTTCTGCTGTATAATATATATCAAGCTTACATTTTTACGGACGAATAACTCTCTAAAATACACAGGTATGTGTTAAACTTTAAGGCAATGATAAATCATTGAAAAAGAAAAACGATTTTGATCAAAGAAAAATCATTCCTCAGCAATTTTTTGTAATGTACTGATATTGTTACTAAAGTAATTTATTTTACTATATATTTATTGTATATTGGTAATATTTTAAGTTAAATTAGTTTTTACCAAAAACATTTTTCATTGGAAATACCGTTGTGCGTATAAATTTTAATAATATGCGTTTAAGTCTAAAATAATATTGATTTTGTTGAATACTTCTTTGCGTAAAAATTTAAAAAAAATATTGGAATTTATTTACTTTTAACCCCGAGTGTACGTTTTAACACAATTTTTTATATAAACCAGCTTCAAAGTAGAAAATTCAAGCATATTTACAAACCAAAAATCCGATGACAGATACAAAAAAAAAAATATATATATATTATATATACAGCATTATAAAATCAATATATTAATTACAAGATCAGAATTTAAATTATAAACTACAAAATACATCTAGAAGAATAAATCTAAAATATGATTTTTCATAAGATTTTATTGGAAAATAATATATTATAAATACGTTTGTTTTCACAACAAACAGAAATTATTTTCATATTAATGTCAATATTTTCTAGAATAGAATTTCTAAAGATCATGAATGCATAAACTGCACGTTAAGTAAAGCTACATCTTTAAAGAAAAAAAAGGGTAATCCATACATGATGAATTAAATTTGATATTAATGTTGAGTTAACAAACCAACGTTGTCATCTACAAAACAAATTATACATGGATAGATAATAATTATTTAATTTGATTATATTTTACTGGTCTGTCAGACACATCTGTTTCATGGATTACAGCCAAACATACCAGAAAAAAAATAATTGAAAATGACAAGTTTCAAATATTAATTCCAAAACGAAAATTATTGATTTTCACAAAAACTAATGACGTTGAGAATCATTGTTGTATTGTACTATTTGTACTTAATCAATATTATAATATTCAATTTTCATGCTTATCAGTAGCCCACGATAAAATATTAAATTTTAACCATCAATGCTAATATGATATGTTTTTGCTTTTTTATTAAATTTTTATACATTTACAATAAGCTTTTAAACATACGATGTAATTGGTCAAAAAAAAAAAAAATTACATCGTTTCAGCATATATAATTTAAAAACAAACAACGGACATAAATGATAGTATAGACAAAAACTCTTTAATCAATTCTAAATTATGAGATACTTAATTGATTTTATTAAACAATCTAGCAAATCTTTTTATTTAAAAAAAATAAATTATCACGAGATCAATAAGCAATTATTTTGATAACATATTTAAAAATATGGAATAAGAATAGATAAATAAAAACTATTTAAATTCAAAAACGGTTTATTCAACTAATAAATTATTTATTTATTGAAATAAATATTTGTGTATGTAAAAAAAAAAATAATGTTGAGAATAATTTTGTTTGTTTTAACGTTTGATTTTATGATTTATACATTTGACTTGTTTTAGAAATACACATTATTATTATAAGTTAATGTATAATATTACATTTCCATTATATTTTAAATTAAATTGATTTCTGATTCAGTAATAATAAATAAATAACTTAATACAAGTGTAACAAAATTCTTGTATGTCACGAAAGTGTATTAATAAAAAAACAAAATAACGTAGTCTTTATTCAATACATTTCCCATAATAATTCTTATAATATTCTTATATAAATAATAAATATAATATGAAATTATGCTTTACTTATTTTTTTTCGATTCTGTTTTCAAATGATACTCATAACTCATAGTGACGCATATGGCAATCACAAGATATATATGTTTAAAATAAAATGTATTTTTTATTTTAAGAATAAAAATTAAATACATTTGATTTGGATACAGAAATATAAAACCTATTTTAATACGCTAAAAAACCAGAAACTCCACGTTAAGTTGCATAATTTACAATTTCTCAGTTATTTGACGTAAGATACTACTTTAAATTATAATTGTTATTACTTTTATGAAAACGAAAAATGTATAACTATTAAAAAAAAAAAAAAATTAATTAAAATAAATAGTAACACGGCGTCTTGTATAGGCAAAAGTGATACATGGCAATGGGTAGCCGGGCCAGTAGGTACTTATATATCATTATTAATATACTGTAATATCAAATTATTATTATTTTATTTGTCTTAATATTATCAAATTTTGAATTTTTAAAGAATATTGAATAACATTTTAATACTAAAAAAATTGTAATCAAAGTGTTAGAGATGTCTTACAAACAACGAACATTAAATGACATAATTGAATGGAAATTGACCATTCGTAATACATCTGTCACCTTTGCCCAATAGCCAAAAGAAAAGACTTGCAATATCCACATAGGTCATGGACGATTGTTTACACTGTTCATGACTAGCTTTGTAACGAAGCGCACATACCCAACATACAGGTTTATTAGTCGGTACGGTGACGGGAATATATATGGGTGCACTTGAGCAAAGGATAGTCAAAATTCTTCCAACATTCAAACGATCGAAAACTATAAAAAGACGATAGATTTGAAAACTGAAGAATTGGCAAAATATTGACTACTGCTGATGATTTAATATTATCAGCCACCATTGACTAACCGCCGTCGAATGCTGACGAACTGTCCGGCTGTCCACAAACGGAAACGATGAAATATTGAGGGCTTCTAAGCTTTTGTACAACCTGTAGATAAAAGCCTGTCGCCTTTTTATAAACCTTTTTAATAACAAAATCTACCGATAAACGATCGCTAAACTGTGTTGACGTGGGATTGACCATGTTCAATGATGATAGTCCACCCCTAATTAAAACAATTCTGTAAATAAATATGTGTAAAAATTAAGAATCGCATTACTTTAAATTGAAACCAGCTTGTTCATATTTCTGAAGAAGCGATGGTACGACAATGACATGTGCACCGTTTTAGCTTGAGCACCATCATGTTATATTGACATTAATTCATTAACTCACATTTCAATCGTATATAGATATTTTATTTTTTTTTGGATTTGATGTATTGTAGAAGTGTTTTAAAGATTAAATAGTATTTAATAATTAAAAATGTGTTCTATGTACAACAATATTTGTCAATAATTTTAAAATTAAATTCTTTAAAAAAAATATTGTAAACTTACACTCAACTTCTTTTTTTAAATTGCAATATTAACAACTTTCGAGAAACTTTGTAAAACATTTTCTAGTCTTTTACACAAAATACATTTTATTTTTTTTATCATTATTTATAGAAATATAATATTTAAAAAAACTATAAACTATATGTGTTATAGATTTTATATTTTAGTACACTTTTATATAATTATAATAACAGTTATTTTAAATTTATCTAAAATAACCGTTACGGTAATGTTGTATTATGCATGGATAAAAACTAGATAACGATTTAAAAATAATACATTCAATAATTTGTTTGATTTATTTACAACAGTTTAGCATATTTACTCTACTGTACGAATTTTTATATAAGTTTAATTAATTATAATATTTCAAGTTTAATGTAGGACTATGTAATGACCTCAAAAGTTTCAAGCGGTAAAATAGTTAAATTAAAATACCTAACGTATTAAAGTTGAAAAATGTAATTTATTTTTATTTATGCACAAAATTGCAAAATTCACTTACAAAATCACATTGATAAATAAATATTTCTATTTACTCGCACTTTATTCATAATTATAAAAAAATTACGATTTTTGCATAATTATATAGAATTTAAGTTTTGTCTATAATTTTTAATAGCGTTTTAATATCTGTGTTATAAATTAATTTTCATCTCATATCGAAACTGTTTAAATTATATAACTGAAAAGCGTATTTTATTCCTATCTGATATATTACTTTCCATAAATTTAAAATGTTTTCGCAACTGTTTTAAATCACACGTATGAAATATTATTTTAACTTATTTTCTGCGTAACATTCATCAAATTATAGTACTATACTTATTCATATAAAAATTCATCTCAAAAAATTAGTATATTACATTTTTATTTAAACTTAACTAATAATATTGTTCGATTTTGTTTATTTTTATCTAATTGTATCATTAATAATTATTTTGTTTTTAATTATGCATATATTTATATTACTTAAAAGTGTTAATATACTTACAATTACAAATAATTAAATATAATATTATATGTGCATCTATTTCTAAATATCAAATTTAATTTAAGCATGTTATATTATTTGCATAACAAAATATAATAAGATCTTATGACTCAATTAATATAAAAAAATACTCATCACTTATTAGTTATAGATAACTTTAGTTGAATATAAACTTATTGATTTTATATTGTTTATATTTGTCAAATAATGTATGCATTTGTAATTGGGTATATTGAAATAAAACAATAATTTATAAAGAATTTAATATTTCACAATTTATAATTACCTTTAAATGAAATGAATGAAATGTTTGCCATGTGAACGTTGTACAATAAATTATAATACTAACGCGACAGACTTTGAATTTTATTATTACAAAATATTTGCATTTTAAAAGTAACAATAGTTTTTCATTAAAATCTGATTATATGTATTTTTTTTTTATTTTTTTTTTGTATATAATTTATATATATTTAATTTATTTAAATAATTTGAGTGAAATTATCATAACAACTTAATTATACTTTAAAATTAGAAAGTCGTGTAACCGAATCACCATAGAAGTAATTAAATTAAAAACCTTTACTTTAAATATATAAGCAGATGATATAAATGTTCATTATTAGTTTTAGTATGTAAGTTATATGTATAGTGTAAATATAAAATTAGTATTAACATTACTATAACTAGACCATTTAAATATTTTTAATAATATATTTATGATTTTTATAAGTAATATATTATGTTGTGATGTCATAAAAGTTGAAGATGAGATGATACTGATAGCTATATACATAATGATTTTTAATTATTTCATGGGCATACAAATATTATGGTTTCTATTTTTTTTTTCACAACTATATTTCTGTATATATTAATATATTTTTTAAAACAAATTTATGTAATTAGACAAGACTTTTATTTGTTTCTCTTTTAGATCACGTTTATTTAGTACGAATAAATAGTTTTATTTATTTGTTTTGTTATTCTTCTTCTTCTTCAAAAAAAACTTAGTATCTCTAAAAAATGTTGGACAGTTTTTATTTGATCAAAGTTTTCAATATAACAAATTACTTTCATTGTTAGAATCGCAAGTGTGTCATTATCAGTGGATGATAGAGTCAATTTTCAAAATGGAAACAATTATATGAACATAAACGTTTTTCTTATTTCATTATGAAACAAACAAACATGTATAAAATGTTGTTTATTTTTTGTTAGTTGTGGCTATCTGTGCACTCGAAATTTTGTATTTTATATTATTATGCCCGATTGGTATAATAATAGGTAGATTAATCATTTGCAAACATATAGAAATTGAATTCATAAATTAAATCAGTCACTAACATTTACCTCACTGATTTTTTTTTCAAATTATTCGTGTTGATTTTTTTTTCTATTGGACTACCTACCTATCTATACTATCAAGATATTTTGTATACACCTATTTATACAGCTATGAAATAAAATAAAACTATTACAAAAGATATGTTTTTATTAAATATTATAGATTAAAATGTATGATTGTATTTTAATTTAATAAATTATATTGAAAGGATGTAAAACTTGCATGTCGATAATTTTCTTTTGGAATTTAACAGCTGTTGTTTATTTTTTATCAATTTATTATTTTAATAATATGTATTCTATTTGGTTGGTATGTAATATTGTAACACAAGCTAATAACGATACAAAATTTAACAAAACCTAAAAATTTTATTTAATTTTAATTAAACATAATAATCTTTTAACAATTACATAAAATCATGAAATATTTAAAAATTGGAGTTTCAATCGGCATGGCTGTTTCGAGTGCAATCATAACATGGTATAAAAGAAGACCTAACCAAAACCATAATAACGTGAGTGATTGCTGGATTGGATATAATTATTATTATTGTTACGGTATATATAAAATAAGTGAATTATTACACAGGAAAATAGAGTCAACTCCATAAATCAACATTCCCAATCAAACATTGCATAGTTTTTAAATAATTCAAATTCCTCAAAAACTATAACATTTTACTACACTATCATACTACTTTTAATAATACTCAAGAATTTACCACACCAATGGAGGTCGAAAATTCCGTATTTAAATTTTACCGAGTTGGTATTTTTAAATTTTTTAAATTATATAGAAAAAACATTTTTAAAAATTCAAAATTGATTAAATTTTATGTAAAACATATACTTTTGTATTCGTCATAATTTAATCAATTTTACTAACAACGGTGAAACTCGTTGTAAGTGAATACCCTAGGTCGGTGAAACTCGCTGTAAGTGAATACCCTAGGTAGCTGAAAATCGTTTGAAGTGAATTTCCTTGGTCGGAAACAGAACTTTAGAATACAGCAGTTAGAAAAGTCTAGTAGGCAAAACCAGTGATAAAAACGTTTGAGATGTCGGTACCTCTGATTTGGTGGCTCTACACTTTGGCGGTGTCGTTTTAAACGCGTAAATAATAAAAGTCCAATTCGAGAGCGTCTAATGGTCGGTCATTTCATTAAATTCACAGGTGCAATACACCTTGTCCCGTAGCTTGTTACGAAAATAGCAATTGCATGTCTAGGTATCAGTCATCACCCGGAACGGTGAATTGGATGCATTTCCCGTGGCTTGCCCTGTGCTTTTGAGTATGAAAAATAAATAAATAAATACCTCCTGACGTCGAAGGCGTCATTCAACAATGAATACTTACTTAGTCGAGATTGCTGAAAAACTTTGTCATTCTTTTTACCAGCGAATGTACTTAAGTCCGTGATCAAACTACCTTCAGTCTTCGTGATGATATTAAGTAAAACACAGAGAAAAATTACCCATAATAATTTTTGGTATATCATAACTGTTGTATAACAAATTTTTAAGCTAACAAAGTATAAGACTGAAAAAATTGACTTCTTGCTAAACAATCATTATAGGTTTCCATGGATGTCTATAAAGTAAAAAAAAAAAAATAAACCCGGATATAATATTTAGCCAAAATTATATTTTAACTTTTGATTATTATAGTTGTAATTTATTCACGTTAATTTAATTTTATTGGATTGTTAATAATAATATTTATTAAAGATAATGTATAGACAATAGTTTATCAAATTTAAAAGTAATAGCTTAATTTTATTTTTATTAAAATGCATCCAAAATCTATTTCATCAATGATTTAATTTTTCAATCAAGTGTATAAACTACAAAGTAAATAACATTGTCTAGAGTCTAGACTATAAAGATAATTAAAAAATATGATAGATAATATACAGACATACAATCATTACAAACTTAGTAGGTATAAATTCAGTGTACGTTGAACTAGCACCGGTGAAACTCGCTGTAAGTAAATACCCTAGGTCAGTGAAACTCGCTGTATGTGAATACGTACATAAGGTCGGAAAACTCGCTGTATGTGAATACCCTAGGTAGCTGAAAATCGTTTGAAGTGAATTTCCTAGGTCGGAGACAGGACTTAAGAATACCGCAGTTAGAAAAGTCTAGTAGGCGAAACCAGTGATAACGATGTTTGAGACGTTGGGACCTCTGATTTGGTGGTTTTACACTTTGGCGGTGTCGTTTTAAACGCGTAAATAATAATCTTATAATATAATAAAAGTATATAAAAGTCCAATTCGAACGTTTAGTGGTGGGTTATTTCATTAAATTTACAGGTGTAATACACCTTGTCCCGTAGCTTGCCCTGTGCATTTGTGCATGGAAAATAAATAAATACACTCCGAAACGGTTATCAGTCATCGTCCAGTGAATATCGATTCCTGACAGGGCAATCCGCCTGCGGCGGATTGTCATACCTCCTGACGTCGAAGGCGTTGTGCTGTTTAATACGCAAAAAAGTTTAAGTCGAATCGAGCGCTCGATTTTTCAAGCCATCACCATTGAAAATCCAGTTAAACGCGTTTGAACCTCCTAGGTAGGCGAATAATCATCGCGGACGATGTGGGCGTAAAGGAGAGATGTTAAACGTATTATGGAAAATGCATGTCAAACGTTAGCGAGTTGAAGATCAAAAAACTATACATAATTAATATTTTTTTTGATATTTTATAGATAGTTAGATATCGAAAACCAATATTATGCACTTTCTGTGATGACAAAATATTTAATGTGCTACTGTTTTTCCCCTGTATCTTTCAAATGTAAACAACTGAAAGGCTAAACATATAAAATAGTGAATTCACGGTCAAAACTGAGTGAAACAACTGTATTGTCATCAATAAAATGTTCTCAGGCTATAATATAAATTGCATATCACATATGTACATTTGAATTGTGCAGACTGTTAGCAATAACTATAATTGGTTTTTATTTTTAATTAAGTATATATAATATAATAATCTATCTTTAATCTATTTAAAAAATGAATAATTGAATACTATTGTGTGATTTAATGTTCGTGTTAAGTATATTGTAATTTGTAATATAATATATTTTGACATCATCAATCGAGCAATATAAAATTAAATGTGTGAGATCAAAAATCAATTTGAAAATTTGAAAAATATTTTATTAGTAGTAGTGTAAGACTGGATATCAAAACGAAAATAGCAATTAATAATGATCGAATTAAACCACGCGAGAGAGGTGAAACCGATTCGGGCGGAGAGAAAAACGGGCGACGTCCGTCGGCTGGCGGCCGTCTCCGCGACGGAGGACCGAATCCGAACGAAAAACGCGAGCGGACGGGACGAAAAAGACCCGCTCTCGGCTACGGCACAGAGAACGCGACGGAAAGAGGTCTCCGAAGGCCGGAAAAACGGGCGAAAAGCGGAATAAATGGTATAAGAAAACCAAATAATAACGACGGCGGCGGCGGGAGATAACGATAACGGCGCGCGCGCGGGAGATATCAGATAACGACGATAAGAAAAAATTTTAATTTTCCGATTGGCCAGTACACTAAAGTACGAGCATTCTGGCGGATTTTTTGGGAAGCTCGTTTTGGTTTTATATTATAAGAAGATAACAATAATGTAAATGTGACTGGAAAAACAGTAAGTTTACAGCCAATTATATGTATATATAATATTAAACTTTAATAATGAAAATAACTCGTTTAAAAAATAAAATATTGCAAAAAGCCAATGAAATAACACAAAAAAATTCTAACATTTAAATTTGATATAAGGTCAATTCACTCTAATATTTAAGATGATAAACATAACCGCGGAATTGCTGAACCTAAATAACAATGTTTTATGCGTTAGAAAGACCAAAACAATACATGTGGGTATAAAATGTCCTTGTATATAATTTATTTTGTATACTGTGTGAATGTGTATATATTATAAAACTATGGTTAGGTAAAATATAGTTGTGTGGTTTCACGTGATAATTGTAGGTATTTATGACTAAATAAATAAATTTAAAGTGTTTACGTAAATCATGTTATTGTATATAATCAGCGTCTCTACTAAGAAGACAGTTATTGTTGTAATTATTATTATTATCACATTTATTTCTCTTTGAATTTAATTTAAATAAAATTATCTCATCTTATACAACAAATTTATACGTGTAATTATTTATTATTATTTTTTCTCATCTTGAATACTTATAATCCTATATGTCTACTATGTCTGAATGTATTGACAAAATAATAAAAAAAAAAAAATCGTGATACTTCAATTCTGCGAGATTTTATCATATGATTGGTTTGGTTTGACTCAAAAATTCGACCACAAGGAGTACATTTTTTAGGTTTCAAGCTGCTTATTTTCTAAACTATACCATGACTGGATGACTTTCATCACAAGATCAACACAATATCGACTAAATAATCCAATGTCTATGGTTCAATGGTCAAGTAACCGTTCATTGTTGTCATGACCATAACGTACACAATAGTTTCTAACGTCTTTATAACCATCCACCCTATTTACTTACGTACATTATATATGTGTTTATAAAAACCGCGATGTCTGACTAAAACTTCTGGCGATAGCTGTTGATAGTAGGCAAAGCTAGGAACCACTGATAACGTAACGTATTTTTTTCAAAGATTTTTCTCCTAAAACTATATATAATATTTCAAACAATTAATTTCTTCAAGCAATAATTTAATAAATATTTTTATTCGTATTTAAAATGCATAATACTATTTTTCACCCATAACCTCTCACATATTATCACATTTATCAAAAGATTAAAATTTAGAGTTATCCATCGACCATCATTAATCAGATGTTTTTTCTAGCTGACGGGTGCGTAGTAAGTCCATAAAAATTCCAAAACATTACAAAGTTACTAAGAAAATAGTAATTTGTCATAAACTCATAAACATATTTTCAATTAGTATTAATACATTTTCATATTAAATATTATAGATGCTATATAGTTATATATATTGCAGAGAAAATTAATTAATTCACAAAATTTAGTAGCTAGTTTGCGTGTAGGTATATTAATAATTGTATTTATGCTAAGTATATCATCAATAATAAATTAGTTTATAGTTCACGCATAATATTACAATAGTCGGTGTTATAAAACTATGTAAACATGTTTATTTAAATAAACGGATTTTTAACACAATTAATTTTTACTTTAAATAATCAGTTTAAGTAGATAATTAAAAGCAAATTTTCAAAATAAACAATTAAACTTATTTTTTTTCATCACATACATTTATAACTATTGTGTACAATCTTTATTTATGGGAATTGTATTTCCACTGCGGTATATATATGATGTAAAAGTATACATACAAATGAATGAAAAATATATTTCAAAAATCGTATCAGTGTGATTAAAGTGGGTTATAGTTTTGACATTTATTGGTAAAACGTGACGTGTACAAAACTGACATGAATGGCATATGTAGTCTAAGTTTTTATTCGTATACTTCTTATGCATTATTTGAAAATCATTAATGCATAATTGAAAGTCAAGTATTGGAAATCTGTCAATAAAATTTTTAGATTTTTGTTTTACATATAATATTATTTATGGCTTGAAAAAACCAAACAGTCAAATAGTAATATTTGATAACTATATAGTATAGCTACTCAAATGTATAGAAGATTTTTTCTAAAATCTATTCATTTAAACACACTAACTATTAAGGTATAAAAATAGTTTAAAATAGATTTTTTGTTTTGTACAGTTTCATTGACGTTTTTACCAATATAACCAATTAAATTTTACAGTCATAGTATGAATTTTAATAAATATATCTTAAAAATCAATAGAAACTAATTCTTTGTAATAATTGAATTCTAAATGTTAATAAAAAAAACCAAATTGTTATAATTATAACTATATTGAACAATATATGTGTTTCATTAAAATGATTAATTAACTTAACGTATTTGCAGTACATATAAAAAAAAAAAAAATACGAAATGAGTATCAGTGAAATGTATAAAAAAGTTTATTAGCGTTATATGGAAAGAAATAAGAAATAAAAAGAAATATGAAGCCACGAAGGTAAACAAACAATCCATCAAAATGACGTATTATGATAATAAATTATTAAAAACAATATGGTTTGGACACGTTCTATTTTAAGAAAATGAATACTTTTTAATATCATAGCAATATAGTACCTAAGTAAAAAGATAAGTTATACAAAAAATACCAGAAAAACATCAAGTCTAAAGTTTAAAATGTAATTACAAACGATAATCAAATAAACCAAAATCAAAGAATTCGTGCAATAAAGATTTCCTCATTATCTGAGATTTTATAAAATAAAAGAACCGTGTTTATTAATATGTCAAGCTCGATTGACCATGTGAAGTTGTCTGTTACGTGCAACAGGCAGCAATTATCAATATAGATAAATCTAAATTACAAAATACACTAAATTAACTTGTAAATGCTCTTTTGTACAATAATAATAAAGAATACTTAAAATTATTTTATTTATTTATTCAAAAAAATAACTGGAACAATAATTAATTTTTTTTATTCTATTTTAACAATTTCATCTGAAATAGAACCATTCATTGAATTAAGTGTAGTTGATTTTAGGTTTTTATGTTTATATGCCCGGAATCTTTCAATGTTCGATATGCGCATCCATCTGTCCATAGTCTGTCGTGACTTTTGTCGACATGGTTACCATCACTGTTATTGATTTTTATAAAACTATTATTTTTGGTAAACAAGTCAGACATATTATTGCCATTGCCACAGTGTTAATTAAAATAACATATTATCTATTATCAGCACTTACGCAAGCAATGATTATGAATCAGATAAACAGCCAGTATTCATCACAATTGTAACTATCTAAATTGTTTATAACTTAAATTAATATTAAGCTTGTATTTGAAGGTTAAACCTGTATAAATTATAAATAAATTAAATATTTATATCATGTGTTAATAATTATAGTACTCAGTTTAAATAAATATATTAGTTTTGGTTAGATAAAACAACATTGATTTTTGGTTATATATCAGATTAAGTCTCAGAAATCGGATTTGACTATATAGAAACAGAAAATCTAATTGTATATTGTTAGAATTTCTATTATTATAAAAAAAAAAATACATAACATAATTTTAAATATTTTGTATGAAATACAGAATATAATCAAACATTATTTAAAATATTAGAAGCATATCATACTATATACTCCTATACGTACACGACATTTTTTAAATGGATTGGAAACTCGCGTTTCCAAAAATAGAAATTTAATAAAATCAATTTTCTAAGTTAAAATTAAATGTAAATGTGTATATGTAAGCCATTATTAGTATGACTGACTGTAGTGTAAAATAAATGGTTAAGAGTATATATACCTATTACCTAGGCTTATTTGTATGTATTTTTTGTCAATTCTTCCAATACACATTAGGTTCATGCGATAAGGCTTCTGAAAATTCATTTGAATTCGGTAATATTACATCCAATAAGAGATTGATTATAAAGAGATATTAAACAAACACTTTTTAATAAAACGCTAATTATAACGTTGACTCCCGCATCAATGCCAGTATTATGTATAAAAAACTGGCGAACACACACACACACACACATTTTTTCTTATAAAGGATTGGGAAAAACTTTTTTTTGTTATTCTCGTTTTTATAAACACGATTTTTTAAATATTGACTGATTAAAGTATTAAATGAATCGAATATATAAATAAATTTATAATTTATATCATTTTTTGTTGAATTAAGCTTAGATAATGCAATTATAGAGCTAAGTAAATATATTAAATTAATATATTGTTTTAAATATACGCACATATTTTAATCTGATTATGTTTTAGAAGAATAATCGAAAAAAATACAGACAATTAAATACGTTTTGCTTTACATTATACATCAATTGGATAACTATTGTGAGTATGCTAAATTTGAATTGAACAATATTATAGCATTGTATACGAAAAATGATTCTTAGTAGAAATAGTCTGTCATTTTACATTACTAAGTATATATAATATCATTTGTGTTTTATTATAAATATTTAACTCATTTGTTTTATTTATAGTATTACGATAGATTGATACAATTTATTTCTTGGATAATGATGATATAGCAGTATTTAATTATTATAATAATCTTATACATTTATTGCTTCTTATAAAAATTGTTATAACTCGAAATTTAATTTTATCTTTCTGTAAACATTGCAAAACAGCAAAAATAAATTCATAATATATTTAAATAGTACTTAAAATAAATTGAAAATATCATTGCATAGAGTAAAATTCATAATAATATAAAATACGTAGTTTTAAGTTCCCACGAACATTTTTTAAAACTATTATAAAATCATAATAAACACTAATCTATTCATCATTTAAAAAAATAATCTTGTCCAAAATTTGAACTTAAATGTCTATAAAAAGTTGTTTTTAAGCATATTTTAAATTTTATAGTTTTATTATATAAAACTAATGAGTAAACTTATATTAAATTATCAATTAATAGATGAAAAAAAAATTCTATAAATTTCTTTCTTAAAAGAAGCAAGTAATTTTTTTTTGCATTTTTGACAAATTTTGTCAATTGTTGAAAAAAAAAAAACCTAAAAAAAATTAATTTTTTTCATACTTTTAAGTAGCTTAAATTAATTTAAAATATTTGAAAATGTTATCGTAAATTTAAAATGATAATTATAAACATTTTGTGAACATTTTAAGTATTTAAGTATTTTTAATTATACATATATAATTTAGGTACAATATTCTGTGGTTAAATTGTTTATTTTTATCAAATTTTTGTGAGCTGTTGCTTTACCAAATGTAGTTCAATCAATAAATGTTAGTTCAAAAGAAAAAATTATTATATTTTACAACTTGAAATGTTACTAAGATTAGATTATCATTAAAATAAAGCTATATTGATAGTGAATCATTAGGTTAGAGTCCATGTCTATTTTATCTTGAAACGTGGATTTAAGTGTAATGAAAAATTAGTTTATCCTAGACTTAGCTGGTTGGTTCAAAGAAGTTTCAAACAAAATAGTTTAGCTTAAATATATATATATGTGTGTGTGTGTGTAGGGCTGACCAATGATTTATTAATCCTGAAATCGTATTTAATAATACGTTACCATAATATATAATATATGTTATATGCTTCTATTTAATTTTTAAATATCATTCAATACCCAGTTAATTTATTACAACAGGTATACATATTTTATTTAACTGACATGCTAGTCATTTATTTCATAATAATTGTTTTATCAAATGAACATTCATTTTATTCATTATTGAAGAAATTAATTTAATTATGTTCCATTCATGTAGGCGTGTTGTCAAACGACAACCAATTTTTCTCACGATAATATATAATCAGGACGTAGGTATGTATAATTTATATATAAACATGTATGTAGTATGTTATATATGTTATTATGCTATGTACACACATCTATAAATCGGAGCTTTATAATAAAGTACAAAACAGCTGCCTGAAAATGATTAATGAATAATCCTATTTTATTATTAATAGTAAAATATCATAGGACTATTATTATAGCGATTTGAAAATTTGATCCGTTTTATATTCGATTTAAATGTTCGCTTCATTACGTTTGAAGAGCTTAACAATTTCATACATCGATAGTCATAAAGTCAATTTACTTTTAAACTGAGCTTTTCAGATAATCTGGCAACGTATCATTCAAAAAGTAGTAGTAACTTGACAGATTTTTAAGGACTCACATTGCCAAAAACACACAGCTATAGGTAATATGTTATTAATCATTTGTAACAATAAACAAATTATAATAAATATATTTGATTAATAATGATAAATTAATGTTTAATCAACTACTATAAGTTAGATATACGTATATACCGCAGTCATTACACATTCTTTGGACACGTATTTGTATATGTATATATTATTTTTTTTTCAACTACTTAAATATTATAATAATATTCCGTGAACTGTATTAATTTTTAGTAAATCCATTAGTGCTATACGACATCTGCACATTTTACTTTACTAAAATATGGTATCATTCGAATAAAATTTAAAAAAATCACTAGGAGACAAAATTATTCACCCAATTAAAATTTAGAAAAACAATTATTTCCACGTACAATAATATGATATAATTTAGTTTATTAGAAATATTTTTATATTTAAGCCATTTTTTTTAAATTATTTATTTAGGCTAAGTAGGTTTAATTTATACTTTTATCAAAGCGATGAACAATTATTAGTTTACAATGATGTGTGAATGTATATATTTCTTACTTTATACAATATAATATTATTTGGTTTATCTCATTTGTAAACAAATCTTAATGTTGACTAGAAAATCAGAAAAATCAAAATTAAGTAACACAAAAGTTTTTCTTTTTTCTTTTTTTATAGCAAAAAAACTAGAGAACACTAAAATACAGTAATGAATCAAAGAGGCATAGGTGATCTTAAAAGCATCTTTATTTATTGAATCTGAACCCTAAGGTAAGGTTCCTCGATTTATTGAACATTCACAGTAGTTTCAGTATCATAACTCTAAAACTTAAAGTGGTTAAGAGATAGAATCGTTATAATTTTACCGATTTACGTATAATATGTTCTATATTGATTTATTTTTTTATTTTTACTGAACTCTAAAGGTAAATACGTCCAACTTTTTAACACAAACAAATCATATTTTTTACGATAATAACAACATAGCAGAACTAAATTAAATCTGTTTGGCTCTTAGATAATTAATTATTTTTGTTTTAATTAAAAATTCAAACATTTATGTTTACTTTCTTTACAACTGATATATAGAAATATAGAATAAAAATAGTTTCTTAATAATTTAATAAAATACAAAATTATGATTTTTATCATATGATCATAATTTTTGTATATAACATTAAAATAATTTTAATTGAAATACAAATCACATTATTAATAAAACTACATGTTAGAAGTTAGGATACGGCAAACTGCTTTCGAACAATCAAAAGAAAGATGTAGGTAATAAAAGCGTTTCTGAAATAATAACACAAGGGTTAAAATCATTGTAAATCATAAAGAACGTTGTATTAATAGGAATAAAAATCAGATCAAGACAATTGAATATATAATTACGAAAGCGATCATAATATTATTACAAAATATATACATCCGGTTTTATAGCGAAATACATTACATTTAACTCGGTGAGCAAAAAAAAGTAAATAAATTTCGACATTATTTTTTCACTATTTATTTTTGTTAGAATTAGCACATTTGTCTCTCAAACAAGGAATTCAAAATTAATTTATATCAAATTCACAGTAATCCAATCAATGTGAACTTATTTTGAAATTAATTTTAATTGTTCTACAATAGTTGAAATGAGGATTTTTTGTGAACTTTCGATAATAACCCTTCTACGTGTATTCCAGTAATTTTAAAACGTAGAAATAATATACAAGGATGAAGTGTAAAATATACGCTGACAAATTAAAGACAATAGTTATGAAAATGCTTGACGCGAAAGACTCAACCCTAGGACTTAGTGTATGCAATTAAGAATGAAATATGTTAATAATATATATAACTGTGATACCAACGAAAATTATAAGCGTCTATTTGATACAATTGAATGACTGAAGTCACCACTAAAAAGTCACAGCACTTTTAACGGCATGTAAAAATTATGTTATTCAATTATAATTACCTAACATTAACAAAATGCAAGAAGTAGTTTACAACTAAAAAACTTGGTATGTTTAGATTTGAATTTTTTTATTTTTTTTTTTTTTTAGTTCTGCAGTTTATCTTAAAATATATTGAACTATGTTAATATAACTTTTATGATAACTTTATAAAAGAATGACATCAACGTTTAAATAAAACTTATGCAATTTATAATAAATAAATATGATCATACTACATAAACTGCATAGTGTAATTCAATGTATATGATACATATTACTGCTTTATACAACTTTACTACTCTAATAATATGTAGTACATTTATTGTAAATTATGAATATATGCAACAAATTGTGATTATTTTTATTATATACACATGAATGCTTTTTATATCAAAAATATACATTTTCTTAGACACCGTATTTCTTTTATTACAATTTAGAAAATTGTATACATAGTTACAATTAATTCCTTTACATAATACAAATTAAAGTGTGGAGTTTTTTTTATTTATGTAAGTTTAATTTATTATTCTATAGCAGAAGATTAAATATAAAATATTGAATAATTAGTTATTCTATTATTTATAACTATTGTAAATTTAAATAAGCAGAAAAATGAAATAAAAATGAAATACATGCTTCGCTACTTTACTTAGCTTAGTAAAAATAAAATTTTGAATAAATCTAAAATAATTTTATAGTATAATATTTTATTAAAAGTATTATGATTCAAAATCTAAAAATAAAAATAAAATCACTAACTTAAATAAAATAATAATAATAAAATGAAAGTTAATTATATTGTTTTAAATCTTGAAAAAAAAAAAATACACTTAGAGCACTTTCAATTAAAATTAAAGAAATATAAAATACTTTTTTGTACATTTGAAGAATTGACTGAAAAATGTTTGTTTTATGTTATAAATTATGTATAATTCTTTTAATAATTCGTTGAATGACTAAATAAAAAAAATATATAAGAATGATAACACTTTGAAAATTTGAAATGTTTGAATGAGTGATTATGGATTTAGTGTACGCCATGAGAGCTACACAATTCTGGATTATTGATCTGATTCATTATTATTGTTATTGTAAACTCACTTAAAATGTTGTGGGTAAACGTATATAATTGGTTATGTGGCTACATGTGTTTAACTACATAGTGTATATATAGTAATAGTTTTATCGTGAAATTATAATTACATTGCCTAGTTTAGACTGTTTTGTTTTTGTAGATAAATTAATTATGTTGACGATGAAATTAACAGTTATTGTTCCATGACGGATACTCACGGCGGAATTCATTAATAAAACAAAATATTATTAAACACTAAAATATTATAATAAGCGTTTAATTATTATCTTATTAATCATTCTAATAACACAAATACATAGTACTTCAGGTACGTATATTAAAACAAGAAAAATTAGTTAATAATATTACTTTTAAATTATTTATCATGAGTGAATTACATTCACCCAATATAAACGGTTCAAATCGCTTCAAAACGTTAAAATAATAATAATATTTATAATTTTACTGTATAGAGCAGTTTTTCTAAACCAGTATCTCGCGACACATTGAGATGTTGCTGAATTTGTACAATGCATCACGAAGTATATTAAATGACACTAAATGTACAAACATTTTTGACACGATTTACAAAAAACGTATAGGTATTTAATATAATTTCTGTATTAATTAAAAATAAGCTATCTGTTATCGACATATTTTACATATTTTATATTACCAATTAAAATTAAATATTCTCAAAGTATGAAATATCTTTAAAGTGTGTAGCCTTAACACAAATGCTAAGAAACACTAGACAGTATAGAAAAATATATTTTAAACTAGAAGTTATGAGTAATCAGTTACTACCAAAAAAAATATTGGTAAACAATTTTAAGTATTACACAATGACATACTCCTTATAAATTCTTATATAAAATTACACCAATGAAATTAAAATATAACAAAGAAAATGTGAACAACATATTGTAAGCAAATTAGACATAAGACATTTTTAAAAATACTAAATGTTTATTATAATAAAATTTATCCTTGCTAGATCAAGCCATGCAGTTTACGCACACATTTTGAAATTTTTAAAACATGGTTTTAAAGAAATTCAAAAGATAATTTGCAGAGCATATCTCTCTTAAAAAAATTAAATTAATTTAAAGTTAAAAAAAAGTGACAAAATTTTACGATTTCAATATAGCTATATATTCTAAGGAGTACAAAAAAAAAAAAAAATTCAATATTAAAAGTGACATAATTTCCTTTTTAAGGGTCTCATTAAAAATAAAAACAGATGTACTTATACGAGTATGTACTGTTTATATAAACTACCTTGTTTCAATTTCATACGAATGTGAATTTTTGGCCATCAAAAGGTCAATATGCTGTAAAAATGTAAAATAAAACAAAATGCGGGAATATAGTGCTAAGACTTAAGAATGATGTTATTATAAATTATTTTTTAAATATATACACACATAAAGAAAGTAATGACATAATTTAAACAATAAACCAATATTTAATTAATATATTTTATTCTAATTTTATATTGTACAAGCGTCTAATGTAGTTTTACTATCTTAATGCCAATAATGGTACAACAAATTTACCCCAATTTTATTTATGTGATTTATTACATGTTTTATACACCGGTTTTAATAGTTATAACTAATAGAGTATAATTAGTGTCTCAAAACTTAAAATTCAACTTTGTTTTGAGATATTCATCAACTATAGCAATTATGATTGATCATCTTTGGTTTCTATTACGTTAATTTAAAACTATAATTAGAATATTGAAAAGAAAATATTAATATTTAACTTATACATCTATAATATAAGCGAATAAAAAAAATGAATGTTATTTTTGCTGTTTTTATTTAAAAAAACAATGTTAAAAAAAATGTTATTATTTAATTAAACGTGAATTATAAAGTTATTTAAATTTTTCAACAAATCACTATGCCATTAGTATAGATTTCTTCAATTAAGTACCAACTTAAAATTTAGAATTTCCATTTTCAATATACATTGCATACAGATTAAAATAAATTTGGGTTCAATGTTTTATTCTAAATTTTTCAATTTTAATCAAAACATTTCACAAAAATCCAAATTAACTATAATACTCGTAATTGTTAGAATAATTAATCTGAAATATTCAATTACCTGAAAAATATATAAATATTTATGTTTTTTGATATTATATTTTAGTTTAACACTACATTATATATAAATATATATGGATATATACATGGAGTATATAGTTTTTTTTTCTTCACATTTTTCTATTTACGGTGTCTACCTATCATTAAGATTATATAATATAATAAATATTTATTATTAATATATATTTTCCCTATAGGTTTGGATGCAATTTCGTTTTAGAAACATTTATATAAGTTTTATAAAAATAAAAAAAATCAACACTTCTGAAATATAATATATTTCATGTAAAAATTTTTTATAAAACAATGACAAAATTCATTTTTAACGATATAACTAGTACGAAAACATTAAATATTTTGAAGTCAAACTTAATTTTTTTTTTTTTTTAATCCACTTAGGTACATTTACATACATACAAAGTATTAGTTACTTATGATCTATATTATAGATTCTATAACTTAAATTTATTATACTCACATTTCGACGCATTATAAAAATAGTTATCGAGTTATCGAGTAATAGGGTATATTGCATTTTTGTAATTTAATAATGTTAATATCTATCAAGTAGTTCTATCTTAATAGAAACTTTTGATTATCAACTATTGTGTAAAGATCAATATATTATGTATATATACGATCTACAGGATATAATAAATTAAATAGTGCGTGATACAGCGCATTAAATACGTTTGTCGATCGTGAATGAAGTCTGTACACTAGTTATTTATACTATAAATACTTTATGTTTTATTTCAATTTATATATTTACATAGGGAATAGGGTTAAGTGACCACGTATCACTTACGGGGCCCATATAGTAATGGGAATGTCGTTATATAGTATTTATACAATATTAAAGAAGTGAGGTCGAGTCCTATCACGTCAGGCTCGTTCAAGCAATTGGCGTTCGATCGTGGAACTCGACCGGAAAAGCGTGGATTAGACAGGCGCGCGCTGGGGGATCGTTTCGGATGTGGTCGCCCTGTGGAGGACAATATTGGCGACGGCGCTCGGTAGCCGTTCGATTCTCGGTGTTCACGATATACTGCTTAGTCGCTGTGGAACGGCGATATTGTTGTCAAGCCGCCGTCGTGCGACAGCCTCGTGGATTGATCTCCCTGCAAGACGGTACTTGGAAGCCCGTGTCGTATTCGATTTGCTTGTCGATACGACGTTTGTCTAGCGACGAGGTCGTAAAAAAGTCTGAGTCTTCTATTGTCTGAATCTGGGCTTGGTTTTGCAATAGATGTTGCGAGGTTGAAAAATTGATGTGCATTGACTATTCCGTAGAAGTGAACCGGTATATATACCTTTCTGGCTTAACCTAAACCTAACCTAACCTTATACCGGTTCTGATTGGTTGATGTTTATTAGTATGACGGATGAAAACCACACTGTTGCCTAGTTACTTTCCCTTAGTCGGTGTTGTGTTTTCATCCGTCATAACATTTAGATATACTTGTTTATAACATACTTCTATAGGTGTGTTTCCTATATTACGTGTGTTTTTCTCGTTTATTATATCGGTCTTTAGAAAGACCTTATTTTTGGCGTGTTGGTATTTTTTCCGTAACATGCGATGGTTACCAAAAATTGCTATATTATTATGCTTTTCATTAGATAATGAAATAAGCTAATAAGATTATACAATGTAATCGATTACAGAATAATAATAAACAAAATAAAAAAATCTAGAAGTGATGATAAAGTCATATATTTTTTTTTTTTTTTTTTGTTATATCTTTTGCATTTTTTTATTATAGTTTAATTATATGGTGAGATTGAAAAAAAAACCCAAAATTAAGAAACATAACCTCAAACAATTTAATTAGTTTTTAGATTTAAGATTTTAAAATCAATATTGAATATTTCTTGCGAATGAATATGTAACAATATTTAGCTTCAAATTTTGCTACTAAATAATTTAGTATTTTCAGATAGAACATTTTTGATTTGACTCTACGGCTAGTATACAAAATAATATCTGTTATATGAGTTATATCTTAAAGCTTAAAAGTAAATAAAAATTTTAATCCTACATCATTTATAATTAACTATTATAGTAATGTTGTTATTGGGCATATTATTAATTTTTATTTGTTGCATCAGTATTTGTTGAATATATTTTCCCTGAATTCCACGAAACATTTTTGTAAATATTTATTTTACTGGTATTATGTGAAAAGTTAACAGCGTAAAAGACTTAACGCACACAATTTACAATTGTCCATTATTATTCAGAACAACATACATGATTTTATACCGGAATTCTGAAAGCTCGTAATAATACTTACATGTCAATACATATATGTCTATAAAATATAGTGTGTGCCTATGCATAGTATACGGACCGAATAATTGTAGTTAATATCCTTATATGTATAATCGTGTATATACACATATACATATAAAAAGGTAGTAATCCAAATCGCTTATGTAACATGATATATGAAAAGTAGAAACACATACGCTGTGTTAGCGTGTCTATTACGCTTTATTATGTAAAATATATATATATATATTTTTTTTTTGTATCACACAATACATTAATAAAGTGTTTTATAATTAATTATGTATGGTTTATTCACAAGTTTATATATAATTTTATAATTATTTTATTTTAGTGAATTTTTTCTTAGAAATTTCTTATATTAAATTAAATGTGTATTTTTGAAATATGCTGCTGTACATATCTGACTCCCTAAAGTTGACGAAAACCAACGTTAATGTCTTTGTTAATTATATCATAATTTATTAATGTTAGGGCGTCGTTCATACAGCAGAACTTAACATTTTATTTTCGTTACACAACAATTTAAAAATTTACACTTGGACGTTTTATAAACAATACTTATAGACATAAGCGATTATATGGGGAGTAACTCTATTTCACTTTTAAGTAGAATGAAATATTCATTCATTTGAATAGTTGCATTTTCCGTATAAATAGTAAGTGAATATTGTTTTTAATTTTCTATGACATTCAAAAATACCAATGAAATCTGTTATTTTTTTTTCACACCCTCCTCATATGCTTGAAACTCGAAAATATTTCTGAAGTTAGATTAATCGTTTATAATATTTTGTTTTAAAATACAAAAAAGTTAAAATGCAATTATGGCTTTAAATATTTAAAACAATAATAGTACTAATTAACAACGGTTATTAGATTAAGCTATCCTAACAATATTAACTAATGACATAAAAATATGTTTGTTTTTTAATTTAAGTTGTCCCATTAAAAAAAAAAAAAAATGTTTTGAAATATTATTATTTTATAATTTAAAATAAAAGAAAAATGTATTATATTTTTGAAGTTGAGAAATTTACTCAACGTTTATTTTTTTTAAATGTGTTTATCTTATCGAATTATTTTGTTACCTTTTTGTACCAACGAACCAAAAAATAGTAAAAGTTTATAGCAAAAGCACAGCAAAGAGGAGACAAGATACAAAAGTATAAAACGATGACTAAACTTTAAGAACTTTTCACGCCTTCCAAACAATTTGTCTTTTTAATGTTTTATTATATTCACTCTAAAAGGGTTTGCCTTTCAGCTTTTTGTATAACGTATAAAGTAAGTTAAACTATAATTTATTTCTTATATTATTCATAGTATATAACAACTGTCAATATTTTAATAAAATAAATTAAGGAAAAAAGTGTATTACTTCTGTAATTTATGATATGTTATTATAATAATATTTATTTTGTTTTAGATGATAATATATCAAAAATAACCGATATTTTAGTAATATAGGAATCAGTACATTGTTCATTAAACACATTTAATATTTATTTTAACTATTTAACATTTTAATAACAGCTTAAAAGTAAACGTCTCAATTAAATAGTTTAATTACTTGAGTTATTAATTTATCTAAAATATACGATATCAAGCATTCCAAAATATTACAACAAAAATAATTTAAACTTATGTGTATAAAGTTATGGAGTCTAAGTATAATTATAAAATACGTAAAATACGCATGTGACTCAAATTTAAGTCCAAATTTTAAAATTGAACGAAAAAGGTATCATACGTACAAAAACGAATCTAAAAGTATATACACCGTTACGTGTTATGACAGTGTTCACCAAGGAATTAAAACTTACTTAGACTTCATCCTAAAGCTTTTTATTTACTGTTAGAAATAAATAATATAATGAGATATTTTACGAGATTTCTAATACAAAATAGATTACCTAAATGTTTAATTTTTATTAAATATAATTAGTTTTAGATTCTGAGCATAGCAATAATTAATGTATTGACTTAAAAATAATTGTATGTGTGTGTGTGTGTGTGTGTGTGTGTGTGTGTGCGCGCGCGCGCGTTATTTTATATACAGTAGTATTTACGTTTAAAGACTGTAAAAATACTTCAATTTTTAGCTTTGAAAATTATCTTGAATAGAAAATCAGATTTAGTTTGTACTTTAAAAAATTAAAGACTAAGAATTCACTGTAGTTTTTTTTTTTTTTAAATCAAGAAAAGTAAAAAAAAAAATAAGGAAAAACGGATATTTTTAAAATAATGAATAATCTTTAGCCTCAATATTTTTTATAAGCATTTAATGTAAGGATTTTGACAAAATTCATTAAATAAATAACACTACATATAAATATGTCAATTATAATAAAATAGACTGGAATGAAATAAAAACAAAAAAGTGTGTAGAAGAAAAACTAAAATTGTTTATAAAAATAATATTAAAAAATATAAAACTCTGTTCCATTAATAGGTATAAGAACAACAATCAACATAAACATTGTATAATACCTAGGTATTATTTTCCTTATATAAAAAAAAAAAAAAAGAATAAATTACATATGTTGACTAGACAAGAACCATTAAACACAATCCTAATTCGTAAATACAAAAATACAAAAATATAGAAATAAACTGACAGACATAATTAAAAAACAAAAATTAGAATTTTATGGTAAAATTTTTAAAATAAAAGTAGTAGAAATCTGAAAAAAATTATGGCTAACTATAACAACGCAATATAAATGTCATTCTCAAAATACAAAATTAATTATAAATAACGAAATACACAAGTTTAACACTAACCCCTTTCTGTAGCAAATACTACACTTACATTACCAACATGTGAAATACAAATTATGTCAATTTTAATCAAATCAATAATGAAAATAATCCTTCAATAAAATTCTGCTCTAACCAGTCACAATATCTCAGAAAAATAACTAAATTAGAAATTTGGAAAATTATTTCTGAACACCTCCAGGTAAAGACGAAATTTCAATAAAAATAATTAAAAAGATAAAGGAACATAGTTCCGATATTCTAGCACATATTTTTAATACTTGGTTAAAAGAACTGAACTAAAATCTTTCAAAATAGCTTTAGTTACTCTTATACATAATGCAGATACTAAATTAAACATATCAATAAACTTAAGGCCATCAATCGGTACTAAATGTTTACTCTAAAATTTTCAAAATCTTAAAGGAAACTTAATCCTTCCAACTTCTTAAATGGTTTTAGCGAGAATATTGGGACAGAAAATATTCTAGAGCAATTCTTTAGAATTATATATATATATATCATAGACAATATGGATAATTAGCCTTTTTTCAAAAAGACTAGGCTCTTTGCAATAGGGTAGCCCGTTTATGTACTACTTATTATTTTTCCAAGCAGCCTGCTGTTTTTCAGACATCTGAGCATATAAACTATAACAGCAGTTAGGTCTTTTAAGAACTACAATTATTTTATGGTAATAACTATTTGACTATTGTATTACTAGTTTTATTTTATAACTAAATTATAATATTAAAAGAATTAACTGATTAGTTATTATTTATTACTAATTAAAATATTTTTAAATCAATAAGTATCGTAAATAAATATTTTAATCTATTTAAATATTATTTGCAACACAGAAAACAAGATTCATTATTTCAAACACTCTATGCAATGAACTATAAATTATTAATAATGTCCAACAAGACACTGTTCTATCTCCTATCTTGTACACTATACATATATATTTATATTTAAATATACATCGGCACAAGGAAATCTAAAACTAAAAGGTAAATTATTTTCTTACACCGATGATACAGCCTTAATTATATCTAAAAATAACTGGTATAAAACTATTTAAAGCCAAAATCAGACGTGTACAAAATAAATGAGTGGTTTCTAAAATAAAATTTGAAGTTGAATTCCAGTAGAACTAAGCTCATAGCTTTTTTTCAGAATAAAAGAACGCAATCTAATATGAAAATGTTAAAAATCAATAAATATAAATTGCATTCAAATAGTAATAAAATAACATATGAGAAGTGATTAAAAAAACATAAAAAACAAAATATCTTAGTATCACCAACACTTAAAATAATGTGTCCATCTAAATAACGTTATAATCAAAATATGGAAACTTAATTATTTCTACACAAATGTAAGAAAAATACTCAATAAAAAAAATTACGAATATTATACTTCGTCATGACTCATGACACAGTCCATACTGCAATATTGTATAACAGCTTGGTACGGTTTTAAGATAATAGTATGTAACAAAACTAATAGTAACACAAAAAAGTATAATGAAAATGATTCTAAATTAACCTAAAATCCTCCATTATGTAAACCTACTTAAAAACTTAAGAGTTTTCAATGCTCAAAAAGTATTCCAACAAAATTCACTATATTATGTTGTCGAATTAAATTTAATTGACGTTAAACTTAAAATATAATACACGTAAAGGAAATAACATATTCATTCAATCATACAAAATTTAAAAGCAAGTAGACAAACTATTAGAATAAGACTTGACTTATTAAACCATATACCAATAAACATAAAAAACTAAAATTAATATAAACAACTTATCGGTTAGGTTAGGTTAGGTTATAAATAAAACATATGGTTGATATTCCAAATTTACGGTAAATAATTACCAATATTTACTTCTAATTTATTTATTTTTTCCCTTTTTTTCTCATTTCTTTGTTATGTAATAATCATGAGACAAATGTATAATCACTTAAGGCAATTATCAATTTGTAATTAACTTATAAAACATATACATATTAAACTGTCTTAGAAGCTCTAATTTCACCAACAAAAGGGTTAAAACAAATTTTATATTTATTCTCTTTCTATCAACATTTGTAGAATTTTTTTTTTTTTTTGGCTAATACATTATCTAATCTTATCGTATCTTATTATGAATCCATTTTTGCTGTTTTAAAGTAATTATAGAGATAAAATTTAATTTAAAGTTATAATAATTTTTATAATATGTAATACAATTATCTCATTATAATAATTCAATATTAAATTATCATCATTATCCAAGAGAAAAATTGCATCAACCTACTGTTATACTAAAAGTAAAATAAATGATTTTAATATCTTTAACAAAAAACAGACCGCCTCCACTAAGAGTCGTTTTTTGTATACTATTATACTGAATACAAATAATGTATATCGTTTAATTCAAATTTAACACACCTATAATAGTAATCCAATAAATTTATAATGTAAAGCAGAGCGATACCCACTTGCCTACCCTCTTTTTAAATATTCTTATTTTTATCCAAAACGAACCAAAAATGGATCTTATTTTTATTATCATCACAAAACTTTCGAGTTTCGATTTTATTATTTTTCTTCAATGCCGTTTTTTCATATTATTTTTATCCATACTTCTAAACTTAGTTTAACGGGCTTCAAATTAGACCATTAATTTTTTGGGCAGTTAAGACATCTGATTTAAAAGTCCCGAGTTCCGATAGCTTAAATCCAGATAACTAAGTCCAGTGACAGACGATTCAAATACTATAGATTTGAAAACCGTATTTATCAGATATCATTGTTTTTATTATCGTTAATTTTAAAATTATACCTTTAGAATGATTCTTTGAGAGTAATTTTAATTTTTTATTGCGTGTTTAATCGATCAACTTAATTTAAGTCGTTAAATTAATTCACAATAATATCAAAAAGGTAGAAACTACGACTGTGAGTGATAAAATATCAAAGCTCAGTGGAAACTTAGGGGGAGAACAATAATATCACATAGGTTATTGTTAATCGAACACGCTGTGGAGGAGTTTGTGTAGGTTTGCGGTTAGACCATGACTGCATTTGACGATGCGTGTAATAGTATTAAACATCAAGACGATACGACGCTATATAATAGAAATTAATAATAGTAATGTTAAAATACATCTATCAGTAAGTGAGACGATTGTTGATCGTGTACGGTTACTCTTTGTGTCCGCCCACAATAGCGATACATCAGACACGAAAACAACAACGGTGACACTAATAAAATTTTCAGAAAGAAAAATATATTACTAAATAATTTATTAAGTCAAGTTGCTAAAAAAACCTCTCTGCTCTGAATCGTTTTTTTTTTTTTTTTACAAAAACACATTTAATTTAAACACACCTATAATAGTTTATAGTGACCTAATCAGCACAAAATGTACATCAAAGCGATACCTACTTGTCTACTTTTTTCGTAATTACATTCTTGAAAAATATTCAATAAATTACACATTTTTATTTTTAAATTGCTATTTCTGTTGATTTATCCATATAAAAAAAATAATTTTAAATTTGAAACATTTAATTTTATTAATTTCTTCTAGTTTTTTTTTTTTTTTTTTTTTTTATGACAGCAACTCTGCTTCTCCACAAATTATTTACTTTAACTTATTTTATATTTCACTCTCCTAGAGATATTTTATTCAATCATGTTATTCAAAAAATAGAACTTCAAATTTAATCGTATATTTTCAAATAAACATATATTCAAATTTCATAATAAATAACCAAACACAGGAAAAAAGTGTTTTCTTATTTCTAAAATGTAGTTTTATAACTTTAATTCCTTATTAAGCAAAACGTTTTTATGCTCTAAACCTCTAAAGCGTCTTTCGACAAAATTTTGACGACCACTTAATTTGTGTACCTTTTTTTAGACATTTTTTAGAGCTATATCTGATCTTATGCATAAAATTGCAATTAACCAAATACAGAAATAATATAAAGAGATTAAATTTTTAAAGATGAATTTGAAGTTTCAAAAATATGTGATCACAAATAATAGAACCGATCAAATTCAGCAATGATTAAATATCTAGTAGAAGATAATATGCATTTTTCATATTTTGTATTTCTCAATTTCCTAATTAACTTTTATCACTAGATTATCATATTTTATTAATTGAAATAAATATTTTAAAAAAGTTATTATATAACTATTTAGCTAGTATGATATCAAAACTAGACAATATGATAACCTACCTTTATATTCTATGATAAAGTGCAATATGATTAATATCGATAAAATATAACAAACTTTGGATACAATTAATAAAATCAGATTTAAAGTTAGACATTAATATTATAAACTTAACTTTAAAATTTTCAAAACAATTTTAATTATTGTACTTTTAATTTATTTTTTAAATTATTTATTCTGCATTTTAATGTCTATTACTTTTTTTGCTTGAAATTCTTTTATTTCCTATTTTAAATTTATAATATTATTATATAAAAATTCACAAGAATACATTCAATTTTATATATTTATATTTCTGACAGTTCATTACCTTTCATATTTACTGGTTTTCAGACATTTATCAACATGATTAGTTAATAAAAGACAACTATAACATCATAATTTCAGTTAAATTTATAAATAACGTTAAAACAATAACAAGATTTTTCAAATAAAACAAATCAATAATATTTTTTATTTCTAAGCATAAATATTAATTAATGAAGTTAAATAATTACTTAAAAAAAATTAAATAAGCTATACAATATTTTAATAAGTGATCAAAATAAAACTATAAGCAAACTATTTATTTCCGAAGTCAGAATACCGATCAAATTAAATAATGAGACAAACGAGGACTGAACCTTCACTTATTTTTTATTTTAACTAGTATGCTACAAGTGCACTATATAACTGATACTGTATTCTTTATAATCAAATTATTGGATCAACACATTTTTTTATGTTATTAAGAATATTATCAAACCAAATACCATTATGAGTATAGTAAGATTAAGCAATTAAAAATATATAAAGAATCAAATTTGTATTTCGTACTTTTTAAATTACTTAAGTTAAAAAATAGACAATTAAATTATTAAAAAAAAAAGTTTTACTACGTATTTAAAAATATCATATTAAAAACAAAACCAAATAGTTAAATGATTTTTATTGATATTGAGTTCACATCAATTAAATGCTTTCCAAATTAAAAGATAATTATTTATAAACTCGTTTTATTTTTCACAAATACTGATATTAAAGCTGTAATTAAAAGAAACATAGCATTTTTAATTCTCACATTTATCAAAGGTATGTATTGAATATTTTAAAAGTATAGATGAAAGAAAATAATGTACATCCTTGCGTTGAATATTTCTTTTTAAAGTCTTTTAAGTTAACAACCATTAAAATAATTATGTCGTTAAAATTTAAAACAATACTTTCTGTCTAATAAAAAAAAATTTCAGAAAATTTTAATATTATGAACAAAGGTTAAATGTTTATAACTTTAAAGTAAACATATACATAATTATTTTTTAACCGTAAATGAAAAAAATAAATTATTAAGTATAAATATTTTGTATGAATAATCAAATATTTATAATCATTAATATTCATATGTTAAACGCGAGTTTTATTTTTATTTTGACATATAATTTGAAATATGTTTAAATCAGTGAATGGGTCATTAATAGGAATAGGATTTCTATATATTTGCTTAATTTTTTCCTTAAGTCCAAGTAAATTAGTTTTCAGATATGTCCAAGGTTTGGCTTATTATTGATTGAATAGAACCATTTTTTTTTCTTTTTCATATTTTGAACATCCTACAAATAATTGCATATATATATTATATAGATTTTTGAAAATCTTGTTAATTTAAAATGATATTTATTTTATGAACGTCTATAAACATTAGGTTATTTGTCGAATTATCGTACATATACTACCTATCTAATCTTATCTTGGTCAAACGACCAATAGGATTACCTATACATTATTTAACGATGTATATTATTTGACATTATAGAAGTATTTTATTTCATTAGTATGACGTGTGTTGAGTAAAAATACGAAATTTTATGCTTAATAATTTAAGCGATTTGAATAATAATACCGTTTTTATAAAATAAGTTCAAAGTGAAACTTCCAAGGTATGTCAATTCGTTGAATAACTTTTTAACCAACATTTTAAAACAGATGATAAAATATTATTTTGTATTATTTGTGATCAAACTGTGCCAGTAATAAACCGTTTTTAAATAGTATAACATTTAAATACAAGCAAGCATACAAAAAAATACTAATTTAAAAGCGAAATCTAAATAGTTATTCATCAAAAACCTATTAAAAAATCAAAATAAATAAACAAATATTTCTATAGATTTATGTCAAGCAATGTTAAAATCTGTTATACCTTTATGGAATTTAAATCATCCATTATTAAAGAGTGTTTTAGAAAAATATACTGTTAAATGTATTTGTGATCAGTCTAAAATTCGTAAAAATTATGTTTCTGGAGTAGGTGAATATACTATTTCTCGTATTCATTCGGAAATTGACGATGTGCTGATTTAAGTTTAAATAGTGATGAAATCATCACTATCTGTTTATTTGGGCTTTCATAGTGAGATCATGAATATTAACAATCGATATATTTGTAACGTCATAGTTAATCGTTTTCACGTATAAAATTATTGTAAGTTGTATTTATTAAAATATGAAGAACTTGAAAAATTTTATTTCCATAAAATTGGTAAAATATTTAATGATGCAGTGCACTTATTGTGGCCATTAGGAGTAAAGTACAATAATGCATAATTTTTTTTTTTGTTTCTGACGCTATACCATTTATGGTTAAATCGGCCAATTCCTTGATTATATTATTTCTTCGTTTAAATCATTTAACACTTTTGGTACATGGAATTCGTAAAATTAGTTAATTTTTACGAAATGAATATCCTGTTGTTAATAAATTAATGGCGATAATTAAAAAAATGTTTTTAAATGCTCTCAGTTGAATTATTAAGCCCATGAATTATTCCTGGAGTTATTTTTGATACTTCAACCAATTATAATTAAATTGAGAACATGGTTAAATTCAGTAGAATGCTATTCAAATAGTTTTGTTTTAATAAATTATGTAATATGAAATTTAGATGACGAAACCGAATCAATTAAAAATTCAAAAGAATTGTTTGAAGACAAACATTTAAAATTACTTTTTATTTTTTCCCCAATGTAATTACTAACAAAAAAAAAAGTACACTATTTCTTAATGAGAGTTTAATAATTATTTTAAATGTAAAAGATTAACTGTATACATGTAATGAGAGAGTAGAAGAATTGGTAAAAATTAAAATAGACTTGATACTAAAAAATAATAAGGGATTTAAAAAACTTTTAAAGATTTGTAGCCTTATAAACGGTAAATATGAAATGGAAAAAGAAGATATAAATATTACCTAAACTCAAGGACAAATCGGATCATTTAAATATGCTCCAATAACATTGTATTATGTGGTAAGAAATTTTTGTCGATTTTGTCAAGTAAACAATTAATAAGATACACTGTTTACAGATTTATTTTTAACTTTTCTTATACCTACTTTATTCTGTATGATTTTTATTAATACAAGTTAAAAAATAGATTTGAATTAAGACGTTCAAGTACTATGCTCATCATCAATGTTAATAGGTACTAAACACAATTTCTCATTACTATATTGAAAGCTAACTAAATGGCTTTAAAAAAAATAATTTTTGTTTAAAGATTATATTTACTGTTTTATTGACTTTTAAAAACATCAAATCTACATCAAAATATTTGATATATTGCAATATAAATATATTTGTCATTATAAATCTCTATACTTGACATTTGGATTAGAGAACATATAGTTATTAATTATAAAGATAGAAAAATCGGGTATAGGTATTTCAAAAACTTTGGTTAACGTTGTATTATTTTTTTATCCGTGTATTATAAAAGCATATAATAAATACATAGTGTAAATATATTTACATTTCACCTATAGAAATAAAATAATAATAATAATAATAAATTATTTTCTTATCATATTACAGCGTTTTTTTAGTCATATGTGACAATTAACATAAAAGCTAACAAAAACTAACTAAATAGGTAAAAGTTAAAGGCTAAAATTAATCTGAATATTTTATGGAAAGTTAATCATGAATACAAATTATATTAACAAATGCGTAAAAGTAACTACGAAAAATATTTTTTTTTTTTTAAATCGTTATTATTTGACTAAATACCCAATTTCTTAAAATTTTAAATTTTATATACTTATGATTAAAAATATGCTCATAATATAATATTAATTGAATTTTAGATTTTTAGATAATAAGAAAATGTTTATTAGGAACATTGTATTCTATATTCAAGCCTAAGCTATTAAAATTGAAAATTGGATATTTAAAAAAAAATCCTTTTTAGCAATTTTCATATATGTTTATATATTATTATTAATTAAACGATTACTGAAGTTGATACGTTAATTATATTGATTTATTATTTAAAACAAAAACACTTATAATATTTGTATTAAAATTTCCAAAGAAAAAATTAAAGTATTTTTAATAATAAATAAAATGTTATTTTTGACATATTTAATATAAATATTAATGTAACCAACAACTTCGGAATAGAAGCATTTATTTATATGCATTGAATATTTATTAAAATATCATTGATAATTTTATAAAATTCTTTAGATAATAGCAATAAATAAATGAATTAAAACCAATTCAAAATTGTACTTGAAATTAATTTCTAAATCGTGATTTTTAAATAAATACAAATATGTATAAAAAAAATGATAATACACGTATTGGTGAACTATCATTTAAAGTTTATAATCAGAATCATTTGATGGTAATGTATACCGATATTTACTATGAAAGTGTATTTTTTTTTTTCAGAATGTTTGACTTAACCAAATGTTAGGTTCTCTAAGGAAATTCTTTGACATTTTAATAATATTATTTATATTTTTAAGAATTTTGAATCCTCAGATAATTTATGACGTAAACAAAAGCCTACTAGACTATCTTTAAAGTTTTTGATGCCATGGGAAAAAAATGACTAAACCACGAAATGAAAATACAATACTTTTATTACACTAAAGTGGAGAACAAGGGGAAAAAAATCAAAATGTAATAAACGAAAGAAACAATTTATATTTTAATTTCGTTTCTAGCAACAACAACAAAAAAAAAAAAAGCTGAATAATTTAATTTAAACGAACTTATTATATTAAGATTCTCAATTTAGAGTATAATCCTGCAATAATACTAAATATGTTTAATATTGATTAATTGACAAAACATACAATTCATATAAGAAATTAATTAAAAGTTTAATAATAATAATAATAACACCTATCTCGAATACTTCAAATTTTAATTATTGAGCTCTTGGATTTATTTTTTCCACCAATCCTTTAATATTACTATTCACCGTCGTCACGTTGTTCCAGCGTGATTTATTTAATACCATATATTACCCTTTGCTCTACGTGCGTCACGTAATTAATGAACGCTTTGCAAAATATGACCTTTTAGTATGTGATTACAAATACTTTCATATCCATAATATATGTTATGCATTCACCTTTTCAATTAAACATTTTAATAGTTAAAATAGCAATTCTATATTAATAATTACGTTTTATCATTCGTAAATGCACTTCTAATCGATTTTTCCATGAATAAATTATATATAATACATATATTATACTTTTAACTGTAAGCTTCCTTAAAAGTATACCTAGTTGTATGTGCAGTTTAGGCAATAAAGAAAGTCTGATAAACTTTTATGGGTATTGTATTATCAACAGTTTTTAAATTTATAAATAATAATAAGGCTATAGGATGTAATACAGATGCAGTTACTAGAGGGGACCACGGGTGTAATTCTCCCCAAACTAAAAAAAAAATTCCGATGGTCGTTATGCGACATAATATTTAGAATATCTGTAATATCGACCAACAAAAAACATGATATATTACATTAAGTAACTAAGTCGTTTTTTTATTGTAAAATGTAATCATTGTATTGAACTTATAACGTTCGAACGCTTCTAATAAAAACCTAAAGATTTACATTATCACGTTTCCTTTTATTGTGATTAACTTGAATTAAATATGGAATTAAGGGACAGCAGGGGTCACACCTGGCTAATGAGGCCTAAGCAGGTAATTAACACAGTGGGTGGTCTTGATAACCTAACCTATTATTTACGATATAATATTGGAGAGTTACTTATGTTTTGCTTTACAATACACTAACATGGAACATTTTATTCTCTGTGCTTTCTTACATAAATGGCGGTGGTGAAATGTGAAGGTCCGAGGGGACGAACACCTAAGAAAGCACGTCGGATGGGTCATGCGCTTGTGGCTCTGAAAAGAGCATTTTTCATTCTTCGCGTTGACGAATAGGCCACCATAGATGTACGGTTCTTCAGCTTTTAGATTCAAAGCTCTTGTAGTGTGTGGTTTATGTGTAAGTATTTATCATCACACAGTTTTATATACCGTGGTGATCAGCGGTCAATCGTAGGCTTAGACAGTAGTTCAGCGGCAATCGTTGGGTCGTTTTGAGTCTTCGTAAGTCTCTAGTTTTGCAGTACAATTTGTTTGATTGAAGAGTTGAAGACAAAGTGAAGTAAGCACTTAGTTTTTGCACATTCTCTCTGAAGTCTTTCAATAACTACTTTTTTAAATTGCTTGGATTGTAATGATTAGAGAGAAATTTACCGCTAGTTTTTAAGCTTTTTGTGGTCTTTCCTAGATTTTGGGATCGAAATGTTTAAAGCATTATTCTATTTTTCAGAAAAGTAGTTTTTTCTTAGATAACAGTTAAATAATATATTTTTTTAGTGTTGAAATCTTGTTTTCTGGGAAAAATCTAAGCGTCATGTTGTTAATTTAATCTTCATCAGGGTTTTTTTTCATAGTAAGTCTTCGGATTATCTTTTTTATTGTTCTAGGCGAAGTAAAGAGAATTGATCATGTAATGTTTGTGTTTATGATTACGTTTGTTGCTTTTGTTATTTCTGTAATTTCTGGTCTTGAATTAAACGTGAATTACTTTGCAAGCAAGTCTTCTATTGATTTAAATTTCTTGTTGGCCTAATAGACAAATCAGACCATTGAGTAAATTTATTGCTGATTGTTTAAATGTTCTTGTTTAATTTTAAAATAAATCCGTTATTTATTTTAGTAACCTTTTGTTGTTAATTGTTATGTATGATAAATACATTTGCTCCATTACACTATTACAGAGTTTTCTTTCCCATCATTGCGTATATGCATATTATAATCATTTCCAATATACTATATTAAAATAAGAAATTTGCAATTTTAATTCAGTTGAACTTGGATGTAAAATTATAAAAACTAATTTACTAGAAATGCGTTCTATGCAAGTAATTATCAGTAAACAAAATTTTAATTTTCATAGCACCTATACTATGTCACCTAATCTGAATTGTTGAGCAACAGAAGTGAAGTAAGATATATTATTAATTACGTTGATATTAAGCAATAATATTAATTGCGTGCACTCAAAGAACACATAACCACAACTAGATGTATACATAATCGATAGCTTCTGTTTTTTGAATTAATATGTACATATTATTATACAAGATAATTGAGTATAAAATTAAACATGAATTAGCATTTGTAGTTTATTGTTTATTTATTCACGATTATAATGCATAAATAAATAAACAATATTTTCACAATTACACTTCCATATAATAATGAATACTAAACCATCGGACATTTTTATAATAAATTATTATCGTCATACTTGGCTATCATAAATTGTGTACAAACATTATACATACTTTGTAAAGAATATATTGTGTATAATTTTTTCCATTATATAAACATCAATAATTCTAAGTTATATAATATTCAGCAATGTAATCCCATGACTATAAATATGTCTATCAATAAATTTGTATGAAAAAAAAATTTAAAAATGCAATATTTTATTTATTTAACTATCTGAAACATTTATCATGAGCTACCTATAAGAATATAATTTGTGATATTCTTTAGGTTTTATTTTATACATATATATATATAGACTTTCATTAAATTATAATATTAAGTATATAAGTAATCTTAATATATTGAAATTCGTTTATTTGTGATAAGAATTTAAAAATCTTATATTATAATGTATAATAATATTACACGATATAAAACTTTTAAAAAATATCTTAAAGTTTAGTAAAATATAAGCTAATAAGCCGACTGCATTACCCTAAATATATTAACTTGATTGTTATTTTGAAATTTAAATAAGCTACTGCAATCATTATTAATTAGATTATATAAATAGGTAATACTTAAATTATTTACTATTGAAAATTTTACAATATTTTCTAAAAAATCAAAATATGATTTGAAGAATTTTTAATTATAAACTAAAATAGTTTTTGGATGTATGCAGGATAACTCGAAATGAACAATGTATTACACCTGACAAAAACATAGTTAAGCCTAATTAATGGGCATAAATTCTTTTAAAAGTGTGACAATACGACGTTTTATTAAAATATATCACATAATATAACTACATGAAATGAAAAGCAACTAGGAGAAAATTGTTGACCTGTTGATCCAATTACTCTTTTGTAATAAAAACTGTTTATAATCTCGATGATAAAACATAATACTATATTCTTAATAAATTGGAGGGAAATGCATGTCTTAAGACGATTTATACTTTGTATTTACACGTTTGCTCTTCTCGAATACTATATAAGTATACATTTTATGTGTATATATTGTGTGTTTGAAGTGGAAAAAACAATGTATTTTCTTCTCACATAATATATTTCCATATTTTCAAAATATATTTTAACTACATTTAAGCTGTTTACACGTAGATCCTCATTAAAAGTGTTCTGATTGTTTTAGTTAAGCTTTTTAGTAAAATAAATAATAATAAATATTTCCTGAAATTGACTTACTAATATAATCTAAAATATCATCTACGCACAGAATCGTTTTTTGTTAGTTATATAATTTCTCATTAAATTTAAATTAGCCAGTTCATTAAAACGAGGTTATTTTTGACTAGATACACTTAATTCCTACTGAGTTGTATAACTTAAGCTACTTTATTACTTGGTACATCGAATTATGGTGTTCTTTGAACTCTTTGATACATAATGTGGTGTCTTCCGTACTCCTTTTTTGGACCAGTGGTTTTAAAATTTTACTAGGGTCGTTGTTTTTTTTTTTTTTGTATATTAGTGTTATTTTTCAAACAGTTATTCTATTATATTGACTATTTTAGAGTAATATCATTCAGCACATCGAATGAGCTACCGTGGAATTGAAAAATCATCAGTAATTAATATAAATATAACGTGATCTCAATTATAATAATATTTAAAAAAATATTATAAAAACACTTCAATATTATATTAACTCTTTATAAAAGATGTTATAAGTCTATATATAACCATGGAGGTTGAATAAACTATGTTATGATATACATAATACAATAGTAAAGAGCAAAATGCCAAAAATCAAAATGTTTATAAATAAATTTTTATAATTTAATAAATTTTTATAAATTTATAAAAAAAAAAAATCAATTCATAATAATAATACATAAATTTTGATTTTATAAACAAGTTATGAGACTCAAGTTGGCAACTCCTAATCTATAATCTATAACTTATATCTATTGTATCCATAAATACGTGCTAAACATAACCCGAGACAATCCGTGGTATATTTTTATAGGATCGAGACACTGCACATGACGTACGTGTAGTTCTTTCATTAATCTATAAGAGTTCATAGAATTAGTTTTAAGCTCAATTCTCATAAAATATCTAAAATATATTTTTACAGTACACTCACTACCTCTGTAAATCACTTTTTAGTTTCTACCTCATCCATACATCCAAATCTTCTAAATTTTTATATTCATTTTTAATTCCTTTATTTTTTATTCTGTTATAGAAAATAAAGTAAGTAACTAATTATAATGGGCCTCAATTCACACTATTTATGCAATGAATAAACTGTTGTTTTACTGTCAGTATGAAAATAAAAACCTTTTAGTAGACTTTAAATGCATTCGAAGGTAATAATTTATCATCATTATTTTATTTATCGAAATTGACAACTATGATAAAGGTGATGACGTCATCATTTTTTTACCAATAATATACTGCACTAACGTCATATATTCTTACAAGAAATATAATTTTAGAGGTACCTTGTAAAGTTAATCAATGGTTACTGATCATTATAATACGTACTCGTCATGTATTTATTGTACAAATATACAATGTCCTTTTTATTGCACATTTAGTGTTGCTTACGAAAATATCATATTTAGTGAACAGTTATGAGGTTATAAATACATAAATTACGTATACTAATTTGATTTCACATTCAAAAACAGAATTTCTTTATAATAGTTTTGATGCCTTATTATAAATGAACAATTATCTTAACCGTCGATAAATTCATTGGATTATTGTTATAAATTTTACAACTTAAACAAATTATTGTCACAACAATAAAATGATTCTTACAAAATTAAAATGTTTATACAAAAAACAGTTAAGTTTATAGATGATTATATATTTTTTATTTTTTTTATTGGATGATAAATGATTTCATTAGCGTAGTTTATCAATAGTATTATTTAAATATGATAATATCGATCACTAATCAAAAGCAAGTATTCTTTTGACATAACATATGATTTTCAAAAAAATATAATATATTCGTATTATGTGTATGTATTTAAATGATAAATATATCTTATAAACATATAACATATATATAGTGAATAGCGACCTTTTGTGTAATTATTGTAATTGCATTACTCAAGATCGACTAATAAAGAAATTAATTTTTTGTGTGAATTATCATATAATATTACTTATTAATGAAAAATATATACGGTAAAACTTGATCTAAAGAAATCTCAGCGAGAGGGTCCGTTACTCATACACATTACCACTACTAAACTTTTGTATAACAGTAAAATATTACCACAATATAAATGTAGTATGGTGTACAATCATGGATTTTTTTTTCATAGCCTCTTAATATGTATAGCTTTCATAGCTCAAATAAATATGTTCTACGCTCTTATTAACCTAAAATGTATATAACCTAATATGAAAAAAAAACAACAAACTCACCGAAAATGTCTATCTAACATTCATTTCGTGCAAACTTGTTAGTTGTTACACACGAAAGATCATATTATTATACATAGAAATTGTTCTGCTATAAATTAGGTTTAGAGTAAGACGCAGTTCTTTATAATAACGCGTTTCTAATAAATTCAATAGTTTTCTAATGATATTTCTGATTTTTTTTTCAGAAACCACCATTAATTTTGAATATTGAAACGTTTTTATTACTCTAAAAGAAGGTGCTGATAAAAAAAAAAAAAAAAGATCACACTATATTAAAACTAAAAAAATTATCATTCATAACGCTGAAGATCAAAGAGGGTAATTTTTATTTAAAAAAAGAAATTTATATTGCTTATAGTACATTCCTAAAATGTTATATAAAAAGTTTTTGAAAATATTTTTCTCGGTATACTTTAAAATTAATAAGATTAGAATTTGAATAAATTTCTTGAAAAGGAGAAATAATGACCTACTTCATGAATCACCCTTGTAGTGGTCGCTGTGCTAGACACAGCAATTAGTTATTACAATAATTATTTAAACGATGTTACACGTTTAATATGAGCTTTTGGTGTTGTTGTGAAAGGTAGGTTAAAAAAAAAAAACTTGTATTATTAACTGCTGATAAATTAAACAATTTATTTTATTTAATACAATAAAAGTATTTATATACTTTAACTCTACTAGAACTATGAACGACTATGTGCCCGTGCCGATGTAGATGTGACAAAATTCACGAAGAACAATACATAGTCTAACAAGATGGTATAATAATTAGTCTAGTGCTGTACCACCTTCAAAGTACACTAAAAACTCTCTTCCTGATTATATAGCTCCTTACAATGACGTATGGGAACGTGTTGTGTGTAAATATCTGACCTATTGACCTATTTTTCTTATATTAAAAAATTCCAATGTCAAATTTCTGCCCAAGTGGAAATAACATTGTTAAATCTTTGGTATCAGTTTTAACACGAACATCATATTATATTAAAACTATTTTAATAATATATCAACTATATATTGGGCTTGCTATATCCTATACAAACTGCAGAACTCCATAACTAAAGTTAAGCAAAATCTGCTTTATCAAAAACTGAGTTGTATTCAACACTACACTATTTCGAGAAATAATAAAAGTAAATAGAAAATTCTTTGTAAATAATTGTAATTTAAATAAATAAAGGAAAAATTATAAAGTATTTTTGGAAAATGCATTTAATTCTATAGCTGATAATTATAAATTAAAAAAATAAAATATATATTAACTTAATGAATTGTATTCCTGTACCTATATTATGTACAAAGTATAAAACAAACAATACAAGTCAATTTTATTCTGCTATGAATTCACGATAGCTAGTACAATATTTATACATTTTTACTTGTTATTTCAATATATACATAATATACATAGTATCTATATTTTTATATCACTGCAATACCACCTATCTCAGATATTGCCACTTCATAGGAGATCAATAAAATCAATTTAAGTTGAAAAAAATATTTACTAAAATACAATATTGGTTGTATTGTCTTTAAAATAACGAATGATAATATTATTTTACCATGAATAACTTACCAAACATACATATGAGTTTAAAAAACACGATTTTTTTTAAACAATAATGTTTTATTTAAAACTCATTAATAGTCTACACAACATAAAGGTAAATTTAATTTGTATACTTCATTACGGATATGGGTTGAAGTAGATCCATTGGTGGATTGTCAGACAATCAAATCAATAAATTAAAAATATAATAAGCCTAATTTGAATTGCTAAAAAAAGTTTGCGATTAAAAAGTATCTATTTATAATTGTACAAAACATTTTTATAAGCGTTCCCTGTAAAGTAAATAAGTAAATATTATTTAAAAATTGCATAGATTTATGTGTGCAAATGATATGCTCATTATACGTTACTAGAATTTTAACACTTCTAACCGTATCGAGCAATTTTTCTTATAATTGAGATTTAAATTTATTTTAAAACTGAGATTTTTCATTAACAATTTTCAAACACGCATAATACCTAATCATTCGATTTGAAACAAGTGAAGGATAATGAATATTGATGGCGGCTGCAATAAATTATTACACGAATGCCTTCAATAAAGCTAGCGTATATAAATACTTGTTGGACCACTCACCTGTTGCCGGGCCGAGCAGTAAGCGTGATGAACGGCACGAACGAAATTAAGCACGCTCGTAGGAGACGATTAAGTACGAGAATATGGTAAGACTGGCAAAAGCACGAGCAGGCCAGCAACTGACGGAGGGCGAGTGAACCGATGATCGACGGATCCTGTACACCAGTGTGATGGGGAGGGGAGAAAACGATCTAGAGACCGATCGAAAGGGTACAGTCAAAAGGGACGCGAGTGTTCCCGTTCCGGTGTTCAACCGGTGACTGACTAGCGACTGCGATGCGGCGTGAACACCACGGTTTAAGGGCTGGCTGGTTGGCTGGCGGGCGGGACTGTCGGCTGGCTGACGACCGTTGCGCGCGCCTAATTTAGAGCACCAACAACAAGTTGACCTGTGGCGCTGGTCGTGGCGCCGGGCGAAAGTCCTTCGTCGAATTTTTGTATTTCATCCCTTTGCTACACTACACTCTCCGGTTAGACTCCCGTCTCTTCCCGACGCCACCACCGTCGACATCCTCCGTCCTGCTTCAAACTCACCTCCCTCTCTGTGGTTCGCCATCACCCACCTATCGTGCACACGTTCCTTTTTATATACATATATATATATATATATATATATAATGCGTATCGTAGTAGAGCTATCCTCTCTCTCACACTCTTTTCCCGTCATCGTTCACCTGGCCGAGAGAGACACGTTAATCAATATACGATCCTACCCACACCTCCATCCCTATGTCGTCTTACTGCGGTCCCGTAACAATCGAAAACTACCTTTATTATTGTTATTGTTGCAATTTTATTTTTATTTTTTCTTCCTCTCTTCCTAGACAGTTTGCATCACGAATCGAAATATATTTTTTCCGTTCCAGATTTACACGATTTTTAAATATTATTTTAGTACGATTTTTATCGTCGAAAATTATTATCACATTCGTTATTAATTAATAACACGCAATTGATATTTCAGGTATTTAATACAAGAATGCTTACGGTCGATTGTCGATACCGACTTAAATATTTATTTTATACTATTATTATAAAATGCTTATCTGTTGTAGGTGTTTGTCGAATGCTAGAGGTATAACGGCTAACGTTTGAATAAATTATCTGATATCATCAATAGATGATAATAATAATTATTCTATATTCTGCCAAGTAATCTCTCACGTAGTTTATAATCTTCATTGTCGCTACTATGCAAACATACGTATAAAGAGTCATTAACTGGACATCGAACGTAAATGTATGTACGTTGTGTACTTGACCTACCTGAAGAGGGCTGGCATATCACTTTACATTCTGTAACCAATAAATGTACCTAACAATGCGTTATTAATACAGAAAACCTGAGTAACTACGTAATACATAATATATCTAAAAATTTCGAATGCAAAGGAGAAAAATCCGTTTTATACTTTTATAATATTTTATAATTATTTTTTTATTTTTTTTTGTTTATTAAGATTTAATTATAGAGTACACATCCTTTTGTGGTAAATATTATGGATGTTATTATTTTGTAATATTTTATTCAAATATTTGGAGAACACGCGATTAACTAATGTGTTTCTGTGGAAATTACTTATCTTTAAATACAATTGAAGCTAGTGCTATAGTTAAAAATAATTAAATATAACAAAATCCTAAGTATTTAAATAATGAAACAAGTGAGTAAAATAAGACATTTCATTTTTTACACAAAATTAATTGTTTATATCTGTTAAAAAATATTAAACTTAAAATAAGTATGATAAATAATTTTTTATTAATGTTATTAAAATATACGTTATTAAGTTATAATTTATTCAAACGATATATTAATTACATTATAGATACTATTGATGAACATTTGGAAATATTATTTGTTATTATTTATAAGTTATTTTTATTTTAATAAATGTTAATTTTAATAAGAAAGTGGATACTACTCATTTATTTGGTGCCCGAGTGGGCCATTGTAGTATAAATGATAAATTGGAATCCAATAATATATCAATTTGTTTGAAAAATGATTCAGAGTAAGTCGGTCTGTCAACCCATAATGCTTACTAAATTCCATGATATTATGTATTTATTTATTTATTTTTTTTTTTTTTTTTGTATTAGTATTACACAGTAGGATAATTCAATTTTAGCCAAAAATATTGCATCTAATATTAATATTTAATTATTAAATTAATAATAAATATTATTTTTATTTATTTTTAAGCCAATACCACCTTTCATAAAACAATGTGAATAGGTTCGTGGAATAAACAGGTGTTATATTATAAAATTAATCTACATGTTTTTAAAATGTCATTATACAAAGTAAAATTCATTATAATTGTAAAAATTGTAAGTCACTGAAAATATTTATTATTTTTAAATTTAACAAAATAATGAACATGATTATTCATTTTTTTAAGTATGTAATTTCTTCTAATTGAATTTCAAATATCTATAAAAAATAATTATGTATATAATATTCATTCTAGCTTTTTTGCTTCAGCATGAATCACTCATAAAGAATATTGTATTAAACTATCAAGCCTTAGCTTAAAAATTAATTCTTTCAGTGATTTTGCAAATTTTTACTAAAAAATACTTGTACATTTTTGTAAAATTTACAAATGTTACAAAACGAATCTTGTAAAAAATTTTAACTTCAAATCTATAAAAAAAAAAAAAATTGTTCCTAGCATTTTTAATATTTGTATACATATCTTATAAAAATATATATGAGATTTTATAAGTACAAATGAATAATATTTTATTAATATTTATAGTGAAAATGGAAAATATCAAACTTAAAATACTTTGAAAATTATATTATGCATGGAAAATAGTAGTATAAACATTAGGTGAAAATTTAGTTTATTTATGGTTGTGCTACGGTATATATCTGTAGTAAATTACAACAAAATAATAAAAACCATTTGAGGAGAAATAATAAATTATAGTGACTTAGTATTGCACGGTAATTAGCCTTAATCACTAACGTGTTTTAAGGTCAAGCATCGACTGGTGTTGCTAGCTCCTGGATGGTTGTCCATCCAGGTTTTTAGGAATAAATCTTCACCACATATACACATTATCCAAAACAGTACCCTCCTCCACTAAAAAAAAAAAACAACTAAAAGCTAATAACCATTACTGTTAAAGTCTAAAACCTATAAAAAATTAAAAATTAAATTATTCTTTTATGTATGTGATTCTATTAATCATTAAATTCCATTTAAATATTATATAAATAAAACATAAATCTAAATAAAGATGATATGTATTATATAATTAAACTTTTACATTTTTTTTTTTATGTATTTTGCTAACTTTCACTAAATTTAAATCAAACAAACAAAAACTTATGACAAAATTTAAAAAAATATTCAAAGAACATGTTATTGATATCTATCATCTGTGTTTTTTTTATTTTTTTTTTTTTTATTCTAATGTACAAACTTTATTTATAATTAATAATTTAAATTGAAAATATTGTCGCAAAATATTAAATTATTTTTAGTTTAAATTATAAAATATCTCTATGATAAGAGTTAAAAACTTAAATACATAATTTTATTACACGTTAATATTTATCTGTATAGGTACTGAAATTATTTCAAAAACATTTTTTAAAAATCATACAATTTAATCCTCCCCATGTACGTCACGAAACAAATTAAAATAAAAATCTTCTTCATAATCTGGAATGTAATATAAACAGAATTTTTCCACCGGATTCACATTTAGAGAAGTTATACCTGTAAAATAAATTTGGATTAGATTTTTTGATTATATCTCAAGAGATTTTATTTCAAAACAAAGTTATACAGCTTGACTTTAAACATATCATTTAAAGAACAATATTTTATTGCAAACTTGTCATTAATCATTTAATTTAACACTCAATTTATGAAATTCAGGAGTCAATTCTCTGGTAGATTACTTATTTTAATCTGAAGAACCTATACCTATTTCACATTGATCCAAATAGTATGTTTATTAATCGTATTATTTATTTAATGTAAACATCAATTATAAGATATTTACATATTTAATTTATTATTATACGAACAATTACGTTGTTTTTTACAATTGTAACATTATAATTAATATTAATATACACAGATACACTAAAACATACCTTTTACTTGTCTACTGTACATGCTTGAAATTTCTGTAAAAATAAACTATATTGTAACATTTATCTACGTATTGAGTGTTGATATAACTGTATACCATAAAATTAGGTAACTTTTCATACAAAATATTCAACAAATTATACAGTAGAAAAAAAATTAAAATTTAATATTCTAATTTATTCGTATTTTTCACTTTAACTATTATGCCAGCCTCAAAGAAAGATTAGTAAAAATTAATAGCAATAGATTAGTCTCACAGTTAAAAAAATAATTTTTCATTATCTTATAAAACACAAAAAAAGGTCAATCTTCGACTTCAAAAGTAGTTATAGGTCAAAAATTCTAGTTAAATTAGATTAAATTAGTGTTTATTTGGTACTTTGGGAAGTCAACAGCATAATATATCAATACTATTATTAAGCTAATTAAAATACGAGCATATTTAAACAACACCAGTATTAGACAAACTATGAAAATTTAAATTTAATATTTATGGTAGTATTTTATAGAAATTATATAATTTTCATAATATTTTTGTAATCAAGACACTATTCATAAGCATTTAATAATATTTTTGCTTATAAGTTGAATAAATAAAAAACATAAATAATTTAAAGGTAAATTATCAAATTTCTATTTAAACGTTTAAATAATTTTCAACCCTGTTAACATTTAAAAAATATATGGAACGCTGATTTTATGATAAGTAAACAAATTGAAGTTACTTTAAAACAACAAAGAAACATTTATTTTTTTTCTTATAAAAGGTTAATTTTTCGATTCGCTACTTAGTATTTAATATTCATCTCTAAAATAGTGAAATAAAAAATCAACACAAAATATTGAATACAAAATAGCGAAAATCATTTAATTGAAAGAATAAATAGGAAATAAATATAATGAAAAATATGAAAAAAAAATTAAAATTCTGACAAAAATTATTATTTTTGTGGTATTTATATTCTATACATTGTTTATTTTTATTAAAATGTTATAGGTAACTAAAAAAAAAAAAAAAAAAAATAATAAAATATTAATAAACTTATAGGTCAAATTATAGACTATTAATTTTCGTCGTATATATTTACTAATTTTTGAATCCATTCAGCCGAATCTTTGTACTTCTTTATTTTTCTTATATTATTAATTCGATTAATACTAAACCACGATTAAAAAATAAAAATATCTTTGATTGTGCTACTAAACTGATAATTTACTGGTGTCTGAAAAAATCACTACCGATATTATTGTCATCCGCTTTTATCTAGATTCGTCTAAACAGCTTTCGCTATTTTTAGTTCACGGTTTTTTTTTTTCGTTTTTTTTTTAGATATTTTGATAGGATACCAGTATTCAAAAACAGATATAAACAGGATACATTTTACAACATAATTGAAAAATGTAACTGTATATTTTGCATAATGTAAATTAACGAATTTATATTTTATTATATTCTATTTAACTTTCAAAGAATTAAAAACATTTTACCAAAGAATAATGAGTAATTTATAGTGTTAAATACAAAATAATATAAAAGTTAGTAAATTATAGAATTAAAAAAAAAAAAAGTTATATATATTATTATTATATATATATATATATATGCAATTTTTTATAAAAAAAAAAGTAATTTATATATTTTTTAGCTATATGATTTAAACATGTTTTTATTTTTAATTTAAAATATAATAATTTATGATCAATAAAAAACAAATTAACATAGTGCATTAAATTAATATAGTATGGGAGAGATTCAAAAGAAATAGGTGATACCCCTGATGATATTTTTAAAAAGATAGTATATCTCTGCACTAGTACCTTGTTTAGAAGCGAAATTATTGAAAATTGGATTTGAGTAATTTCTGAAACTTTCGTAGGTAGGCGTTTTTTAAGTTTAAGTGGTAAATTTGATTAAAATTGGAATATAAAGGTCTTTATGGAGCAAATCGTTTATAATGTACAGAGAACTGAAGTTATTTTTCTTAGACATATTAATTAGATGCCTACATGATTTTAATCTTTCGGACTTATTAGAGGCTCAAATGTTTATACTGTAATATTTGATTGAACGTAAAAGTGCTGTGTATGATCTACATTCTCTTTAAATAGAGTTTAGAATGGAGTAGGAGTCTGAGTAGATGAAGTTATTGGTAAAGTAGTTTTATGCTTATATTTTAGGTGGTTCAATTTAAATTTTAAATATTAATATTTATAAGTTGTATTATTTATATGAATCAAAATATTTCCTTATTTTTAATCTTTATGTATTTTATAATTTTTAAATGTAATTGTTTTTTTTTTAATGCTTAGCGTTTTGCATGCTACACCAAGTCTTTCCATCTCTCTCGATTTCTTGCCATTTCTAGCGCTATCCCATCATTCACTTCTTTTATATCCTTAGCTCTTCTATCTATCTACCATCTACCATTAATTAAAAAATCATAGAATATAGAATAACTCCTTGCTCTTACCTGGACTTCATCTTAAACTGGTTGGAAAGTTCTCCTCGATAACAAACTTTGTAATATGTATTCAAGTTACAAAACTCAACCATCCTAATTAACTTTTCGGGTATTCCAAAATTTCTCAGCGCTATCTAATGTTTTTTGTCTTTTCACATTATTGTAACCCTACTTTAAAGTCTACAAAAACTATGTATATGTTATGACTATATTTTTCCATAGTCTTATAATTTATATTAGTTTTAAATAAATTAAAATTGCTTAAATGCATCATCCTTTAACAATTTTTAAAACTATATTCAAACATTCTTTATAGTAGAAAATAGTAACCCAATAGTCACAAATATATTTATGTTATTAATTTATTATGTATTCATAATAAAATCAAAACATACGTACTTCTAAGAAAACTCTCTATAAATAAAAAATTAAAAAAATAACTTGTAATTTAATGTAATATAATTTTATACCTATGGTTCAATTATAAAATCTTAGATATAGAACAAAACAAAATAACAACGAATTTAAAATAATTAGTTATACATTAAACCAAAATCAAAGAAAATATACGATTGGACAATTAATATTATATTATTTTATAGGATATTAGACCAGAGTTAACACATTTTAGAAAAGAAATATATCTATCAGGATAATGATAATATAACTTTAGTTCTCAGTAAATAAATAAAAAAAAAATAATGATGGATATTATTAAATAATCTATAAGACATAATATTCATATACATTGAATTACAAAATTACCCATTAGAAAAATTGTACATACTTAGTTTCTCTAAAAATAAAATAATAAACATTTCAATTAATAAATAATTGTAAGTATAAAATGGTTCTGATTTACCATCTAAAAATAAGAATTACTTAGTCGCTGATATGGTCTTTTCACAAAATACGAGTATATTTGTGTATATAATTTCATAACAATCTATTGATGAGAGTAAGACTTTGTGAGATTTTGTATTGGTAATATTAAAATTAAATCCGTTTTTACAGTATTATAATATGATGGTGCACCATCAATATTTTTCAAGGTACTTTCTTTTAATTTTCGTTTATATCGATGTTATTAGAATGATAATATAAGTTATATTATACAACGTAAAAAATTGTGGTATTTTATAAAGTGCATCACATATTTCTATGTCACTTTAAAATAATGTTAATGCTGCTGAATAATTTAACTAAAATATATGATTGGTTTTCAAATGGAGTTTACTTTTATACAATTATCATCATCTATTGGAGCTGTAAAAATGCCTTAACATTAAATATGAGATGTTTTTTCTTTTTTTTTTTTTAGTGTTTGAAGAAATTTTAATTATATTTTTATCTTGACGATTATGGTTTCATATAACATGTCATGTGTATTTCTAACATTTTCTGGTGCTCGCCCATCCAGAACATACAACTAATTGCTAGCTCAACACTAACGCCGTCAAACAAATTAGTGCGTCCACTTGCAAGACACCATGCTCAGACAATACGCATGGTATGTTACGATTGACAAATATAAACTTTATAAACCAAAGTTCTGGAAATACCCACCAAATTGCATTATGAACCTTCATTTTAAATTTATTCTCAGCGACAAACTAAATAAATTACACAATTTCAGCACAAGTTATTTAAAATATTATAAGTTAATTTGTATGCAGTCAGCATACCATATCAGTTTCATCGATATTGAACTCACAAATACAGCGTTTATAGCAGTTATTTCTATGGTCTTGAGTGCAAAATCATATGACTAAAAAATGCATCTACACTAAGTGATATTTATTGTGTAAATAACGTGATTCACCAACAGTTCTCAAAATATAAAGACTTTTGTTAAACACGTAAGGCACATATATAATTTCCAAAATATTTTACCAGATTGGCGATTCGCTAAGTTAAACTCCGATACCGAGTATGGAAAACTTATAACTATTCACATAATTTTAATTATAAATTATAATTTATGCACCGTTGTAAATCGATCAGTTTGCTAGATAATTAATTTTAAACAGTTTTTGTGAGTGTAATAGACTTGAAAGTTTTTTTTTATTACCTAACAGTCAATAAATAAAAAAGCATACCATTGAAAAATTAATTCATTCTTTAATTCAGATAATATATTTATAAGAATAAAGACCATAAGGTGATTATCTCATACAAAATAAAAATAAATACGTACCAGTTGTTTCTAGAATAAAAAAAATTAGTATTTAATAACTAAAAAATTATTATAATTTTTCGGGAATTAGATTTTTTTTTTTTAAATCTTATCAACTATTTAAATTCTGAATAATACATAATACATTATAAATATTAAACTTTTTTAAACATAGGCATAGTATTTAATCAAAAAATATGATATAAATTAAATTTATTCCTAACAGTAAAAACTACTTACCAATACGAACTAGAAAAAAAAATATACAGTAGTAGTTTATAAGTATTCATATACTTTATATATATATATATATATATTTATATGTTTTAATTTAATCATTTGTTTGAAAAATTCTAAATAAATTTACAGATTCTCAAATAGATAAATAAATGTCGACATTTAATAATTCTTAAAAGAAATAAATAACAATTTTAATTCGATCTAAATTTGTATAGTAATTTTTTAGCTTATTAAACGTTTAAACTATTAATCATATTTTTGTTTACCACATAGTACTATACAATTTATATCATTTTACAATTTATAAAAATTAAAATATTTTATTTATATTTATAATAGTTTTAGGTATAACCCACTAAAATGCGCCTAAATGTCAACAATAGTTTTAAGTAAAACAGTTAAAAAAACGAAAAAGATTTTTCATTAAGTAAATAGATAAACAATATTCTTAGATCATATAGAACCACAAAGAAAACATTATTAAAAACCAACTCCGAAAAGAATAATAAAATAACAGTAAGTTACTGTGTAGCTGACTTAATTTAAAAATATGTAGTGAAAATCACACTCACTTTAACATATGACATCTATAATAATGAGTTAGAGATACCAATTCCAACAGTTTTTTTTTTTTTTTATATAATTTCCAATTAATTATAAAACATTATTGAGAAATAAAAAATAATGCTTATATAAAACGTATTATAGAATTATTCAAACAATGTTAAATTATAAATATAAAATAAATAAAAATTAAATAAAAAATGTATATACATACAAGCTGTAAAACAATATAAAAATAATAATGCATAATCATATAATCAAATCAAAGGCTTTAAAGCTACCTTAAAAATATTATATAGATTTTTAATACAGATTTCATTGGATATGAATATAATAATTGTTGTACAGACTTTATTTCAAATTTAATTATCAATAGTCAGTATATTATGATAATAAACTAATAAAACAATCATAATATATTTCTTACGTTTATTATAGAGTCAATAATAATATTATCTGAATTATTTTTACTTAAAAGTCATCAGAGTATAAAAATTGTATTGGCTCAAAATCAAAAGGATATATATTTCAAAATATAAAATAAATTAGAAGATATTTTTTAACTCAAAACTATAATATTTCAAAATAAATAAATTTTATTGATTTAAAATTTTAAAAAAAATTATCAAAACATAAAAAAAATATGCTATGTGAAAAATGTAATTTAAAATCAATAAAAAATACATTGTTATTTTTAATTTTCTTGATACGTATATGTAAATAACACAAATATAAGATATTACTTTTTAGTAATATATCATTATTTATTTTACCATGAACTTACTTATTTTAAGTTATAACCAAATATTTAAGAATCAAAAAATCTGTACAGATTATGATGAATCAAATTTTAGCATAATTTAATTAAATCATTAATGGTAAATTAAAAATGAAAGGGTACCTATAACTTTATCAATTATATTCTTACATATTTCTGTTTATGAATAATAGAGCATTAATTAAACACTTAGGTAAGAATAAGAGATTTACAAAAAAAAAATATAAGTTTTACTTATTTGATATGAAATTAAACACAAAAATAATATTTTAAAACTCCTAACAAATCCATTAAAATCACTTACCCAATCTCTCTAAAAAAAAAAAAAAATAACTATAATATTTACTAATTATTAGTATTGACCAATAAAATCATATATTATAAATTATCATAATTTTAAAATATTTAATAGGATATAGTTTTCAAAATATAGCAAAGTATCGGAGTTGATGAAACTAAAAAATTTGATCTTCAAGTTAAAAATACGTTTATAATAATTAAAATCAACCAGTTTTTACAAATATGTCATCAAAAACTATGAAAATTAATTTTCTAGATTGTTAGTAATCCAAAATATTAAAAAAAAAAATGGTTTATAACTTTTTATTTTATATCCTAGATTTATAGTATGAGTTTACTTTCCTAATTGAGAAAATCATTGTAATTTATGTATACAATTGAATAGATGGTAAATCATTTTATACTAACAACAAAACTGAACAGAGACTATAGATATCCTAATGCTTAAGGAAACATATTACTTTGTTTATTGCTTAGCAATCGATATTCTTATAAATTATGTATTTTAATAATTGTTAATATTAAAAATTAAAATACATTATTTATAATAGTAGGTTAAACTGAAGCTAAAACCAAAATAAAAAAATGAAAGCCTTAATAAAAATAAAAAATAAAAAATTTAGAAGATGTTTAAAATATTGTGTATTAAGTGATTGATAATATACTTAAAAATCTGTAGTTATTCCTTTTTTTATCACAGTGTGGTTAACAAAATCAATTTTTCAGAAAATTGGAAATTTTTATTTTTACTGTTATTCTAATTATATTTACTAAAAATCCAATTTTTATACAACCCTTAATATAGCTAATAAAAACATTTTTACAGTTTTAAAATATAAAATGAAAAAACACACGTTCCACTAGAAATATCATTATAATGATAAAAAAAAATAAAAAAAATACGTACTGCTGGTTTCTATAAAAGATATATTTTCATTATTTTTTATCTAAATACATGTTATTAAATAAATATATTTTCAATGTATGTTAGTTCATCATAATTAAAATAAGGATCCAAAATATAAGTAATGATGTCTTTAGTGTGGTTATAAATGTTTGGTTATTCTAAAATTAATAAATATTCATAAAATATATACATTTCCAACTAAATGTGAAAAATCGAAGAACACAGTCTTATTCTTATAAAAACAAAATAAAGTTTATATGGATAATATCTTTGTTGACTGTATTTAGTTGTATTTAGTAATAATAACATTTAAAATCACTAAATGATAATATTACATCACTATTGAGTTTAATCACATATTTTATTTATTATTGCATTACATTTAATGTTCTAATGATCAAACTTTTGATTTTGAATAAATAAAAAACTAAACCAGTTAAAAAAAAAAAAAACGTGTGTTTTAGCTTTGCTCATCTTGGCACAAGGTAGAAGTGATAAATCAATATATTCAACTATTTAGAATCAGTTTGAATAATCTTCACTTTTAAACAAATTATAAGTCTATAATAATTTTTAATTTATCATCTAGCCGTCAAAAAAAGGGAAAATAACTATTATATTACTAAAAAATATACTTACTTATATCTTCTGAAAAAATTATATAATAAAATAATCATTATAATACAATTTTATAAGATATTAAATTTAAAAAGGTGTTCAATGTAGAAAATCTTTTTGGTTTTTAAAACTACATAGAAACTATATGAATTTTTATGCGTGTACTATTATTTATATGTATATTGTTATAATATCATAATATAAGATATTATTATACGCAAATTTGGGATTATTGTTAAAAAAAAAAAACAAATGAAACATTTCAAATTTTATAAATTTGGATTTTTGATTTTTAGTTTATAACTAAATTAATTTTTTTATTTTTATGCACTAAATTTTGAATGTGTCATTTTCAAAAAATAACTTTTAATATTTACTTTAATTAAATGGGGATTTTTAAAAATAAAAACCTGTATTTATTTATATGAACAAAATATTTTCTAATATTTCTAAAGTTCATGTCTATTTACCTAATAAAAACATTAGAGCTAATGTGACTAAAACAACAAATGTTATGAGACCAGTTTGAAATTTTAAGCAAAAATATAATGAATTTTCATAAAAAAAAAAAAAAAAAAAAAAAAAACAGAATGATTATTTACATACCAATCATAGCTAAAATAAAATGTAATAAGGTTGTTATTAATTACATAAAAACAATTTTCAAAATTTTTTTTTATTGACTCTTAAAAATAAAATTTGAAAAAAATCAAAAGTTACTTATACCTAAAAATAACTCAAGAATTATTCAAATATTTTTAAAACTATAACATAAACATTTGATGAACGTTTCAAATATCTACCGTAAATTGTTTTTAAATTACATAATTATTATTAAATCTATTATAGAAATTTAAAGTTCCTATAGTTATTCGTTTTAAGATAATTTTTTTTTTTTATTTTACAATCTGTAAATATACTATTGTTTACAATAAATATAAGTGCTGTACAAGTAGATTAAAATAAAATTAAAAAAATTAATTCCGTCAAAAACTTGATAAGTGTAAAAATTCTCGTTTTTATTTATTTATTTTTTTGTGGTTGTTTCAAACTACTAAAAAAAAAATACAAGAAATTGTTATTACTCTTACACACCCAAAATTCCAACAAAATTTATTTTTTATCAGAAATATTATTTCTCAAAATTTAAAATCGAATTATTTTTTCCTACCCAAAAATGTTACAAACAAAAAAATACGCACATCATTGAAAAATCAATACATTCATTATTCTGCTTAGAATCTATAAATTAAGTTCAACTGAACAAACTACATTATTTATCAGCAAGGTTATATTTTGTATTAAATGATAAAAAAAAAGTATTTTTTAAAATAACTCAAAATATCCACGATTAGGACAACTAAACAAACATTAAGTAATGACAACAGTTCAACATCTTTTATTCTCATTTATACTTTATTTTTTCTTCACGTGAATCAAATTGAATAGTGAAAAGAATCAATTTATAAATTAATATACTGTTAAAATTATATCACATAAAATAATATGATAATATGCAATACAATAAAAAAAAAAACATAAATATTACGTACGTTTCATGGAATCTAAAAATAAATAAATGTGTATATGCATGATTAAGTTATATTAAATGCAATAAAATTTACTAAACATATAAAATTAATTATAAAAATTCAACTAACCTAAATTAGTATCTATAACAAATGAATAATATTTAGTTTTGCTTGAAATATCAAAAAAAAAATAATATTTTCAAAATTATCACCTTAACACTAATTAGCACATTTAATTATTTAATAGTCATAACTTATAACTTACAAACATAACTTTAAACATTTTTTTACAAATTTTTATTCTTTTAAATTCAGTTATCACTTTAATATTCTGTTTTGTGATTAAACTAATTTTTAGAGTAATTATACATTTTGTAACTATCAGTATTTCCTACAGTTTTTGATCTATTTTATTTGATAAATTTGGTACATTAAAATTATACTTCCCACCTTCATAGAATTACAATTTTCCTAATAAATCTAAACTAAATTATTATCAAAAGCTCATGTTATGATTTAAAAACATAGAAATTTTCTTCAAAATATATGAATTGTGTGAAATAAATATTGGAAATTGAAAATTGAAAAAAATAATTAGATTTTTGAATATAATTCAGTACATCTTAAAGCCCCGTACTATCTACTTTTGTTTGTTACTTTGCTCTATTCGACTATTATAAAGATGTAATTACAATTTTTGATATTAAATTGTTAATTTGTTATCTGAAGTTACTGGACATAATTTTATATAATATAGATTAAAAGTTTATTGCCCAGTATTAAAATACATTTAAAAACTAGGAATTTAGCACACTCACAGAATAAGTTTTTCTAACAGACAGACTAACACAATTTACACAATGAGGATATCACGTGTCTTAAACCTATATTTACAAACCTATAAATATGATAAACAAATACGTACTATTCAAATGATCTATAACAAATTAAATAGTTTTTTATAATTGATGTGTTATAAAATTCTTAGAAAATATGGAAATTTACACACAATTTTATTTTATTTTTTTTTTAATTTAAGTAATTTAATTTTATAAATATGCTAAAACCTATAATGGCATAAAAATTACTGTATTGTAATTTATATCATAATTATCAAATGTTTATAGGTTAACAAAACATAGGACTTTTATGTACAAACATTTTAAATATTATCTCTATAATAATTAATAATTATAGACTTTTCTACAATACAATTAAAAATTATTCTTTGTAAAGATACATTTTGAGGTAGATAGTTAGTATAAACTTCAAGCTATATTGTCAGTAAATTAAAAATTATAATAAATAATACATAAACTAAAATATTTATGGTACTAATGTTATCAACATTTAATTACAATACCTAATAATAAACAGTCTAATCAGAGTAATTTATTAATTTTATTCATATATATTAAGTTGTCTCTTTTTAAAAATATTAACTTTTCAAATGCAATATCGGATAACTCATTTCAGGTAGAATTATTTAAACATCAAACAGAAGAAAAAATAAATTCAACATGCGATGAAGAACACGAATTCGTGTTGAATAAAATAAAAAGGTTTCTCTACAAATGATAATTATTTAACATTTTTAAAGATTTATTTAAATCATTAAAAAAAAATCACTTATTTTAAGTTAGACTTGTAAATAATTAATATAATTTTAGATTGCAATTAAATAACAATAAAATATTCTTAGTCTTCTTCGCTAGAATGTGTTAAATAATTATTTATATCATTATTCAAACTATTTTCAGCAGTATTTATATAAAGGTTTTTAATTATTTTTTTTTTTAATCATATACATTTGGAAATTACCAATGTCTTAAATTTATAACATGAATGAACACAACTTGCTAAAAGAGCATTATTAGTACTAGAAGACAATTAAAAAAATTAGTAAATCATTTTAATGAATAATTAACTAATATTCGTATCAGTTACATAATGAAAGTTTTTAATTAACATTTCTAATCTAGTTAACTGACCAAAGTTAAAATAAATGAAGACTAACTGTGATGAACTCTAACTTTTAGAAATATAAGTCTTTAATCTATTTAATAAAGCATATAGGTGTAATAATCTGTTTTATACATGAGTTATAAAATCTATAAAAATGTAAGCTTTAAGAAAACTATAATAGATTGTAATTAATAAATTAATTAATAAAAAAAAAAACAATGAAAGTACATACTTATGTTATCTAATAAATAAATAAAATCAATTAATCATTGCACAAAAATGGTACTTTTGTTTTCATATTGGTAAAATCATTTTAAATGAAGACAGATTTTTAAATTAATAGAATTAATTGTAAAACATGATATTGTTTTCATTTCATATCAATGGTTTAATAGTGGTTACATAATATTACATTTGTATGAGTTTTGGAAATTTTTGAATGTATTTTTTTTAATTTTTTTTTAATTTTTTTATTTTTTTTTTTTTTTTTAGCTTAGAGTTTATAAAATAGGAAATTAATTTTAGTTAAAATATATAGTAAATAAAAGTTATATTTAAAATTATTTAGTTTAAAATATTTACTTTCATAATTCACGTTTATATCTGTTTCACGTTCATCTGTAAATTAATCATGCAAATATTATAGTAAAAAGCATAATAAATTCAATGTAGGTTACTAGAATAACGTATTAAAACATCAAATATAATTGTAAAACATTAAACTAAGAATCTAGTACATAAACATATATAGCGAAAATACCTACGCAATAGCAATATTGAGATACTTATCTATACATTATTTGTTTTAATAATAATAATTAATATACATATTATTTTTTGAATTATATTTGTATACTCGAATAAAGTGACTTAAAATGAAATGCAGTGACTGTTTGAAAAATAAACATGGATAAAACATTATTTATTGGTATTTTAGGTTGTAACAGTGGTGTTTCAGAAATTTTATTTTATTATAAATTTGGTAGATTGGTTTTGAAGATTAATAATAAAACAGGTAATGATGTAATTAAAAAAAAAATTATCAAAATGTATCTTATTGATATGATTAAAATTCAGTACGACACATTTTATGAAATAAGGTTTTATTCTATCTAATATTTCATAAATAATTGCATTTTCTAAAAATATTTAAAATAAATTTATTATAGCTTGTCATCATGCAAAGTATTAAATTGTTGAAGGTATTTTATAAAAATAACACGATACATTAATAACAAAAAAGAAACGTTAGTCAAAAGAGTTAATGATATTGCTGCATGCATTCATTAATAATATAAAAGTTAGATAGGTAATAAAAAAAGGTTGTACTGGACACAAAATATGCACCTTCTTAAGTGATGTATTATTAAACTTATAACTTTAAAAAGTAAAATCCCATAAACATAGGTAGGTATATACTATTATAAGCTATAAAGCATTGTAACACATGGAGTATGGTAAAAAAAAAATATAATTAATATAATTAATCTAATTAAAAATGATACCAATGGCACTTTAAGTTTAAAATGTGTGAGAAAAGCTTTTTCAATACTAAAATAAAACTCAAAAAACTTAAAAGATAACTAGAAATGTAAATAAAATTTGCGAATGACTTATGATTATGAGAATAGTATGGAAATAGCATTTTGAAAATTCTAAACAGTTTATATTTTGCATTTATGTTTTAGTGGTGGAAAATAAACCATAAAAATAAATACTAGATACATTTGTATTAAGAACTAATTTATTATTATTTGTAACTGTTCATAGAAAACATATAATACACATGTGTAAAATTAAAATAACTTGAATTTACTATTAGTCCATAAAAATCATAACTATGTATAACAGCGGTTCTCAAACTGTGGTACGCGAAAGACTACATGGTGGTACGTAGAGGGCCGCATGATGGTAGGATTTTTAATCATCAGTGGTACGCGACTGATTGATAATATACTTAAGTGGTACGCGAAAAAAAAAGTTTGAGAACCGCTGATGTATAACATGCTATAAAAAAATTATTTGATTACAACAAATTATAAATAAATAAATAATATTTATGTGAATTATAATTACTTACTCGTAAATCCAGCAAAGTTCATAAGAAAACCTAATACATTTTAAAATAAATCAAATTAAATTTTAAAAAATCTCTGCCAGTGTAGATAATGAATTAATAATTAATTAATTTAATTGTCCAATAATTGTTAATGTATAAATCATGAACAACTAAACCTTATTTTAAGGTCAACTATAACTTAATATCAATAATAGTTAGTTTTACAATTTAAATATTATTGTTCAAAAAAACTACTAATGTCACATACGGTTTCCTAAATATAAAATAAAAAACTTAATAAAAACATTTTGTTATACTTTAGATATTTTAGATACTTGTTCTTAGGAAATAGTCCTTTGAGATAATGGCCATTAATCTCAACGGTCATACACAATATTTGCCAAATTAAGCTTTTAATATTTAAGAAATATTTAAATTATAACTCTTTAAGTTATTACTATTTTACTAATTATTAAAACAATGAATTTATTGCATTAAATAAGAGTTAAATACGCATGCATTTATGCAACAATAACAGAAGAAATATAATTTAAAATATGTACTAAAATGCCCAAAATATACTTAAAAATTTCAATGTATAAATGTAAATTCTTTATTTAAATAATGTGTTCAAGTTAGATTATACAGTTATACATGAGTATTTTATTTAAGACTAAAAATGTATACACGAATTACGGTTTTATAGGTATCAAAACAATAATATTTTATTATTAACTAACAAATAAAGTTAAATACACATATAAAAAACCATGATGGCTTTTATACAACATAATTCAAAAATATGCAAAATAAGATTTCTTTTTTGAACTATAAATAAAACAAAACAATATTTTCTAATATTGTATAGCAAAAAAAAAATCACATGTGAACGTATTAAATTAAAAAATATTTATTACTTTTACAGTAAGCTAAAAAAAAATATATATATTAATATATTAGTCTATCGTATATATAATTTACTACAATTAATAACGATACAATACTTTTTATATAGGTAATAAAATACGTGTACAAGTATATAATATGACTCTAATTTATTATTATACAACAGAGAATAAACTGAAATTAATATATTCAAATATGATGTAAGGAATACTTAATTTTTTTCTCCGAAATCGTTAACTATACGGTAGATATACACTTTTTAAAACATATTTATGTATAATTTTTGAACATCTAAAATTTAAAATCATAGTATGTAAAATTGAAAAGTAAGAAATGGCACAAATTCTTTTTTGTTTTTAGACTAACATAGAATTAAAACAATTGATTTTAGTTTTTAAATTAATTCTGAAAAATTATACATTATTGATAACAAACTATACCAATTTAATAAAAATAAAAATAAATACAAAAATAATTAACTTATATTAATAAATTAAACTATACCACGTAACTCTTCTTTGTTTGCAGTAACCGGAAAAACGCAAATTGCAAAAACTAAAATTGTAATAGAAATTAAATTATACTTAATTAAAAGCATTATGATTGAATATAATAAAATAATAAAAATAACACGAAACAATGTTAGACAATAAATTGAATACAAAATTATTTCTCGAATTCTTTTATTAACGATCTGCCCCTAACCCTTTCTATCACCAAAAAAAAAAAAAATAAACAATATTAAAAATATGTTATTTATTCAATAACAACTAATATAATAATATGAAAAAAAGAGTATAGGTATGCTTTATTTGTCTTTAAAAACAGTTTATAGTAGTTTATATTAAACAATGTGTGTTGAACTTAAATAATGACGTGGAGTCTCTATGTAATTTAATCAAATATTTGTTAGATACACAGTCTAGAAAAATATAACTAATTTTTAGAAAATTTTATTATTAATATTAGAAAAATGTTCTTTTAACATAAAGCGTCGTCAAAAATTATATGGGCATTTATTATACCGTATAAGTTACTTTCCGTGTTTTGTTTTGATTAGATTTGCCAATTTAATATTACAATTTGAAAAAACTACTGCAAACATTTACCCGAAAATTTTTTTTGATATATAATTTAAGACATTTTCGAATTCATTGATGAAATTATATGATATAAACATAGGTATAATACAATATATGTCACGCCTCGTCTACTTTTATAAAAACTGTGACAAATTTTGTATTCAACAAGATTACTTACAAAAATAAATGTAATAAAAACTTCTTTTTATATAGCTATGTGTGATGGAGATATACCCATCCCAAACTTTTTAGGAGCCAAATTAATGTGGGTGCCTCTCAATGATCATAGAGATGATGAAAAAATAAAATCTAAGATTCACAAAATACTACATCACACTCAATCAAAGTTTTCATGTGTTGCATTATAATTTATTTTTAGTATTATATACATATTTTTATTTTAAATAATGCAAACAGGAAATAAAAACTTTAAATATTTCTATAAAAAATGTCAATACCTAGCTTGTAAAATAGAATCTGGGAAGTGCACTCACCTTATAAACTTTGCTCTGCAAGTATAGTAATTTTCGATTTAGCTTTATAATTGACATGGATCTGTAATAACTGTTAAACCAATGTTAAACTTTAATTCAATAATATATATTGTTGCATTTTAAATACGATTCTTAGAGGGAACAGTATGTTAACACTCGACCTCTATTTCTAAGAATATATGTATAAACTTATTAATAAATGAGTTAAATTAATACGGGATTATAAACAAATTAATAATAATATATTGGTATAAACTTTTAGTGATTTGAATATGGTTTATTATATAACATATACAGTAGAATCCGTTTTAGACGCTTTCCAAGGGATCAGGTAAAATTAACGTATTAAACGAGAAGTTATATAACACGGGAAAATAGAAAATTGACAAATAAAATTTATACATAAAATTTTGATTTTTTTATTATAATTGCATTTATATTGTATTATTATTACAAAATATATAGTATACTAATATATACGAGTACATACTTATTATTGAATTTTATTTTTATTATTTCAAATTACATATTATTATTATTTATAATTTACATTTACATACATATTTATAAGTTACATAGTACTTTATTTCAAACTAAAAATAAAAATAAATTTTTCTTTGTTTTATACTTTTAATATTTTTTGATTTGAGAAAGTTTTCAACTTTATTAATATTTTGTAGTGTTTCATCTGGATTTTCAGTAGATGTTTATTACATCTTCTTAGTTCGTATACATAATCAAGTGCATTTTTTGCGAGAAGATAATGAATGCGGGGTAGTTAATAGTCTACATTAAAAGCTTATTTTTATCGTATGGTATGTACGCATCATAGTATATATTAAGTTGCGTCACCTTATTGAATCAATAATCATATTTTACATTATTGTGATTATTAATTTTATACTACATCACATCATTGACGTAGAGCATCTTAGTACAAAGCGTACTATCCGGAATCATTTACATGTTAACCACTATCACTTATCAGAATCAACGGACTCGTGAAAATGAGCTTATTACGCAGGAAATCGTATTATGTGAGAGCGCCTTAAACGGATTCTACTGAATATATAAATCTTATCATATAATACATGACATATAAAATCAATTGACAACTTATCAATTGTCTCAATTATCTATTCAGTTATCTATACCTACGTCTATAATGAGCTTATTACAATAATTATTGTTCTTTATCTGTTTATTTAAAATTCACCAATTTAAGATGCCCTAGCAAGAAAGGGAATTGAAAAGAAAAAAAGATTCAAAACGAAATACTTATAATGAAAATTGGTACTTCAGTTATTTAATCGTTTATTCAGGTAACCAAATAATATATTGAATACGCAATATGTTATTTTTATTAATTTATAAGTCAAAATTAATCAAAAGAACAGAGTAAATAGATAAAATAAAATAATGACTGAGTATGGCGATAGAGGAAATTAACAGCCTTAATAACATTTTTGATTTTATAATTATGTTTAGACCAATAGTTATCTAAATAAAATAGTTGGTCGTTCGTTCACATATTATATGTATAACAAAAGTCTTCAAATGCTGTAATTCATTCGAATGCGTTTTAACAAAACAAATAACAAGTTATATGCATGTAATATTCTCAAACTTATTGCATCTAAAGCATTATTTGTGCAATTGATAATGGCAATATGGTTATATGCTGATTGAATGCAAAACAAAAAATGAATATTAAAATATAAGCCGTTTTGAATAACAAAGCGTACAGTTGGTATACGACGGGTTACTATGATAGATGTGTTAAATTTGAATTCAATGATGCAGCATTGTATACAAGAAATGATTCAGTATTAAGACAATCTATTAGCTTATATAGCTAACTATATTTCATGTTATGTTTTTCGATATTTCCATTAAGCAAAACGATTTATTTCACTGTTAATAATATGGTAGGTTGAATTAATTTTTACAAAAACATTGAATTTAAAAATATCATTGTGTATATACTGTATACAAGACAATAATATACATAAAAATGATTTGTCCTCATGAATAATGTTTATGAATTATAAAAAAATAATGAATTATAATAATATTATCAATATTATTATTTTGAGATAAAATGTGTAATTTCGTATGTATTTGAAATTGAAGTGTCTATAAAATAAATTATACATAATATTCATTGATCAGTTTAGGGTTATAGATTTCAATGTAAACTTTTAATGAACTTTGTATTCAATTTTTAAGTTTAAACTATAAAAACTGCTCATTTTATGAATATGAATATTCAACTAAAAAAAAAAATTGCAGATTTTAATGATTTTAATGAACTTGGTCAAAATTTGAACTTTATTACTTTAAATGCTTCTCAACATGAATTGTGCATGTTTATTTTAAATATTAGAAACAATTATTTGAGATCTTGTATTTAGCTTTCAAGATAATTGATCAAGTAAAAACATATTTTATAAAAAAAAAAAAAAGTAAAAAATTGAGGTATTTTAAACGATTTGAAATAACTCAAAAATAAATCAAAATATTTTGAAATTTATACTTTGTATAATAAATATATAAGTATGAATATTTGGAGAGAAATTCAAATATCTACATTAATTCATTTTCTAGATACACCAAAAACCCAAAAAAATGTTGTCTAATGATTTTGTGTAAAAATTTTCGTTTTATCTTAATATTTTTTTTCCGGTTATTTTGAAAAGTACTGAGAGTATTTGGCTTTTTTAATGCATAACTCGATCCAATTTTTTATCGGAAATCACCCTTGAAAGATTTTTTCAACTACTTATCATGTATACATATACCAAAAAAATAAATAAAAATAAAAATCGTTAAGCTTATAAAACTCACTCTGCTGTATAATATATTTCGTGTCTACATCATTAATTAATAAGCCACTATATTAACCCTACAATGTATGATGTTGCTCCTCAGCAACAACCGATAAAAACGGTTATAATCAAATATTTATCTATGTCAGTTAGTGTATATTAGCTTTAATCACAATCAACTATGATAATATATTACGTGATTTACTTTCAAATCGATAGATGGTAGTATATGATTAGAAAAATTAAACTATCGATAGACCGGTACATACTAATGTGACAATATTCTGGGGTTTTTTTTTCAATAATTTTTAGTTGTTAAATAAATATGTCTATGGATAACAATAAAAATATAACAGTATTAATACGTATATATTTAAACTTTAGATAACTTCCAAGGTTATACAAATAAGTCAAATATTTTATTTGTAAATTAATAATGAATGGTTGTTGCTCATACGCAACAGTATACATTTAGCACTACATGGGACGTAAATATTTTTTGACGTATTTTTTCGTGTTTTATTATTTAACCTTTTACATCATAAATTTGTACTTTTTTTCATTATATGTAGAAAACATTTGTTTGACAGAGAAATTGTACATTTGTTGGAAAATGAATCTCCATCTGATTTCGAAGATGATTTGGAATCTAGCGATGAACAAGATATACATATATATATTATATATATATATAGTTGGTTGAGAGGCACTCGATACATTTTTAGAAAATATTGATGACAATGAATTAGACCCGCCGTTTCTTAATTCTATAAATTTATTAGATATTAATGTTGACATGGAAGATGTTGAATGTGAACCTAACAAGAACAGCCCATCGATACTTCTTCCAAGTTATATTTCTGTACAGACGCATACAAAAAATGAAATATATAAAACTCCAGACCTCAAAATTAAAAATTTAAGAAAAAAAACTTAATTTGATATTTTGTTGCTAAGCCTCAGTCCAAAATAAAAAACAAAAAAAAAGCAAAAATTGGATATTTTAGGAAACATGAAAATTTGTCTACCCAAAATGTAGACTTCTATGGTAACTCTAAACTTTCAGATGAAATTTTAAATTTCAGTACTCCTTTCAAATATTTGGTTACTTTTTCCAAGATAATCTAATTGATCATATTGTGTATGAAACATTGATACATAGTGCATAAATAGATCCAAATAAAAATTTTAAAATAATTTCAAATGACGTGAAAAAATATTTAAGAGTTTATTAGTGGGCTTAGTAAATATTTCTAATATTCGAAAATACTGGTCTCCAAATTTAGGAAATCAAATTATTTAAAAAACGATGAGCATTAACCAATTTAAACAAATTCGACAGTTTATACATTTCAATAATAATATATTATCTAAAGGCCATATTGGCCATGACAGATTACATAAAATTAGGCCAGCTATGGAAACTTTGAAAAAACGATTTGCATCTATACCTTTAGAAGAAGCTTTATCTATAGATGAGCAGTTATGCTCAACAAAAGCTCGTCATTTTCTTAAGCAATATCTACTGATGAAACCCTATAAGTGGGGGTACAAATTTTTTGTAGTATGCGGTGTATCTGGTTATTTTTACAATTATGAAATGTATAATTGCCAGGAAAACAATGACGATAATAGTTATTCATGGGAACCAGATTTTAGTGATTCGGGAAATATAGTCGTTCGATTATGTAGAATAATTCTGAAAAATATGAATTATAAATTTATTTCAATAACACATCTGTACCATTGATGGTGTATATAAAGAAACCGTCAAATATGTTCTTTGGGAACGATTCGAAGAAATCGCTTAAATAATGTCCTATTACCTAATGAAAAGTATTTTTTTAAACAACGACAAGGTTCGTCAGATTATTGTTTGACAAAAATTAATAATCAAGAAGTTTTTGCCTCATGCTGGCATGATAATAAGGTAGTAACTTTGATATCTACATTTGCAGAAATAGATCCTATATCTAAGGTAAAAATATTTTCAAAAACGGAAAATAAATCCATTGAATCAGACTGTCCACACATCGTAAGTGTATATAATAAACTTATGGAAGTAGTAGATCTGTTGGACAGCTTGTTAAGACGATAGAAAATTAAAATAAGAAGTCGTAACTAGTATTTAAGAATTATTTATCATTTACTTGACGTGGCTGTTATCAATTCATGGCTGTTACATAAGCGAATAATTATTGCTCAACAAAATAAAATTAAGGACAACGTTGAAAAAGCTATGACATTAGCTGCGTTTAAAGAAAATTTGGCCATATCTCTGTGAAAAGTTGGCCAATCAACTTCTACTAGAAAAAAGCCATCAAATACCATTGAGAATACACTAATACAAAAATCCAAGAAACCGAATGCTTCAAAACCACCAAATAAAGATCTACGCATGAATTGCATTGATCACTGGTCGATTGATGCACCAACAAGGAGTCGTTGTAAAATGCCAGGTTGCAACGGATATACATGGCAACAATGTGAAAAATGTTAAGTAAGATTATGTGTTGGAAAGGGAAAAACTTGCTTCAAAAAGTATTATACTACGTAGTAATATTACATGATTTAATTATGTAATAATTCAAATATGTATAATTGGAATAATTTTAAGTATCTATACAAAAATTAAAATATATTAATTTATTCTGTTTTTCGTAGTTACAAATGCATAATGTTGCTCTACAGCAATAACCAACTTTTTGAACTTTAAAAATTAAATTCGATTTTTTTTAATTATTTTTACGTATTCTATAGCTTTAGAACTATCCAATAATAATATTTTTAGTAAAAAAAAAATCATGCATTGTAGGGTTAATATTGGTGTGTTAAATTTGTATTCGATGATAAAATCGTGATAATATACTTATAATAATTACAATAACGCATTACCGAACGCATTAAAATTTGATCACGGGACAATAAACTGACCAAAATATTAACCTAAAAAATGATTCCAATTTTTTTTAATACATTTCAGTTATATTTAGTTCAGTTGTGACTATATATTTTCGGTATTTTTAATTGCCTAAGAAAAACTTGTGATACAAATTTTGTCAACTGTCCAATCTTTTTTTAGTCAAAACTAAATTGTATTTATAGTGTAACATCTGTTAATACAAAAAATATTGTTAAAATCTAATAAAACAAACAACAAGTTTTGCACATGTTTTATTTGTGAGTTTATTGTATTCAAAATTGTATTTTCGCGTTTTTAACATCGTTACAGTTATATGCTAATTGCGTAAAAAGTGAAATTTATAAATATTATACTATATAAATTATTATGCTAAGTTATTAACTACCTATTAATTATTAACTTTAATATAGTAATGAATTTCGTAATAATACTAAATTAAAATGAAAATATTATACTGTATAAAATACTTTGGGTATACTTCGTTATTCAATAAATTACTGTTATATTTATGTGTTAAATTTAAATTAATTAATAAAACAATAATAATATGCAAACACAAATCATATTAATAAATAAATTGAAATATACTAAATAACAGCTCAATTTATAGAAATTTAAGAATGACTTAACTAAAATGAACAAAATAGTAGACGTTTAAATTAATTCCCAACACTAATATGCGGTAATCTTAAAAAGTCTTGACAGGTTTCAGATAATGTGAGTAGATTCTTAATTACCTTCCTCCTGATGTTTGGGGATTTCACGAGGTCATGTATTCGTGAATTGATGAAATTCTCTAAACACTTTTGATTTCAATAAAGAACAATTACAGATTTTTTCAATAGTTAAATTTACGGAAATATTCGTATTTTTTTATAGTATTTTTATTCCAGAATATTTCAAAATAACTTAGACATTTCTATCCGAAGTTTAAACTAGGTAAAATTATCTTCCATAAATCTTTCTGTTCTTATCAACAATTTGTCTTTGAACAAAAAACAATCACATAATTATTTCACTATTAATCTAAAATTGTGCATAATATGTACTGCATATCAAAATTTTAGACCGTTAATAGTCTATAGGTAAAATAATAATTTGCATTCGTTCACACATTATAGGCTTAAATCTTCAAATTCTATATTTCATTCTAACATTGCTTTAAAAAAAAAATATATATATATATATATATATATCAGAAAGAATACAGTATTATCAAGTATATTACATTCAAATATTTGTATTTGAGCTTTTGGTATGCTGAATACGTACCGAATGAAAAACGAATAAACGAATTAAATTGTCTACTTTGTTGTATTGTAGATATTGACTCTACTTCGTTATTAGGTATATCATTGTAATACTGATGATATATTAAATTTGTACTAAATGACAAAGTTTTGATGATAATATACTTACAATTCATTACAACATTTTGTATACTAAAATTAATGAATAATGCACCAGAAATAAAATGCGATAGGATGACATTGTTCAAAAAGTGGTACCTAAATGGTTTAAAAAATAGACACTGAGCTTCTTAAGAATATCTGTGTATTCGACATCAGATAACTTAGTCTACTCTATGTACTTAAAAAATATATAAATAAAAAGAATCTTTGTGGAATAATAATAAAACTATTAGTGTTCATGTCAGTCTTTCTTAAAACATGTATCTTCAACTTAAAAATCAATGTATAAAACTTATTTTTAATTTTTTTAATCGACACTTTTTATATAACCAATGCGCTGAGCCAATATTTTCATTAATTTTCATTGCTATCGAAGCAAATATTTTAATAAACTTTTATTCCAGTCTGAAAATAATTATTTAAGTATTTTCAGCTAACTCATTCATTTTAAATACGGCTGTTCGCTCAAGTTGGTACGATAATCGGACACCCCCTTGGTCAAGAAGTCAAGAACCGCCGTTCAGCTAGAACGTGCGGCGTCCGGCAATATTGCGACGTTGCGCACTCTGCTATTTCAACTGTTACTCGTATATACGTTGTTCTTAACAGTGTGTGTGTTGTTATTGCTGTCACTCTCAAGTTCTTACCAGGTTGGGAAGAAAAGCACGTGTTTTGCTTAAATGCACTATTTTATTGGTCTTTTACCACTTTTTTTCTATTGATGCTGTTGTCGTTTTCTCTCCGACAATCACCAGTTCCAGTAAGTCACAACGACAAATTCAATCCAGCTTCAGATACTGCCAGCTTCGGTCAAGAATATAGATTTCCTATTCCTTTTTTAAGAGGTACCTCTAATTTTATTATTATTTATATAATTAAGTTGTTCCTATTTGTTAAGAATAAAAGATAGCATACATTTTATAGTTCATATATATTGTCCAATTTCGTTTTCTTTTATTATTTTATTATTTATATCCCCCCTCCCATCAAAGCACGAGTCATCGCCGTCCGCGAGCCAAGCGAGGTAAGTCCGGCGTTGGCGAAACAATGGCTGAACACAATTATTGGGCATTGCAGTTTTACTACATGTTAAAATGATCTTCAACAGTTTATACATTTTGTAATATTATTATAATGAGGAATATCATTTAGGTGAATATAATTTTAAATGAATCTTTTTGATTTAATTCCATAATTGCGTTAGACTTTGTTGTGATGTACTTGACTTGTCTTAATGTCGTGAAAATCTATTATAATTTTAATAGGTAGCCAATAAATGTTGACTAAATTGAAGTACGTTTGATCAGTTATCTCTCTTGGGAATCTAACAAAGGCTTCATACTAGCCACTCCAGGTATAATACTTAATTAGATAGGAATCAACATATTATATAATTAAAACATTCAATATATGGTATCTGCGTGTTTGTTTCAGAGTCTGTAATCGTATTAAAAAGAACCGGAACCCTTTGAACGTTGGGAACTAGAATTCTACAAAAAACTTTATTTAAATAAGTTTTAAAATCGCAATCATACCGTATAATCTTTAATTTAATTAATTTGAAAATTGAATTTACTATAGATTTTTTACGATTAATTTCGGTTTTATTTATATCAGTAATTGGTATTCACTTACTACTAAGAACTAACACCTACCTAAATCTATTATTTTTAGGTTATTATTTATTGTTTATTAATAATTACAAATATTTTAAAATAATAATTTTATTAACAAGTAGAGTAGAGACGTCTGAGACGAATATCACAACGTAAGAAACTAGTAATATTGCTAAAAAAATAAAGTCATTATTTACTGCATATAAGCTTTAGTTAATATTTATGATAATAACAAGAAATTTTGAAAATATGTTTATAAATAACTAGGCTTCTTTTAACTTTTTAATGTAAGATTATCGTTATCTGACGCCTAGCACTTGAATGGTGAGAGTATTTTTATAAGTTTTACATTATTTTAAATATTATTTGTTATGTATGAATTACATACAATTTTTAAATTAAAGAAATTTTTTTTTATTTTAATTTTAAATTATATTATATTATTATTCATCAATAAAATATTAACTTATAGATTCCGCCTCTTAGACATAAACAACTAACGGGTTATACAGTTAAAAAATTATAAACTCGGATTTTTTTCATATTAATATAAAATCTAAAAGCATTTTATGAAAACTGGATGAATATTATAAAATTATATCTAAAAAATAAATCTGTTCACTTAAGGAGCTTAGTTACAGATGACTGATAAAAAGAAATGACAAAAATCAGAACATAAATAGTTCCGGACTGAAATAAAAATAATAAACTAAGTTAATTTTAAAAAAATAAAGATTTTAACACGTTTAAATAGCTATAAAAAATGTATTGATAATTGATACGAATTTTTATCTTGTTTACTATATTTATTTAATTCAAACAGTGATAAAAAATATCGACGACAATATTATCTATTATTTATATATAATATATTAAGTATTGTAGAAAAAAAGTTTTCAATACACCAACAAAATGCAGCTGAAGACAACATAAGGTAAATTAATACAATATTTTAACGTATATTATTTTAACACGTTTTTTTAATTTTTTTCATCCATGCCACAAATGTGTCGTATAGAACCAAGTTTTAATTATATATCGTTTAAATATTCAAAAACGTAAAAACGATAATTTTTTTTTTTTTAATTTAAGTCCTAAATCTTCATATAATACATTATATTTCATAAAACAAAAATTAAAACATTTTTTTTTTCAATTTAGATATTTGGTATGTAACGAAGACCTTTTTGATAAAATTAAAGAATATTATATTAGGACAGGCCATAGAGGTTATGTGAAATTATAAAATACGCTACATGATACGTATTATGTGCTAAGACCAAGTCACTAATAAGTAACTATCTATTATGTTGACATTCAGAGATCCAAAAATATTACAAAGTAACAATGGCTGCAAATTTGTAAAATCTGTAATCAAATAATTTAAAGATCATTTATCAGAATGTTTTATTGCACATGATCGCCCTAGACACACTCAAAGTCAGAGAAGTTTTAAAATGACTTATCAGAGGGTAGAACACATGTTACAAGCATGGATAATAAATCCATAAAGCAGAGCGTTGAATTAAATTTTGTTCAATTCCAAAAAAATAGCTCATTTCATCGAACAATTGAATGTAATATTTATAATAACCCGAAAATTAGACTGAACACATTAAATTTTCTATCTAATCTATTGAAAAAATTAACAACAGAGGATCTCAAACATATATCTCAGATAAAAGAAATTGAAAAACGCTCAATTGCTTGCATCATTTATTAAGTTTAAGTGAATTTTTTACTATCTGAGATTACTATAAATAAATAAGTTATCTGCCAATAATGTGATATAGGTAAAAAAATATTGATTCAACGTGAACGCGAACATGAAAGTCAAATTATAACTGCAAAGAAAATGATAAAGGTAGATAATATACTAATATATTATATAACACAGTAAAAATATTTTTTTATATCTTAATTTAAATTAATTTTAAGTAGAGAAACAAAAAAAAAAACAGACAATATTTAAATGAATCATTATGTTGTATTCGGAGTCCGAAAATTAATAGGTGACCTACATGTCCACCAAACATAATTTCTGTGATCACAGAACAAAAACAAAAAGGATTTAATCAAAATATGGTTTACAGTGGTTCAGTGGTGAATGTTTAAAAAATCAACAATTCAATTTGCCACAGCTGATCAAGTTGATAAAAATTTTAAATTTTTAGTGTGAGAAATTATTAAAAAAATTCAGGAGGGCAAAAATGTTGGTCTTATTCGTGTAAGGCAAAAATACTTTGCCAATCAAGTTGGTGTGCATGTCTTAAAAATAAAACGGTATCTAATAGTTGATATCATAATCGTCGTACACAAATAAATAATGAGGATATTATTTTATAATAATACTTTATATGTAACACTGTCGTTTATAAAATATAATATAATTTATTGATAAAAACAAAAAAAAAAATTGTATAATAATTACACAATATACGCAATACAGGTATTATTCATTTGATGAAATGGATATTCATTTAATGTACTTTCGTCAAAATTCACTATCTAGATATTCAATTCATAAAATGAGTGGTTTTACTATGTAGATGTGACATATAAAATTTTTAGGTTAGGTTGCTATTCATTAAAAAAAAAGAATCAAATAAATATTATTTTATTTTATAAATTAGACATATTATTACTAAGATTAAAATATACTTTTTATTTCAATTTTCAATTTTTATTTGTTTATAGTATTTTATTTTTATAGGTATACATCTTAATAAATAAAATATACTTTTTCTTTTAATTTTGATATTTTTACATATTTATTGAAGTATTGATAAAATAAAAATCAATGTTTTTTTTAGCATTTGGCAATAAACTATATTGAATACAAACTAAAACTAAGCATTTAAATGATAAATTTTTACTTTTATAAAAATGTGATATCTTTAATTAACTTAAATAATACTCAGAAATAGATATTATTTGATTAAAACCCGAAATGAAACATACTATTATTTTATTTTGAAAAGTGAACAAAAAATTCCAATTTTAAATTGTAAATCTTCATATTATTAATTATTAAATTTTTTATAAAATCATCAATTTTCTACACACTCTATTCAAAGCTTTGAATAGTATAATTTTGATTTAAATACTATCCTTATTTAAATTTAAAAAATATACTTTTTACGTGTAATTACGCTGAAAAAATATTAAGACCTAAAAGTAGATAAATTTATGTAATCTTCAAAATATTTACAAATTAATCAACTATAACACCAAAATAACAAAAAACTACAACATAACCATTGATACCATATAATGATTTTAATCTTCGTCATTTGCTTTTGCAACAGTAATAGTTGATAATATATAAAAGTATTATAACATTATATTATACATGTCTCATTGACTTCATTTTTTGACCCGTTTTGTGAAATGGATTGAAATTGCATCCAGTTCACGATACGAAATTTCATTTTTTACACGCTATGTTATTACATAATGTGGATAACTTTTTATAAAACGTACATGGACTTGTTTCGTGTTCCATAATCTGTACGAAACAAATGATACGTGTAAAATTTATATTATAGAAATAACTCGTCGTAATAACCTGTGATACCTCATCGATATACTGTGCATTTTCTACAGTCGTTTGGATATTAACCAATAGTGATCTCATCTGTAATCAGTATCGGTAAATTGTAAATCCTATTGAAATATACTCGTGAAACTTTTAAAGGTGAATTTATTATAATAAAATTTTATACTTATTAAAATTAAAATGACGTAAGTCATACTAACTTCCCTCCACCGGTTTCAAAGTATGAAAATTTTATTGTTCTATCCTTTAGCATACGCCATTTGTACGAATTTGTACGCAGTGACTCAGAATTTCTATAATCGAAGAGGCTAATTTATAACAAAAATCCATTCGGAGAGGAAGTAGCGTTACACCAGCCCCACACTTAGGAAATATTAAATTATTTTTACCAATCATTTACGCTCTATTAGCACTTTTAATGAAACAGATTAACTTATAAAAAACACGTTTATTTGTTTAGAGGTAAAATAATTTAATAATCCTAGTATAATAATAATTTACTATTTATCGGAATGTAAATTTGTATTATACATTTCTTTATGCGTATTTTTTTGGAATATTTTGTTTTTTATCCCTACTTATCACAATATTACCTACTACAATTAAACGAATAAACCATTAACATATAAGAATATAACATATTTTATCATTTTATCATTAATATTACGTCAATTTCAGCTGCTAAACTATACTAATTTTATTTCTCAGCTATTAATGGTATAGTAATAATAGGTACATAATAAGTTGAACGAAACAGCAAAATAGTGATTGAAATACTCTGTTACATTACCAAAAGTAGTATTAATATAAAAAATTAAATTAAAACATTTTTATATAATGCATAATAATGAATTATTATTGAAAAATATTTGTGTAGACTCTAAAAGTAAATACAAAATTTTAATTTAAGCGCAGAGAGAAAAAAATGTCATTGTGATTTGAATGGTAAATGGTGAGTAGCCCATGGTGAGGATTAATTTTAATCTCCCAATCTGAATTGCTTGACCTGCAGCAGAATAAATGCTGAGTATACGTATTTTTAATACTTTATTACTAGGTATAGTAACTATTTTGGTCTTAGTAGGACCTAGTAAATACCTAAATCAGTTAGTCATTAATTTATATCATTATACATATTTATATATTATATATATCCAATCTTATGATAATACCTTTAGCTTCTTTGGTGGCTTATTGCGGTCCTCCCAAAACTAATATCGTACGAATGATTGTATTGTGCGTGAGAATACGTACCAATACAACGCAAAGGCTTGGTAAAAAAAAAAAAATTTCAAATTTCTTAGTTGGAGGGCTGGCGTTATAACTTCATTCAACCCCCGAGGGATTTTTATCATAACATAGCCCCTTCGGTCATATAAATTCTGGACTACTGTGTACAAATTTGTATAAATGATGAACTAAAAGATAGAACAATAAAATTTCTATGTTTGGAAAACGAGGAGGGGGTTGGTATGACGTATGCATTACAATATTCGATGAAAAAGTTGAATTTTTAAAAAGCTTAACATTTTTTACACTGATAAACTAGATAAGAACTTATTCTATAGGTGAAATTAAAACAATAATTCACACTAAAACTAATAGATTAGTAAACAATCAAAATAATAATATTTTTCAACTTATAAAATGAAATTTACTATAAATATTTAGAAATAAAAAAAAAGGTGAGAATACTATCTCTTGAAAAAGTTTCATTGAATCTGCAAAACAAAAAAATAAAGAAATATAGTAAGCAACTTTATTATTTTGTTTAATTTGTTAGTTGTTTATCTTATTATAATTATTCTTTTTTTTAATTCTGAATCAAATGATAAAGCTATTAGTTTTAAAATGATGGGTGTTTTATTTTCTTGTGGGTGCTGAAAAATTTTTGCTCTATTTTTATATATTTATATTTTCAATTTTTTATTTTAAGCAAGGTTAACTATTTTAATTTTTTTTTTTTTTTTTGTAAAGGTACTTTTTACTTAATGAAAACATGTATGTTGAATTAAAAGATTTCCCTTTAATATCAGCTTTGCATAGTTAAAATTAATAAATATGCGATTCCAAAAATAAAAACTTTTCTGTCAATTTAATTCAAAATTTCATATAACTTATTTTTATAATTGTTTAATTATTAAAAAATACATTAACGCTAAAACTCAAAATGATGATATATTTGTATTCTTGAATGTATCTTAACAACCATTTATTTCTTATAAATATTATTGACTATCAATATCTTTTTTACGTATACGCAATTAATAATTTATCCTAACATTTTGGTAAAATTATCATTAGTATATTAAAATGAAACTGCGGTAAATACCAATGAACCTAATCATATAATAAATTAATTTAAACAGGATAAAAGAGTTTTGTGAGCTAACAATAATGTATGAACATCTGATTAATTCAATACTTTATAATTTACTAATAATTTAACTGGTACATGCAAAATACCTAATTAGGCATAATTTAATATTATACACTCAAATTATGTGCAATAATCTATTGTTATGGACGTCTCTACAATAAAAACATTCTTAGTTATTATATATGTGATTTTTTCAGTTATCACAAAAATTTATAAAAATAATTAAAGAAAAAAAGAAACTTATATAAAATGTATTATAACACCTAACCTTTGTCATTGAAATCAAATATTACACATCAATATTACAGTTAAGTACTGAATTACGAAGTATAATCGATATCTTCAATACAACAAAGTAGACTATTTAATTTGTTTATTCAGTTTTCGTTCGGCACAAAATCAGCATACCAAATGCACAAATATAGATTTAAATATAGTATGCTTGGTGTTAAAATATGTATTTCATCTGTTATTTGTTTTTTTTTTTTTTTTTTTTTTTTTTTTTTTAAATAATGTAAGAACGAACTATAATATAATTTGAAGACTTATATTAAGCCTACAATATACGAACGATTGTAAATTTGTAAATTATCTTACATAATCTATACATTACTAACGATTTAAAATTGTCGATAATATATATACTATGCATAATTTTAGATTTATAACAAAATAAAGATGTCTATAACTATCAGGAAAGTTTGTGGTAGAAAATATGACTTGGTTTAAATTTTAGGTAGAAATTTCCAAGTTATTTTTAATTATTGTGGAATAATAACGTATTAAAAAAAAAAATATGAATATTAACGTAAATAAAATTATCGATAAAATCTGTAATTGTTTTACATTGAAATCAAATTCTACAGAATATTTTCTCACTTTTCGGATGTACGATCTCGTAACATCAGGAGAAAAGTAATTAAGTATTCACACTATTTGATAACTGTCAAGATCTTTTCAATTTATCGCAAATAAATACAAAAATACAATGAAAATACAACTTTGAATACAATAAGCTCAAAAATAAGACTTATACATCACTATTATTATTATTTTTTAAGTTTTAATGGTTTTTAAATATTGTGCGTGTGTTTTTGTATCTCAAGGTATTATTCAAACAATACAAAAAAAAAAGATCGAATAATTAATACAATATTTATATATATATATCACAAGTTTTTTTTATAACATTTAAAAATGCCCAAGAAAAGTGGCAAATTTCTACCGCTCTGATGTACAGAAAATATAAAAAACCTAATGAGTGAGTCACTGAATCTAGATCAGTTAAGTTTGTATTCAATTATGTATCATTGAGTTGCGTATACAAAAGCTCATACTCACATGATGTTTCACGTCTATCAATGTACATAGAACCTATATATAATTATATCATGTATAAAATAAGTACATTTTTTACTTAAATTATGCATAATAAGATACCCTATGAAATTAAAAAATGTACAACACCGAAATCTACAGTAACAGTAAAGAACTATATTATAGAATTTATAAAATATATAATAGACATTAATGTGATTAACTTATGTAGGTGTAGTTATATTTTAAGGGCCTGCCACATAGTGTGCATATTTCACTAATAGTGTCGTATAAAAATATTCAAAACTCTATGTAAAATTAAAATATGGAAAAAACACGTCTTCCAGTAAAACACAGACAATTTTATTATTTTTAAGTTTTATTATAATATGTTAATTTATAATAGTATTAATTTTAAGTATAGGAACTAAATTAATCGTAAACTACTAACTATAATTTGTTTATGTTAATATGCACTGGTAAGACGAAGCAACAATTAACAAATGAGGACATATGGTAAAATAAATTACTACCATATTTTATAAATACTAATATATAATTTTACTAGTATCTATTTTTAATATCATCAATGATACAGCAGTCACTCGTTAATTTGAACCTCGATAATTCGAAAAACTCCATAAATCGAACTAAACGCTAATTCCCCTGAGAAAACCTCTATAATTAAAAGAAAATACATGTATTTTGATCTCCTCTATAATTCGAAATATCTGTCGGTAGGACGCACACTACAATTTGAATTTTTATTCTATGAACATCTCTAATTCGAATTTCCTTAAACGCGATTATATGTAAGATCAAATGTAGGTACAAATACATATAAAGATTATGTACAATCTATAACAATACTAATTACGATGATAGTTACGATGATAGTTAAATATTATTGTATCTTATCTACCCAATCTAAACTTTTATCAGGATTACGACAATTTTTTGAGTAATCTAAAATTGACGAAAAAAGATGTGATAGAATTTTTAATGCTATCAGTGAGTTAGACAACGATATGGACCAAATTTTAACCAGCAATTTATCACAAAAAAAAATAACAAATTTAATGTAAAATATAACAATATAATAAAGAAATGTCAATAAATAATTGTAAAATATAATAATATGTATATATGTATAATAAATAAATGTCAAAATATATGTAATATGTATACACATACAATAATTTTTCATCTCTTTTTAATTCGAATTAATTTTTTTCCCTCGATAGTCGATTATTCGAACACATGATAAATTGAAAACCTCTATAAATTGAATTTTTAACTCGGTCCCCTGATTTCGAATTATCGAGTGACTACTGTATAATGTAGTAATCCAACGCCTTAATCATGCACAATTTACAGTATACACATATGCATTTAAAACACGATTAGTTAATAAATCATCATATAAACTATAAAATATATTTAACTTGAACAGAATTATATAAGAAAAAAATAATTTTTTACTGTTAAAATTAAACTTATGATCTAATAATTAATAAATAAATATTCTAACATTTAAAAAAAAAAAAACATTCAAACATGCCTATCAAAAATATTATTATTTATGTTAATAAAACATACTATATAATATATAATTATTATTTATTATAATTTAAGTAAAATTATAAACGATAAATTGTGAATTTCAAAGAATAATAGTATTAAACTTTTTAGAATTATTGTTTAAAATATTTTCCTAATAGCCACATTGATTTAAATAGTTCTTTTCAATCAATGGTGGATAATAATTCTTTCTTTTATTATTTTTACAATAATTTAACCTTAAAAAAAAATTTGTGATTCAATTTTACTATTGAAAATTGTATGTTGATATAATATTTGCTTTGTTTTTAATTCGCTTATGTTATCATTTTTTTTTCACTTCTATACTATGCCCGATAAATGAAGATAAAAATCACACACCCGACCACAAGCTTAAATACTTCACAATAAACCCAGATATTAAAATCAATACATTTGTTCCAAATTTTATAATAAACCATACCACCTTAGATAATGAACGTAAATGAAACAACTATAGTATTAAACCATAAAAACATTTCATACTCGTATTATTTTAAGGACATAAAAATCACATCTATTATAACAATTAAATGGCTAGCCACATTATTAGACAACCAGATAGAGAGATAGAGTGATGAAAAAACAATATAAATAAATTTATCAACAACCTCTTTACCACTACAATCTTTTCCACCTCGATAATCCACCACAGTGATTAAAAAAAATAAATATATATATATAAATGAGACATTGTTAACTAAGCAATTCATAAATGATGCGATACAAGAATATTCTAAATCATTGAAAAAATACATATATATATTCAATGGAACAAAATAATATGTTATTCAACTTATTAGTTCAATTCAAATTACTGATATAAATTGTTTTAACTACATTAACTTCACTAACTTTCAAGAACAGTATGTACTTTTTATAATTAGTATAACTAGTTTAGTAGTAAATAAACTTTGTATTACTAGCAAACTACTTCTCATATTAAAAAGAAAATCTACTCGAAATCAAATACTTAATTAGTATCCAAATACTAAAAAAATCTGTAGTACGATAAAATCACAGAAAAAATTCACCCATATAAAGTCGACAAGTTTATCATTTTTCACACTACAATACGAAAAACGAAAAGCATTTATTACAAACACGAAATGTCAATTAAAAATATAATCCAAAACATTGAACTAAATATACCTTCTTAGTAATTCAGTAGAAAGTTAATTAATGTAAACCTACCAATGGTTACCATACATTAATCAAAATGCAACGTATAAAAACATTAATAAGTCTCTAATTCTAATTTTCCAACTATTCCTTCAGACCATATAATACAAATATACATCGGTAAAAATACAAGATTAGCTATAACATGAAACGATAAGAAAAATATTCAAATAAATAATATCTACAATATTTAAGCTAAAGAAACTTTATCAATTATTCTGATAGTTATCTAAAGTATTCATTAAACCGATAATAAGAAACATCTAATAATGTTCAGTTGTCTAAGCACTCTACTTAGTAGGTATATATAATATAAGCACATCTCGACCAATCAGTCATATAATTAATAAACTTTATGATCTCAAAAATATTGTATATTATCTATTACGATTCTCTGAAAAATTTAACATACAAGATAATGAAGTATTAGTCCCAAAAGCTAAAAAAACTACAGGGAACTATTTTTATGAAGTATGCCCTTATCGGACCAAAACCTATGGAATTCAACGAAATTCAATTATACCAGCAAATAACAACATCTTTGGATCAATAAAAAAAATAACAAATTCAGTTAAATCAACCATATGATATTACCATACGATATGACCAGAAGGGGAAAATTTATATAACTGGTCCCCTCCATATAGCTCCCATCGGCATAACATACTTTAGTCACTACATGACCAAAAAAGGTTTCAGCTCATTCCCTAATTGTAAGACACTCATTACGGTCAAGTACGTACTTTTTCAATGACGCAAATATAATTAAATACCTATCAAATAGAAATTACCTGAAACTCTACATGAAGTACTCTTACCAACTACCAAGGCATTCATAAAACTAATGAAATTCATTAACAAAACTAAATTCTTTCATTTCATCTAATTGATAATAATATAACTTAAATACTGTAATGTAAATTATGCATTTACTAGCTAATAATCATCCAATTAATTGCTTAAATAAATTCAAATATGTATACCATAAATACACTTAGCAAAGTAGATAGTTGACAGATATTTTCTGCTTAAAATCGTTTTTATTGTGCAATGATTTATCATTGAATTCAAATTTAGTGTAAATATATTACAATGACTTCCTCAAATTTTACTTGATATCTAAAACTCTATAGCAGATTGGTTACTTAGTATCTGCATATATTCATAACAAAATGATGTTGTCAATACGTATTTAAAATATTTTTATCTCTCCTAAACCAAAGCGTAAATCAGATTTAATTTTCTATTAGAAACTAATTAATTTATCTATGAAATGAGAGTAATAGTAATTTATTGTAATTACTAATTACTAAAACAAATATTTTAATTTTAAACTATAGTTATTGGTATGTATATTACATTTTTCTCTTGTATATATTTCGTATTAATTAAAAATCGAATATTATTGATGACTAAAAACATCTTTTTACTCTTTTATAAATATGAAAAAAGTTAAAATAAATTTAAAAAAACATACAGAATATTAATTTCAAGACTATAAATATAATTTTATTTACATATATAGTAGTCAGCTGTTTAGATCACTAAGTAAAGAATATCTGCAGTTAATTCTACATTTATAAAATATATTTTTCTTAATCGATTTGCTATAGCCTATAGGTGTAATAATATGTTTTATAGATAAATCAAAACACAGTTATCTGTAAATTTTTACGAAGCTATAGCGAATTGTATTTTAAAAATTGATTATTCTAACAAATAAAAAATTTGAATACGTCCGTTTATTAAATACCAAATAGAACCAAATAACCATAATAATAAATAGGTAAATTTATTTTTATATTTATAAAATTATTTGCATCGATAACAAAGTTTAGTGAATATTTTAATATTTAAGTTGAATCTTAAATATTTCCATTTCATAGTTATGATTTTAAAGAAGGCAACGTTGGGCTTACACTATCCCGTAATATTATGTTCACATAACTATTCAAACAACTAAGTACAATGGTATTTTGATTAATTTACATAATATTAGATGAATATTATTTTTCATTTTTAATAAATTGCATGAATATATTATATTTATTATTTATACACAATTTCCTAAAACAGTATAATACAAATAATCTATACTATATATATAATATTATAAAGCTGAAGAGTTTGTTTGTTGGAATGCGTTAATCTCAGGAACTACTGATTCGAATTGAAAAATTCTTCTTGTGTTAGATAGTTAATTTGTGATGGAAGGCTTTAAGCTATATAACATTACGCTGCGACCAATAGGAGCGAAGCATCAATGAAAAATGTTGCAAAAACAGTTAAAATAAATAATAATAATAATAAAAAAAATTGAAATAAAAAATATGAAAATAGAGTGTACCATAGTCTGCAAATATAAATATATACTTATTGTTATTATACATCCAAGCAAGATACACCGTGTACATTAATAAAATAAACTAAAAAAAAAGTAACAATTACAACGAAAAAAATGTATTAATATATTATCGAAAATAGCACAGCCGAGGCATCGACATCGCCGCGCGCTGTCGCCTTTGTCGTCATTCGGGGAAAATTAATTAAAACTTGCTATTGTTATCTATAAAGAACTTTGTAATTTTTTGTTGTTTTTTTTTTTTTTGATTACGAGATACGGTTTGGTTAAGTTTTAATTTCCTACATTATTTCTTTTATATTTTTTGTCACTATTATGCTTAAAAAAATAACTTAGCTTTCTCGGTAGACTTCTACTGTAAAGCGACTGCAACTATTGCGCAGCAATGAAACTGCGGTTGAAAATTTGGATAGGTTAGCTACTCAACGAGCGATCAGTGAACAAAACCGTGCTAGAGAATCGAGCGTTGAACGTTCGCAGCGATTAGCTTCATGAAATTTCCAAATTTCGGCGAACCGACAATGGGAATCAAGCACTGAATATTTTCAACGTTTGGCCTCACAGAATTCCCGAATTTTGGCAAATCGCGAATAGGAATAAAGCGCTGAACGTGCCCATAAATTAGCACAGCAAAATGCACGACCAGCAAGGAATAGAACTAGCAGGCAATATAATTTATTCAATTCTGAGTTTGCTTATGATTGTACCTTTGACTATACTGAACTAAATTATATTTATATTGATAGAATGGATAAAATATGTAACTTATGCCAAGCAAAAAAATGGGCGATTGAAGCTCCTGGACTGTGTTGTAGTAAATAAGAATTTATTGTTTAACATTGACAATAACTTCAACACGCATACGAATTACAAAGGAATGCATCGTTACTGGTCGGCGGGCAACGTCGAGTAATACATTATATAAAATGAAATATAATATTATAGTTAGCATTTTTAATTGGCAACGAAGTGCGCGGGATCAGCTTGTAATGTATAATTACATGGTTTTATGTTATTTAATATAGTTGGTAAATTTAAAAAAAATTATTTTAATACTAAACATGTATATATATATACATATAAATTATAAACATTTTAAATTTTATCTTTTTTTTTTATCCAGATAAATAATGTTAAAATCCCCAGGCTTTAATTTAAACCTTCCTAAGAAATCTATCATGTTTCTTACACAAATTACGATGAAATGTTCAAACTATCTTATTTCTCAATACTTTGGAAATATTCTACCATAATTCTTATATTAAAATCTAAAAACCCCTCAAACTCCCGGTCTTTAATCAAATTAATTATGTCCCTTCTAATACTTTCCAAGGTATTTGAAAAACTGTTATTAAAATTTATTTTACCTATAGCCGATGTTGCAAAAACTTAACTAAATTCACAGTTTGGCTTTTGAAATAGCCATGTCAACATTCACCAAGTCCACAGATTGGTAGACGATATCTCCTACGCTTTAAAGGAAAAACGCTATTGTACTATGGCATATATAGATGTTTCCCAGATATTTTATAGAGTCACTAACCGCATATAAATATTCCAATCCAAAGTCCTCTGTATCATCTCAAAAACTCCGTTTTACGTTTACAATAATATCCTTTACTTTAACTTCAAAACATCCACTGTCATTGAATTAACAAAGCTCCACTATAATTGATTCAATAGCTAAATTATTCACCAACCCCCTTATCGTCCAATTATCATCTGCAACTATTCAAGGAAATTCTTATCTACTAATAATAATGTATATCTTTTTCAACTATGATTATTATTATTACTTTATAACTACTAATATTATAACTTTTTTCATATTATCATCTTAAATTTATATTCATGTTAAAGTATCTCCACGTTTTGTTTTTTTTGTAACAATTTCGTCTTATTTATCACTTATGTTTTATTGTTTTAATTTTAACAGATGGCATAATATAGAATTTTAAAAAATATATTAATTATCTAATGTTACTTCAGATAATTTATATACAGATTTGTGTCCGGCAGATTCGATAGTTATTGTTCCAGATTGGAATATCTCCAGGAAAAAATTGCTGTTTTCGTCAATATTACTGGTACAGAATCTTTCAATTGGATTTCCTGTTTTGATGTCTGAAAAATAAATTGCAATTAGACCTTTAAATGAGTACTGATTGTCTTACAACCTAAAAAATAATAATTTACGTGGTTTAATATACAATTTTACCACAAACCAATTCTAACACTTTACTGAACATTTCGATTTAATTATAGTTATTTAAACAATAAAAGTATCAAAATTCGCTATTATCAAAAACTAAAAATATATTTTTAAATTTTTTGATTTTTATAAATTTTAAAATTTTTTTTTTTAACGAGGCAAAGAAATATTATCAATACATGATTTTAAAAACACTAAAAAAATACGAAACTTTCAAATGACTAACACATAACCCCTTGGATTTGCTAATTTATATCCATCATTTGTGATGGAAAAGGTGTTTACCTCCTACTTGAACTAAAAAAATTTGAAGTTAATCTCACCCTTTAATTATTTAATGTAGGAATCTTAACCATTAATGTGTAACACAGAGGATCTGGAGGAGAGAAGTCGCTCCCGCCTTTATCTTAAAAAAAGTTCTATATGTGCATAAGCGTAAAACAAATACTATAGCCCAAACTAATGCACAGTGCACTCCATGCATATATAAAAACCAGACTATCACCGCCTCCCACTTTATATTTAGTTGGATTCGCCACTGATGCTACAACCGATCCTAATCTAATATTTCTAGAATCATAACCTGAATCAGCCGTATATTTAATACAGGACAAACAATATTTTTTATTGATTCAAATTATTATATATTTAATATAAATACTAACTATATCATAATTCAGTTATTATTATGAATGATTAGTAGCGCACTGTGTCGTAATATTATTATAAACACTGTATTAAGTGAAAGTACTATTGTAATATTTATAATTAATGTTAATGTACATTATAATACATACAATTGACTTCATATTTGTATACATATGATAGATCTGTAAAAATTAATTTGTATAAATTACCAAAATCTGGAAAATATTTTGAAGTTAAAAATAAAAACTGTAACTTTAGTAACAATGTAATACAAGATTTCATCAATAGTTTAAATATCGTTTCCGCTTAGAATCGTTTTTTATGTACTGTTAATTAAAATATCGACATTAATTTACGTTAATTATCAATTTAACACATCCGTTTTAGACTACATTAAATAATATTTCTTAAAAGTAATAAAGTTTCTAATTTAAAGAGGATATATACATCAGTTTAATTTCACCATTTTTTTTTTTTTTTTTTTAATGGAACCCTATATTTATTCAAAAATTACTTAATAAACTATTAAATTATTAAAATATTCACTAAAAATTTAAGGTCATTTTAAGTCATAAAACAGAAATTTAAACTGATAATATAATCAGCTTAAGTTTCGAAAAATAAGCATTATTAATTTCTATAAAAGAAATACCGGTCAACATATACAAAACTATAGTTTATTTTATAGATCAAATAAAACTGCAAACTAAATAAGTGTTTTTATATTATTTTAAAAAATTAAAAAATATATATTTTATTTGTTTATGTATTTATTTAAATTATATTAAATTGATCCATAAATGTATATATATTATATAATGATAAATTGGTATGTTATTTAAAAAGTTTATTAGTCTTAAAAATGTAAGCTTTACCTTATATTATATGCGGTTATTTATTTTTTTTATAATTAAACATAATTATTTGTAAGTTATATTATTTATACTAATAAAAATATCACACAGTTTGATTGATTTTTAGTTTAAATTGTATTAATAGTTAATAATATATGAGTAATTTCATATAAATTAAAAAAAAAAAAGATTTAAAAAAGTTTTAAAATCATGTTTTAATAACTTCTATTAAGGAAAAAGCACCTACATGATTACAAAATATATTTTATAAAACATAAAATGAAAATCATACATACTGGCTACAACTTTTACTAGAATAAAAATATAAAAGTTAATTTATTATTTAATTTAATATAATAATATAATTTAACATTATTCTAAGATAAAATATTAAATCCAAAACAAAAAAAAAATTATGCATATAGTTTTTAAAAGTTCAATTACAAGCCAATTATTTTAAATTGATAGAAATAAATGATTGAAATTTCTTTATGTTTTCTCAAAGAGACCACGTAGTTTAGTTATATAAAGCAATAGGTTGTACAAAAAGAATACTAAAAAATGAAGAATTCATCTGGAAATTAAGATTTTATACACATTAACCGATGAGGTACTAAACGCTACTCTACTGGTATTACATTTTCAAATGTTGATTATTATTATTTTTTTTTTTTTTACAGCATATCATCCCAGATTCAACCCGTCATAAAGAATTGATTTATTTATAAAGTTCTTAACAAATAATTAAAAATTGAAAATAGTATTACAGTATAAAAGTTATGAAGTAAAAACCACATAAATATAGTCTAAAAGAAAAAAAATTACACTCACATTTTTCATCTAGAAATAAAATAGTAAGCATAATTATTAATAAATAATATTATACGTGATTGTTTTAGTATTCGATATAAAAACAAAAAATTATTATTATATTTTACACAAAATATTAATATGCAATACTTTACAACTATTAACTCAATATGATTTGAGTATTTTTACGACTGTTATAACTACCATTTCCACTTATCATATACAATATAACATTATCGTTATATTTAACGCACAAATACAGCATTAGACATGTGCGTTTTTACAGACTAATATTCAATAGCTTAAGACTAAAACATATAAATACTCTACTTGTTACTAGCATTTTTTTTTTTTTTTTGCAATCCACAAAATAGTCTACTAAATTCAAAGACTTGTCAAACACGCAATGCGTAAACAACACCCGAAATGTTATACCTTAGTAACTAAAAATTTGTGAATATTTGACTCTGCGATCGATGTTCTGAGTATGGAAAAACTTATAATAATTGCTAACTTAATTTTAATTCTGCATTTTAATTTATGTATTGTTGTAAATTAATCAGTTTGGTAGAAAATACTATTTTTATCGATTTTTATTAAAGGAATAGATTTAAAAGCTTAGTTATTATAAGTTGTAAATAAATAAAAATATATATCGTTGAAATATTCAAACATTCGTTACTTAACAAAATGTTAAACTATGTAAGCCTATAAACCATTAAGACAATTTCCTCTTAAAAAATAAAACTGATTACGTACCGGCAGAAGCTGGAATATAATGTATAAGTTCACATCAATAGTTTAAATTATAATTAATTTATAACCATTGAGGTCTTCAATTAAATATACATGTAAGATTAATCTAAATATCGTAAAAAAATTGTAACGATTGCCATCTATCGACATCGTTCATTGCTTCATTCCTTAGGTTGGGCACAACTAATATGATGAATGTGAGAGTAGTAAGTGGATATGACTACTGTACTGACTATCTATGTGTACTTAGTGCAAATGTGCATCACGAACATAATTATGACATTGGAAAAGTCTCCACAATGAACATTACGGCCACTAACATACACCCACACTTAACTACGTCGGTACACCATACCCAGATCAGTAACCCTCATATTATTTATACATTATTGTACATTATTAATTATTTTGTAGTTTATCGATAAATGGTATACCTATATACTTAAATATACAAAAATCAAATATTTTACCTAAATAAAGTAACTCTCATATTAAGGGTAATATTACACACCAAGGTCATGTCTCTTAAAACTCATTAATATAAGTATAAGCTTTTCAGGGAACATGTCGAACGGTAAAAATCAGTGAAGAGGGCACGTTACAAAATTAAATCATTACTAAAAATAAAAATAACTTACCAATTCTAACTAAAAAAAAAGTAGATATTTATAAGTATCTATATTATATATATATATATACATATATATTCATATGGCATGATAAAAGTACACAAATATTGTGATTTGTATGAATAATTCTCAATTAAACTACAAAATAGGAGACCAACTTTTTAATGAAATAGCGTTTGAATTAATTAATTTGAATTAATTAATATGTGTATGATTTTCTTAAATAATTGTGTGTTTCTTTAAAAATTATTTTAAATAATAAATGATAAAAAAATGTTCTGAGACTTCACATTATATTTTATTTTTTATTTATATTATAGATACCTATTTGTTTTATAGAGCATGATATTTGTGATACACATAGTTTTTAACAAAACATAAAATATAGTGAAAAAAAAAAGGTGAGCAATTATATAGGTATTGCTATTTTAAAATAAGTATCTATTGGATCACTTTGATGGGTATATTTAATTTTAATTCAATGATACATTATTGTATATTAAAAATTATTCTGAGCGAAGACGATTTATGAGCCTATAATATTATGTCACACTGAAAGCATCTTTATTTATTTTAGCATAACAATTAACGAGTACCGTGCGATTCCAATTTCAAAGTTTTATTTTTTAAATTTCAAATTGAATCAATTTTGAGCAAAAATATCGCTTGTGTAATTTTACCAAAAACTTTTCAAAATTAAAAAGAATAATAAAATAAAACCATAATAAATATTTCATACCATTTTCTGAAAAATAAATATAAAATATGAATTAATAATAATGGCGTTTATCAAATCACCTAAAATTTCAAGTTCTAGACAGTAAAAAAACTAAATTTTTTTATCGAAATTGTTGTAATAGACTTTTTTTAGAGATGACTGAAAACTGTAAACTCATACAAAGTTTTATAACTTAAACTTTTTACATACAAAAAATTATATAGTAAAAATAATGAAGTGTCGTCCAAAATTCGATGGAATTCATTGCCTATTTAGGTGAAATTAATCACATGAGTTAATTACATATAAACTTAATTACACTGATGCCATATTCAGTTTACCATTGGTAATTTTTCCGACTATACAGTGATTATCACCAGAAATGATTAATGACTAGACTCTCAAACATGGAATTCAACCTTACGCTATTCACTTTACACTTAACACTTTCAAAATACTCCATACAAGCGTCGAGTGACTATATTAAACTTACCCAGGTTCGAAGAACACTCAAACTCAACTTTCAATAACATTTCAAAATAATATATCAGACATTCATCGGATCACCAAATTTTTAGTACAAAAATTAAAATCATTGATATCAGCGTTTGAAAACATAACTTGCATCTCCAGAAAACTTTAAACTATATATCTAGACCATGCTTGATTAAGAATACTACTCAATTACACTATATTAAATCAACAGCTAGTCAAATGATATCTATTTTATCTATTTTATGAATATATTAAAGTTGGTTCATGAAAATATGGATCTAGCTATCATAGTTTTAGCTATACGTTCATTATAATTCATTTAATCAGGACTTCTTATATAAATAGATGTATATATGTGTATAGATAGCAAATTCCACCATTAAATAATAAATAGTAGACAATTATATTGAGATTTCACATAAATAGTAAGTATTTATAATATTTAAATTATAGATTAGCCATCAGGGGTGCTCAACATGAATATGGTCTCAGACCGCATAAATAAATACTACAATTATACCAATATCCAAAATATTTATAAGTGCATTTTATATAATATAATACATTTTTATAAGTGTATACCAAAAAAATTTAACTTCAAAATAATAAGAAAATTTTGATTTTATAAATAAAACGTGAGTCGCATCTGACTTTAATGAGAACAGCGATTTTGCCAGCCTTGTTAAAAATATTTGTTTTATAGAAGATGAGATAAAATAAAATGTGATTCACACATTTTTAATAATACATAAAAACATAACAAAAAAGGAGAAAAATAAGTAACCAATCTATTGTATAGTAAGTGTCTAATGTACTTCGTCGTTGAGTTAATCACTGTAATGTATTTGTTGGATTGAAATTTAATAATCAATCATTGCGTACAAAATACGATTTTAAGATTAAACCAATATATATATAATATATATATAGCTTTTATTATTATTTAACCAATAACCATTAATAATAAGGTAGGCTTAAAATTTCAAGTATCTACTGTTATTCATTTTTGAATTATAAGAAAATAAGAAAATCGTTTGATGCGAAACATAATGAAATTTTAATTGCATATAATTTGCAAATTTTTGAAATAGATCAAATTTTAACTTTAATCACTTATAAAAAAATATTGTAAGAATAAAATTTTGACATATTTTGTTTGGTATTTATACTACTTATAAAGAACCTCGTATTACGTTTTCAATATTAATAACAAATATAAAATTGTTTCTATTAATATTTTTATACAAATAAAAACTAGCAAAAATGTTTCCGACAAACATTTCAAATTTCTATAAATAGCCCAAATAGATTCATAATATTTTGAACCAGACATATATCGAATCACGAAATCATATTCACCGACATTAGAATGTTGATAATAATTTTATAAAACATGATTTACAATATCATTAAGCTAGATTTTAAACTATGCGCTTAGATTATTTCCGATCAAGAGTACACATTTACATCGACATACACCAATAGCAAGTTAATTAATAAAACAACAATAATATCTACCCTAAATATACATATTATAGTATTCATTTGGACATTAGTAATCAAAATAAATAGTATTTTAATTTTGGAATTAAATTTTGCTGTATAAAAGTACAAAATTTTGTAGGGAAACAATTTTACCTAATGTACAAAAAACGGTTATGTAAGAAAATTAAATAATTAATCAAAAAGAATTACAATCTACTTTTTTCACTCAGTGAAAACTTTTTTATTTTAAATTGTATGACTTGTATGTTTTCAGTGATATAAATTTAATTTGGAGACTTGGCGTGGCGCGTTGGTTGCGGAATACGACTGAGAGTAAGTAACAGCCACAGCTACTAGCTCCCGGATGGGTGACCATCCAGGATCATAGTGGTTAAAAATCTTGCCACACATACACGTGTTTGCTATCAACGATTGTAATAATCGTAAAAAAAACAGTATACCATACCAACTAAGGTTCATAACCTCTATAACAGCTAATGGTCCTAGTCGTCGGGCTTAAGCTCAATAAAAAAAAAAATTAAAGTTAAACCAAAATTATTTCATTTTAATGTTATTTATTGTATTCTTTCAATGATGATTAATTTACTATAATTAATATTATTACTGACGCAATTAATGTAAGTTATTATTTTTTGATTACCTATCTAATTTATTTTATCTAGTAGACAGAACGTATGGGTTATAATTTTATACCTAAAAACCAAAAAGTTCTATTTAGATATGTTTAAGCAACACCAGATATAAGTTAGTCCCACTGAGCCAGTGGTCCAACTGGGTCGGTCTGGCTGCAAACACCCTGTTTTTTGTTATTGCCACGCGTTTTATTGTGTTCTTTCGTCGTCTTCGTGAAAAATGCGTGTGTGACGGTGGTAGACTCCATTATTATTTAGTTGTGTTGTTTTTTTTACAACTACTGTGTTTTCTCCAAGTGTGTGGGAGTCTAGTTTTGGGGACATAAAATACGATTTTGGTCTTCGTGTTGTCCCGCGTTTTGTACCATTCGGTTCGTCATTTTGCGTGTTGTCCCGCGTTCGCACGACGCCTGTGCCGCTGTTTGCGCAAGTTGCTGTGTCCCCGTAGCCCCACGTGTCGTCATTTTAGGTTCAGTGTGATAATCAGATTTAGTGCGAGGATTGCTGGTGAGGACATTTTGCGGCAACTACATTGGTAGCCGGGTAATAATATTTTGCTTGTATTTCCTTTTTTTTTTTTTGTTATTGTTATATGAGTTATTTGTTTATATATAATAATAATATAATGATTTTATGAACTGTACATGATATATGTTAAGATCCATTATCACCTAGGTCACCTATAATTTGATTATTTAAGAAGTCAAGCATCAACCGCTCGTAAGGAACGTTTACTTCACAAGATAATAATTAAATAATCTGTATTTATTTACCAGTATTAAATAAGTACCATTCACTTAAATAATAAATTGTTGATTTAAAATTAAAGCGTATAATTCTAATGATGCACCTGCGTCGTTATCTGTTAGTTTGAATAATAGAGCATTAATAACTAAACATATAATTATAAAAAATAGATTTTCGAAGAAATTAATTAAGCGCCTTTTTTTCAAAGCACATGTAATTTATTAAGACCGATTTGAAATTGTACACAGATAAAATTTTAAAACTTCTTATTCAGTTAAACCATATAATAATTACGTACGTACTTATTGAAACATCTAGAACAAAAAGTTATAATCTTAGTTATTAATTTTATTAATGAATAATATTTTATAATTTATGAGATTTAAGTTAAAAGGATTACCTAAATGAAATATAATTATTATAAAATATTCATTATAAAACTTATTAGATACTGAGTAGAACGTTAATGCATTTATATATTGATTTCACGTGAATATGTTTTTTTATAATTATTGTTGTTATTGTTGTTGTTTTTTATATTCATTACTAATTATAACAACAATAAAAAAAAAGAAAGATAAGTGAGTTCGCTTTGCTGTACATTAGGTTTCGAGTGGTCTCTATTGTAGGCGTATGGAAATCCTTCCATATAAATTTCAATCGAAGCTTTTATGAAAATCTTTTAAGAAAATTGTATGCAAGTTTTCGACAAAATCAATTTTATATTTTAATGTAATAAATATAAATGAAAATTGATAATTGATATATTTTTTTAAACACTAAACATAACATAATTTTCAAAAATCAAATATTTTTAGCTATTTATATGCATGAGACATTTTTGATTTTTTTTCAACTATTGTTAATAAAATATTTTTTACTCAATAAAAAAGCTTAAAAATTGAATATAAAAAAACGCTTTAATAAATAAATGGATAATACGTACCATTAATGACTGTAAATGTTAATTTTTAATTAATTTTATTGTATGTTCATATTATTTACTATGTTTTATAGATTAAAGGCATATATTTATTAAACATATTAATAATTATCATAAAAAAATATATTGTGTATTTAAATACAACTAACCAAATTTATTTTATTTATATAGCGTTTGAAAACATTGAATTATGATAATTCCAAACTTAACATCAAAAACACTTTTTAGTATTACTTCAGATATGTGGTGTCGACACGGAAGGTAGAGTAAGTCCTTTTCAAGTAATTGCTCTAGGATAACACAAGCACCATTTAATCGACCTTTAAACAATCCAATATAGCAAAAATAATAACAAAATACAGACAAAAAATGACATCATGACGGAGTAGTCGCACTGATAGTATAAGTATTTAAAACCTTTATATATTAATACTTTTGAACTTTACCGTTACATGTTAGAGCAGATAGCCATAGTACTTAGTTTAGTCTGTGTAAAATATTAACATTAATAGCACTGAAAACAATGCCATCTGTAGATTAAAAACCTGAACATTGATAGGTCATTTAAAATCGTTGAAAAAATGTGATAATTGGTTTTGTTTTCTTCAACTTCAACCCCCTTGAGGCACGTCTTAGGGTTGATCAATCATGGCCAAACTTTAAACATATTATTTTTATGCATAAAAGAACAAATTTTAGGGGTGAGACATTAAGAATTCGAAAGTTCATAAATAAGGACCACCCTAATCGACATATAATAAAATATTTTAACATCGCATATATTAACAACGAATATTTTTAAAGTCTCAAGTACAAAAAATAACATTAAACCTCAATGATAAATTATCAACTTATCTGAATTGACTATTGAATATTGTATAGTCAATACTTTCTCCGATGTATAGAGAGACGAATGGTTGTGAACAAACTTCAATACATTTTTAGAAAAAGAATTCGAACAGACTACATTAAAATAAAATTTCGTAACTACTTAATAGTTATTTTTCATTTTTAAAAATGTATGTAGAACATAATATTAAACAAGACTTTGAACTTGCTATCAATTAGGTAATATATTCGTAAATTGTAAATTAACATTCAGTTTTTAAATTATAAATACATTAGCAACATTTCTCCTGGGCTTATTATTAATTTTTCTTTGGCTTAATTTTCTCAAAATTATTTATCAACGCTCAATTATTAATCCATGCACTCAACCGCACCCATATCGTTTAAACTGTATGGGATAAGATTTTTGTGGATACCAACAACCGTGATGGTTTTCTCCTTGTACCACAAGATAAGTACGGTGTAAAATCAAAGTAAGGATTGAGACTTCCATCAAAAATATCTATTATATAACAAACATGTGGCCTTGTTTCGTCTCAATATTGTCTTTAGCGCAAAACTAATGCACACAATTGGATTCGGGAGTTTGAGAGGTTTTTGTTAAACTCTCCACAGAGTGACGATTGTTAGTCGACAAACAATCTTAACCAACGTTTCTAGTCTTACAATAACATTATTTATTCGGAAAGCTATAAAATAATTTTTGTAAGCTTCGAATTCAGTATTATTTTTTTTATTATTATTATTATTTATTGATACCTACAAATATTATATAGGGCAGTGTAGTGCAATGGTCAATGGTCACACAACTGACCATGACATACTCAGTCATCATTTCGAACCTTTGTATAATGCAACAAATATTACTTCGTATTAGCTCGCCGTCGTTCCGATTGCTCTATCCTACCCAAATTGAGTCCACTCTACTGAGAGTGACATTCACACACGCGAAAATTATCTTCTTAAAGAAGGGGGTAGTCGTGTGCTAGACACACTCTACTCCTCCCACGTAATTAGACATTGACAAAGACTTATAAATTCGTTTCAATGAAAAATAATGAAAAAATATTATAAATATCACAAAATAATATGTGTATTTATTTATGTAGGTAGGTGCTCCTTAACAACCCACATGTGTACATGAAAGTTTGTTTCGACATTATATCATCATCGGGGCCAAATATTATTAATACAATATAAAGATTAAATTCTTTAACCTACTTCAATATCAATTTTTTTATAAAACGACAATTTTGTAGATGAGATTGGAACCATATACCACTACGCCAGTACCTCTTTAATTTATTACTAAACATAAATTATGTACTCATATGTATATAAATTTAAATTAAATAAATATAAAAAAAAATAAAAGCGTGTTATAAGATATCAAAAATGAGTAAAAACACTTGAACTTTTTACACAAAGATTAACTTTTTATAAACTATTTAATATTTGATGGTATTAATGTATTACATAAATCTATAACAACCAAGTTTATAAAGCATCACACAAAAAAAAAGTAAATTGATTTACAAATCCTTTGGTCTGCATACACTTCGTTCTTATTTAATATTTACATAACAACACTACAATTAACTACTCAAAAGATTTAATTATAAACTATTTTGAATTCGCTTAACCTTAAATAATAGAATTATCAATCATAACTAGTAGATTTTTATTTAAGTCAAGAGCCACATTTTTAAATGAATTTTAAATAAACGCGAAATTTCATCTTCTTAGAATTGTATGTAAGCGTATTAAGTCTGAAATATTTTGTATAAATGTAAAATATTTCAACTTTTAATGGTTATTACGTTCCGTGATCGAGACTTCCGCATTGTTCCGAATAAACAATTTCTACCGCGTTTATATCCAATATTCTCCTACTGGATATGTTTTAATATAAAGCAAGTATATACCAACTGTTATACTTCAATATACTAGTATTTAAAAGAATATACTAAGTAATTATATTATGTTAATATTATTCAATAAGCAACATTTATTAAAAACCTTTAACATAAATAATGAGCGTAAGTATCTAAAATCGTCATATGATAAACATACGTCTCACATATTCTTATTAGTTTTAACATAACCATAAAAATTACTAAATAATAGTAATAATGATAATAGTGATTATAATAATAATAATAATAGTCTTTATCATAACATTAACTATCTACATTATATATCAATGTATTATTATATAATATAAATAATTCCATAAGTAATAATTACATATAAAATTAAAAACTTTTAAACACCATAATAATATTAGTTATCAAGTGTCCACTCTTTGAAAAGCTAGACAACAAATAGCAATTTTTGACATTTGTTTAACTCTTTTTGGAGAACGATAGTGGTGTATTATTGTTTGAATTATTTAATAGATTTAACGTAATAAATTTTAGCAACTAAATAGAAAAATAATTCGGCAATTAATCATACTTATACTCAGCAACTCATATAGTTTCAATTTTAGATTTAAAGAATATAATATGTTGTTAACAAATGACTAATTAAAAGCAACATTTTAAACGATTTAGCTTAAATATGATTTAATGTTCATATGTAAGTTATAAATCATCTACAATGTTGGACCGAAATGCATGAGATCATACAGTACACAATGTAAAAATAAAAAGTAAGATTTCTATGTACAATATAGTTTTTATAAAAAGAATACAACCACAATAATCTATATAACATATTCCACAAAATATGTATATAGAATCCAAGTGTGTTTAAATTGTACAATAGGCAATGGACATGTACAATTCGGAAAGTAATTTTTTTTTTTTTTTTTATATATTGTTTTATATATTATCATATTAGGTACATAGTAATATGTAATTATATTTTTAAACTTAAGAACCCCATGTCCCCATTATCTTCTTAAAGAAGTTAAATAAAAATAAATAAATAACACAATCCAAAAGAAACTACCGTTAATGACAATAGATAGTGTCATATTTTTTTGCAAACTCCTATTAATTTAAATATTTATTAGACTAAAAAAAAATAGTTGAATTACTCATGTGTGTATACCATTTTAACATTTAAACAGATTTCTTTTAAGTTTTAGCATGATTTTTATTAAATTAAGAACATTTTGAGACAATCTTCCTTTTAATTGATTTAAACTGAAAAAATTATAAAATATAAAGCTTCCTACGCAAAATAAGTAATTATTAAATATTATGTAAGATCAACATTTGGTTGATGATTAACTATTCTTATACAACGGAAAATTGACAATTAACTTAAGGCAAATATATTCGTTAATTAGCGAGTTACGTTTAAATTTGAACAAATATAATTAAACGTATTGTGTGAAACTAGGTATGACTATATTTTCATCAGTCCTTACTTAAAACCCAAGTAAATCAATACGGAAAATAACCTGTATGGGTGGAAATAAACTATTTTTTTATTTACCATAACGATTGCGAATCACTTTTTCTCCATACTGTGTAAAAAAATTATAGGTATTCTTAAATTAGAAAAATAAAATTCGTCAAATAAATTTAACCAATTTCTGTTATTGATAATATATTAAGGATAATATTTTGATCGATTTCCAAAATATGAAAAAATACATTAAAGCAATACAATTGTTAAAATATGTTAAATATTATACTCGTACCTAATCAGCATAAATTAAAATGATTAATACATTCATTATGATTGATGTTTAAGCTACAACATTATAAAAAATGATATTCTTATAAGTTTGAAAAAATAACTCTGTACCTAATCTATTAAATTGTCCACAAATTTAACAATATATATATATATATTATAACCACAGATTTTTTTATAAAAGATTTATGATTCTACAGAAATACATACAAATCATTATTATCATCAACAAACTCACCGAACTGCACGATTGCGATAAACAAACAGCTCGAGTTTTGAATGCTGTTTAATTATGATACACGGAGGTACAAGTTTATGACGTTTATGTTAGTTTTTACTTTTTGAATAATTTTTAGAAAACCAAACCATTTTCTTAGTTTTATTTAAGTTTATAAAGTGCGAGTAAACTTCATTTTGATAGAAAAAACTGTATAAATTATTTTTTTTATTTTTTTAGCGCTAGCTGGCCAGGCTCGAATTCTCTAACGGGACATGACCTAAATAGTAAAACCACAGTTAAAGTACATATGTTGTTTCAATAATCAGCGAGCCAATTTGATTATAACCAACCCTCTGTCACAAACATGTTTCTATCCCTCCACTGCCATTCAAAACATCATTGGCCGTAGAAAATGTACAGCCAACAACGACTCGAACGTCCCGAATGCATACTTTCTCTGATAACCTACGACTGAGGGGCCATTGCATTTAATTTGGAACTTACGTTTCGCACTTATTATAAGAACGACAATCGACTACCAATATAAGGCCTATTGACCCGATGTATAAGTGCAAAATATTAATATGAAGTGAACATAGCATCAGTTATATTGGATATTGTGATACAAGGAAATTGTCATCAACGAATTTGAGATGACAGCAAATGTGTGCATATATAGGTAGGTAATCAGCACTACAAAACGAAGTAGAACTGAACTTAAAAGAATGGGTTTTTAAACTTAAACCAGAACTAAAACCTTTATTTGAGAAAAATAAAGAACCGGAACTGTACTGAAACTTTAAATGTATTTAAGTTATTTCAATCTTGAAATGAACTTAAATGAAACATATAACTCCTATAATAATTCAATTGTCAAAATATAATCCAATTTTAATACTAAATATTTATACTATTTAAATACTTAATTATAAACTCATAATATTCTATTTTTAACAAAAAAAAAAAAATAATAATAAATAATACCTACAATACAATACATTATGTTTTCAGTTGAACAATAATTTTTAAATTATATATAATATAATATTGTACATATATTATATTTTCAAAACTTAAGACCACCGCATTACAATATTATTATATTTGTTATAAATTTGACAAAGTACGCAGCTGCAGTTACAAATATTTTAAGGAAAAGAAGGTAATGTACACATATTATACTGTGGTCTTTGCATGGAAGCCTGTACACGTGAGACGAAGTCTGTCATTTACTCGACACGTACTCTGAAGAAAATTAATCTGCGTCTTGTGTACATAATGGTAACTTAGGTACATATTATATTATATTGGACAGGTGTTCTATCGTAAAATGAAGAATTATCCTTAAACGATTTTTGGTATTTTATATTTTTTATTGACTAATATTAACTGTAGAAACATTAAACACAATTAAGTTTTTTAAATATTTAGATTAAGTAATTTTAATTTATTTAGTTTTTTTAAGTATTTAAATTTTTTGTTTGTTTTTTCCATTAATGTTAACAAAAAATGTTATTCTTGACCAGAAACCTTGAAAATTTAATACGATACTCCTAATAAAATATTCCAATGAACGTTTAAAAATAGTAAAAATGCACATACACAATTATTTTTATAATTTTATAATTCAAATTTCAAAATTTTATAAAATTCAAAAAACCATGAAAATTCATAAAATCCAAAAACTTTGTTATTTTGATAGCTAAAATGTGAATATTTTTATATAATTTATCATAACTGATGAAAAAAAAAAAAACACCAATAACTTAACGAAAAATATTATTTTATAAGTACAATTTGTCAACCAGAAAATAGTATAAGTACATGATCGACATAAGTAAAAATTAAAATATTATTTAAATAGAATTAATGCATTTTTAATATTTTATTCAAAATAAATAAATAAAAATGTAATTAAAATAAAAATACAAAATATTGGTAGTATATCAATTATTATTGAAGAATAAAATATAAAACACCGATTTATCAATCAATTGTATTACCTATATGATTTAATTTAATTTTTTCTTGATTCATTTTTGTTTTTTATTTTTTAAATTCTTCAAGTAATTATACATAATTAAATTTCAAAATTATGTATTTATTTAATAAATTTTCATAGTATATAATATAAAACAGTTCCACTTAAAACTTGTTTAATGTTTTAAGAAAAATATCCAATTTTTTAATTTTTTCGTGATTAAATAGAAAATTAATTATAATATGGATTCCTGAAGAAAAAAAATGGTTACATTCACAGTTTTGAAAATTTTTAATATCAAAAAAATATATTTTTTAAAAACTTAAAGATATAAATATATTATAAAATTAATTCATCACTAAACACATGTTTTACTTTAAAATCTTAGTAACATTTCACTATATTGTTCATTTTAAGTTCCATCGCTTAGAATTGTATTAAAATCTGTCATTTTAATAATCATTAATTGTCGCAATATTATAATAATATTTAACTACGAAAATTTGTGGTTCTTAGTAAATAAATGTGATGTGAAATAAATAAAATGTGAATTGTGAATACTGTGCAGTTAGACAAATATACATAAGTATTTATGTACTCTTGTATGTAAATAGATTGTAAAAATTAATATATATTTCTTCTTCTATTTTTTATTAGCTCAACTGTTCATTCAAGACCTGCACTGCCACTAGTAAGCCTCTCAATTTTTCTCTGTCCCGGATTTAATCTAATGTTACACTCCCGCCTACTAGTATCGTATCCTTATCTACTGTGTCTTTCCATCTTGTTCTCAGTGTTCCAAGTGGATGTTTTTTATTTAATTTTCCTGTTGGGACATTTCTTAATACATCTCCATCAGTCCCCAACTTTCCCATACATGCACCAGCAACCTAGATGTTTACACCTTATGTATGTAAGTATTTTGGGTTTTTCATATATCCCTGAATCATCATTATATACCGATCCATACATATTTCTTAAGATTTTCCTTTTACATATCATAGCAAGTTTTCTATTTGGTATCTTTTGTTATTATAGACCAAATCTCACATGCATAGAATACTATCGATCTAAAATAGCTTATGAAAAACATGATTTTTGATTTTCTTGATAATAATTTCAATCTCAATAACTTGTTTATGCTAAAGTAATATTTATTTATTTCTGCTATTTTTCTTTTGTTCCCCTATACATGCTGTTATTGCTGTTTATATTAGTATCTAGATATTTTAAATCATTTATAAATTCATACTTCTCTCTTTCAGGTTTAAATGGCCAGCATGTCTTCAAGATAGTACCATAAATTCAATCTTTTCTACGTTTATACATAACCCCGTGTTTTTGTTGGTTTCTATTAGTTTAGAAAGTGAGTGGGCAACATCGTTTCGTGTATTCCCTAAAAAAACTATGTCATCGGCTAAAACAGTTTCTTTGCCGATTAGTTACATTCTTCGGTCTTCATGAGATCCTCTTATAACTTTCTCTAGTTCTAAGTTAAACAAAGTCAGAGATAAAGCATCTCCTTGGTATGGCTCTGAATTGGACTTAGATCAGTGAAAATCTTTGTAAAAATGCACTTTAAATAACGTCTTGTCTTTATACATTTTAAGTTTACATACTTTTGTAAAATTCCAAAGTGTATCACAACTTTCCATAGTTCCTGTCTATTCGCACAATGATAGGCTTATTTAAAGTGAACAAAAACCATAAATAGATCCCTAATATGTATTTATTAAATTTAATTAGGTAATGCTAATATAGATTTATTAATTTTTCACGTATATAATTGTTTTTCTCTCTTTAAAGCGTAATAACAAACATTTCATTAACCATATGACGTGAATATAACATGCCAATTTCAATAATTATAACTTTTTAAGTATTCAGAAATGTATATAAAATCGTTTAATATTATAACTTATGTCCGGTCGGTGCAGGGATCAGTTGATAAAATAAATTACAATAATATGGTAATCGACAATAGTTACACACATGGTTACAAACGACATTTTATTCATGGATTTACTCGTGAGTACGAGTAAAAGGTATAGTGATAATCGAATGGTTGTTTATTGAATTTTCTGAGGAAAAAGATATAATATCGTCATGTATTTCAAAAAAAAATTCTGAGCAAAAAGGGATTTATGCAAAATGTGTTATACACAATATCTACATACGAGTAGGTATAAAGACATTATAACTTTTTGCTCGCCGTTAGCTCACGTTTTCATTTTTTATATGACGATAAAATAAAAGTTATACATCAATTTTGAAACATATATGAATATTTGGATCGATCCTTACGAAACGGGTAAGTATATATAACGGCGTTGTATGGCTCAATTGACGTCTGAAAAGGGTTGTGATATATTTTTTCAGAAAATCCAATCGCACTACGGTTACTCACATTAAACTGCCTCACTGCATATGCAGCAGCCTCGCACATGGTTGTTGCTAATTAAAACTTCTTCAAACTACTTAAAACTTTTGGGCTCCATTTGTCGAACGTTACTTTTACGGTATACGATTACATCGTATTTTTACTAAAATTACTAGCAATTTTCGATTAAAGCGTTATATTACACAACATTGTATCGCATGTGATTTTAGAACGCCCAATCTCCATATGTATAATAGTAAATTAATAACATCGATGTAACCCTACTGATACGGTATTTAAGTTGTAGTAACAAAACTATATAGAACGTTACCAGGTGTTCCGTGAAGTCTTAGTGAATGATTTCGCGTTAAGAAGTGGAAACAAAAACCAATTTTGTGTTTTTCAATTATGAGGTTTAAAGATAGCCATCTCAAATTGTACCAAAATACCAAAACACAATTTAGAATGATAAAAAACAATAAAATAATAATGTCCAATATTGTCTCACATAACACTGATTCTTTACTACGTTGTTATTGAGATTTTCAGACGAAAAAAATCGTGAAGTAATTCTCTATAAATCTAAAAATATCGTCCCAATCGTTCTAATCGAAACATAGTATTATACTCGCTGAGGGAGTAAAATAATTATTAACTTTAAAAGTGTTTTAATTAAATAACACAGCTACCTACTTGTATGTCAACATTTTCTAAGCCAAGCATAAACAAGTTTAAAAGTTGATATTTCAGTTAGAATTTTTTTTATTTATATTAATTAGAGATGTGTCAATTATAATATAATTATTAATACTTGGAAATTTGTATTTTAGTTTTTACCGTAATAAAACTTAAACTTTAAAAGTTATTTATAACCATAAAGTTACTCTGAAAAGTTTATTGACAAATCTATTTTCATTTGTTTTAACAGAAGAACTATATTATTATTATTACTATTTTCAATTTAAATTTAAATTTATCATTTAGTAACACCCATACATTAAAATAATATTCAATGAATCAATAAAAAAAAAAAAATTGATAATAAATAATAATATTAAAAAAATATATACTTATATTTATTCAAAAAAACTCTAAACGCAGCATATTATTGGTATTAAAATATAATAATATGATTCTTTTTTTTTATCTATTTTTTTTTAGATATTAGGTAACTCTTTAATACACATAATCAAAAAAAAAAAAAAAATTGTACATAATACGGTAATCTGAGAAATCAATTTTCAAATCTTTCATTGGTTTCCACAAAATCACCAAATACAGCAAAGAAAAATAAATAAGCACTAAATTAATCTGTTTTTAACAAAACCTATAACATTATTTTATTGCAATAAAAAGCAATTTTTACAATAAATAACCATAATATTCATTAAACAATAAAAATTATTTGCCATGTCATCGGCTGTAGCAAATCAGAGATTAATGAATCAAAATCATATGTTAAACATATACATTTATATCGGTTATTATGACATTCTTATAATTACCATATGGATAGTTGAGTCTTACTTATAATACAAATAATGTGTCCATAGCCAATACAAATCATATCATTCCAAATAAAGTCACAAATCATGGCCACAATAACCTAGGAACAAAAAGAAAAAAATGCTCAATATGACAAATTTTGAGAATTGACAAAATTTAAGATATTTATCCAAAAAAAAAATAAAAATAGATGTTACAATAATAGATAAATAATAAATAATAAATTAAATAACTAATGACAATAAATAGTTTATTTTTCTAAACAGTTTAATTAGGTACTACGATAGTTTAAAATATAATTTATAAATTTAAATTAATAGGTAAAATTATTTTAATATTAATTTTAATTTTTACTTTTATAATTTAGGTTTAGAAACATGTTTTGACTTTTGAAGAAATATAATATGATTTTTATTCATTCTTAAAGATTTTCTATAAGAACTCAGAAGGCAAATTACAATTTGCTTCATTGTATAATGTACTCATTACAATGTTTTTAAAAACATGGTTCCTGATATATATATAATTTTAAAACTATTAATTTATACTCTAACCCTAACGTCTTCAAATGTTAGTGTAATAGTTAATCGTTTTCTGTTTTAAGCTGAGTGACAATTATTTCAAATCATCAATAATTTATGAAAAAAAATCAAAATCATCGATAATATGCATTCAATTTGATTTTATTTAAGATTTAAAGTGAAATTAGTCGATATATCAATTTATCACAATGAAATCCAGAAAAACTATATTTGAATACAGAATATTTCATATTTTTTTTTTTTAAGTAACCATAACATTGTAAAATACTTTAATTATGATATTATTAACGTATTATGATTATTATTAATTAACGTTTTATTACAATTAAATCGTGTTATGTTTTCATTTTGATTTAAAATGTATTAGAAAAACTTGTGGAAAATATTTTTGCTCCATAACGGCATTGACTTTTAATTTAATTCTGACCACACTCGTCTTTCTTTTATGAGTAATATTCACAAAAAAAAAAACCTGACAATCTATCACATAGTGACCGAGTGTACAAATAACGCCCAAGCACTGAATAAAAAAAACACTCAAGCAATTTATGTATTTTTCAATAGTATTAACTTAAGCCAAAAATTTAAATAATTGTGAATAATGTAAATATTTTTCTTTTATTTCGTTTATGCTAAAAGTAGGCTAATGACCATTGTTGTTGAAGGCTTAACAGCTAATTAAAAAAAAAATAAAATCATATTCTTATACAATTTATAATACTATTATGTACCTACGCCATTTTAACTCTATTAAAGCGTTTAACATCAATAAATTCATATAAATAAAAATAATTTAAAAAGAAATCAAGAAATTCACTCTGTTATATAATAAATGTTGATTGTTAACTATATATTATCATTTATCATGAAATCAATGTAAAAAATATGTTAAATTTGAATTGGATATTAAATCATTACATAAGAAAACAATTTTAAACGAGTCGATTTCTTTTTGTGATATTTATATTTTAATTAAATATTATTAGTTTACTTCTTTTATTTTTGGAAATTCGGTAGGTTGAACTATTTTTTGCAAAAATAAATCACTTATATTATAATATTATTTCTCAAAATATTGCTAGCTTTTATTAACTTATAAGTGAAAATATAAATAATATCGCGATAAAATTCAAATTTAAAATGTATATATATATAAAATTTACTTATGAATTTGTAATATTTTTAAACAACTTAACTTTTATGGAAACTTGTATACAATTTTCAACGTTTTTGATCATACCTAGGCATTTTTATTAATACTCTTTTTCTAAATTGTTTTATTTGTCCCAGGGCTTACGCTAATGTGCAGTACAACACAAACTGTTCAGTTCTAAAATAAAATGTGCAATTATAAAATGCTAATTGTACAGTACCTACTGTTACTTATTCTAGCATTGTAAAAAGATAAGTAATATACTATATAATAATATACCAAAACAATTTGTATTAAAGTTATGATTTCAAAATAATCAAATATTATATTATCATGATATTATGATACAACCATGAACCATTGTGGAATATAATATGTTTTCTATGATGTAGATTGATCCATAATAAATAATAATAAAATGTGTAAATTGACTAAATTTAGGTACTTACTTGTACAGTTTTAAAATGTTCTTAGCGCAAACACTGATGTGTCTATAACACGTAGTTTTTTATTTTTAAATTTCGGTTTAAAACTCGTATTTTGCCATTTTTTTTTTTTTTTACTTGTGCTTATAGTTGTTGACGCATTTTTCTGTTTCCAGAAAAAGAATATATTATGTTTATATGCAATAGCATATGACTTGGATATACACAGATACATTCAAACAACATAACATTTAATTTATGACAAACACATTCGGAAATTCATGTCGCACCGGAATAATAATAATACAAAATTGTTGGTAGGTATGTACAGCGCAAGTTATCTGTTTCCTTTTACATTTTCCTCTTCCGAATTGTTTCGACGCACGCGAGATAAATGCATATTGTTTTTCAGATACTCACTGCATGCTGCCGGTACGATATGGGCCAGAGAATACTGTCTCTGTCCCTCAATTCACACACTGTACATCATGTCACCATATTACATAGCTATACCTGTCACGAATTACTTTCCTTTAGTCCGCACATATGTGTGACGTGTCGATTACATGTAACTATATTTAACGACGAAATAATGTAGTTACACTTGTATGACAGCATGATAAACATAATATCATAAAAATATCATGCGAGCAGAGCTATCTACAAATTTCGTCATGCAACAATGAATATTATTGAACAACTGACGTTTGAAAAAAAATAAATGGGAAAACTAAATTATTGTAATATCATTTTAAAAACCTACTAACGTCATAAATACATATATTTTTTAATTAATTGATAAAAAATATTAATTATTTGCACTGTAAAAATAAACGCAGAAGCTTAAATTATACATTTTTACAGTGGTTTATTTAATTAGAGACTATTTCTGCAAGGATCGTTCGGGTTCAAAGCTAAGTCCCTCGTCTTGTAATTAAAATATAAAATACCGACGTTAAACACGGTACTCACTCTAATTCAATTATAATTCCACTTTACCGCTCTATAACAAACTTCATCATTGATGTGGAATTTAAAGTTTTAACTTGTTATGTTACACGCTACAAGACAAACCTAGTCAACATTCTGCAGATCCATATGTGTAACATCCGGTCTACAAGCCACATGATAGCTGTATTATGAATATCTTATACCTACTAAGTGTCTAAGTGTCAGTTCGAAAAATATTTAGCTACTTAAAATAAATTACGATTATGAATAAAATAATTGATAGGCATTTATTTTTAAATCTTAATATGTATTATTAATATTATTATTATTGCAAAAATACTTGAATAATTATTCACATTTCACACAGCATAACGAATATAATTATGTTATTACCTAAGCACAAAAAGTACAAATACAAAATGTACATAAAATATTCACATAAATCAACTGTTTGCACTAAGATCGTCTAAATAACCAGATAAACCAATAGTATGCGCTAACTAGGACTATGTGCATTATGAAAATAGTATACAATACAAAGCTTCAAATCTAATAGATCTCTGTGAATGCCTCGAACGTAGGAGGGAACTGAACAATAATATTCTTCTATTAAAGCAACGTATTGTTTGTACATCATAGACAGAGAAAAATGCAAGAACGAAAGGATGGCGACGTTGATCTTAAATGGCCGTTAAGCCGATAACGAAAAATAAGAAAATAAATTCATTTCATTTACAAGATTCATAAGTTTTTAATTCAGGGTAGTCATAAATAATATTTTAATTTTTATACATTATTTTATACCTATATTCCGGTGTGTCAATGTTTTTATTTGATAAACCCACATTAATCGTAATAAGCTCTTAATCCATAATCGTTTATTGACGTGCTCAAATTTAATTTGTAAGCAGTAAAATAATCTCCTTAAGATGCTTAATAAAAAAAATCGTAATTTAATTTTTATATTTATCTGATGTTTACGTCCTAAGTTAATCAAACTGTCAGTTTTAAAAATAATAAGAGAGCCTTATTAATATTCTGCAGGATAACCATAATCCATGTGAGAATAATGTTGTATTTGTCGTTTTAAATTCACTAGTAATTTTACTAAACTATTTTACCGAGTACATAAATTGGTCTCTATATATTTATTTTAGAAAACTCAAGTTTAGTTAGCCCAGTCTATTGGTATTATCAAGAAGACACTACATTAAATTAAGCCAGAAAGCCTTCTAAAAAAAATTTTTTTTGTTACCTTGCTCTGGTATATAAAATGATTAACTGAAATCATTATCTTATTCTTTTTTTTTTTTTTTTTGATTTTCATGATTAATATTTTCATTGAAATGTAGCTTAAATTAGGTAAGAAATTTAAAAGACACGTCTTTCTGAAAAGGTAACTGAGTTAATTTTTCACTGGTAAACAAAGTGTTAAAACCTAACTCTAGTTTTCTTGTAAGTGTTTATAAATACCAGAAATCGATAAAAAATTTTAACACGATTAATTTATTTTATGTTTAAAAAGTTATAGATTAAAAAATAACCAAGAATAAAAATTCGCATAAAATAACAGTAATAGTGGTTATTATTTTTCAAACTCCAAAAGTAATCATACTATAAAGGGTTTAAAAGGTTTAAAGCCTTTTTCGTTTTTCTCCCTCTCCCACCCGTTTAAAAAACAAGGAACGGATAGAAACTGTTTACCCCAATACTACCACCTGGTCCCGTATTTTTTATTCGCTAACTTTTAAATACATTATACATAGATGGGAACCTCTAACCACCCTGAATAGTTGACCTTCAACTCACTGAATTAAATCACATTTGACCTAACCGTCCACCTCTTGCCTAGCTGCCACACTCTGCAGCCTCCTTCTGATCGAATATCGTTTCCACCATAGTATCAAACGCACCAGCCTCTGTTTTTCCACCGATACTCAACAATGTATTATCATCTAGTAAGAGCTTTTGCTGCGGATCCAGAATGATATATCAAGGACATCTTCAAGTCTGGTATAAAGCCCTAGAAAATAATAAAATAATATCTTATACTATGTACCATAAATATTATATGATACATAAAAAAAAGTGTAATTATTATTTTTATCTTCGTTAGTGTTATGCTGTACGTTCTATATCCAATAAAACGAAAAGAAGATCAAAAAAAGGTAAACAATAAGGGAATATGAATTTAAAGAGAGATTTTTTCATTATTCATACACGTCGCATAATAGAGGTATGTATAGAGTGCGTAATACTTTTTATAAGTAGATAATGGAATAACAGTGTTCCTTGATAAGCCCAACCTTTTTTAGCAACTTAAAAATTAGCCAAATATTATTAAACGAAATATTACTTTAAACGAATGTATCGTGAAAACTAGCCACTAATGATACTTATTATTTTAACCGTTACGTCAAGTCTAGAAAAAATAAACACCGCGAAAGAGTGCCAACAACGACCCATTCTATTAAGCCCGTAAAGTTACTTCAGTGGTATTTGCATACAATATAATATATATAATTTATTGTAAATACGGACGCCATTCAAGTGTGCAAGGAATACTGTGGTAGTTTCTGAATACTTTGTGCACGCAAAATTAGGATTTATATGCTTTGTTTTTTTTTTTTTTTTTTGTAACAAATAACAATCTTGCACGGTTCACTTAACATTCCACAAATCTGGTTGCATCTTAAATAATCGATTTGCACCCTATTCGTTCACAGTTATCAAATAGATTGGAATATTTATCATGTAAAACTTAATAGCAAAAAAAATAAAATAATGTTAGCTATGAAAAAATGTAAATAACGATATTAATCGATAAACAATGATGATTTAAAAGATAACGATACAATACCACAATATATAGTATACATTTTATTGATATTTAAAGAAAAAAAATAATAAAATCAATAATATCAATTTATTATTAATAAATAACTTTGAAAAAAATCTAATTGTCTTAAAAATTATATCACGTAGAGAAAATAATAATATAATATTTAGTAAAAATTTCGAGTATCTACTGTTATTCATTTTTTAATTGCAACAAAATAAGAAGTCGTTTATTTTACAGGTAAATATGTAATGACTTTAAAATATGCTTATAAAATAATGAATTTGTCTTTTTAAGTTTCACTCATAATGACTTACGAGAAGCCTTAAATTAAATTTTCAAGTTTTTAACAAAACGAAAATTATTTTAACAACATATTTATAAAAAAAAATCATAAATAGCTCTAAAAGACCATGACGTACAACTAATGATAATCGATTTTGTAGAAAACTAGTTGACTCGTTGTAAAATCTGTATGTCGCATCCACATAGTGAAACCACTCATTTCATGAACTGGATATCCAGATAGTAAAATTTTTCCAGATCGTGAATTTTGACGAAAATACATTATATGGACATACATTTCATAAAACGGACAATACCTATATCGTGTACTTTGTGTAATTATTATTTTATTATATAATAGTTCATAAACTATCATTATACATTTATATGTATATTATATTTTATTATATAAATAATTATATTTTAACAAAAATATTTTTATTTTATTTTTCACGATTGATTATGACATTGACTATAACACGTATAAACTGCAAACACAATAGTAACTGTGTTATACACAAACACTCACTAAATGTTATTTTTTGAACAACTTAGGAGTTACATAGGTATCCGTCAACTGTCATCCAAATATCCGATAAAGAAACATTCATATGATATCGGATGTGAAATTACCGAAATTAAATTTTATATCTCTCTAATAGCCTCATATAATATAGATCACGGATAAAGCATTATTATCTTTATTGATATTGAAAAGTATGCTTTGTAACAGTCAATGTCATAATCAATCGTGAAAAATAAAATAAAAATATTTTTGTTAAAATATAATTATTTATATAATAAAATATAATATACGTATAAATGTATAATGATAGTTTATGAACCATTATATAATAAAATAATAATTACACAAAGTACACGATATAGGTATTGTCCATTTCATGAAATGGATGTCCATATAATGTATTTTCGTCAAAATTTACAATCTGGACGAATTTCACTATCTGGATATCCAGTTCATGAAATGAGTGGTTTCACTATGTGGATGCGACATATTATACATTATAGTAGAACAGTAGTAACGGATAGATTCACTAATCAAATTCTTTGTGTGCACTTAATTATTTTTTGCATCATCTTTCATTTTTTCCGAAATTTCCTTAACTTGTATTTTGGTACCATTCAACACGTCATGTAAATAATAGGACTCCTTTATAATATATTATTATGTCTATAATTTAATATAATATACTTCGTAAATAATGATATTCATGTAGGTAATACAATAATTAACTGCTTCATTTTTGTACTCGTAAAACACAAACTGCATTTATACTTATTATACTCGATACAGCCACCAAATATATTTATTTTTACCATTGTTATAAATAATATGAAATATGAATATATTCATTGTATAATACCTAATAGGTTATTACCTTTTTCGCTTGACTTTTAATGCAAATAAAGAGCCATATTTAAACCAAATTTAAGAGAGAAAATAAAAGATTAAAAATCAACTAACGAGTAAAACTACAAATGGCTATAAATGATATATAAACCTACTGAAATTTTCAGTTATAGTTATGTTACAAAAAATCCACCTAATAAACCAATAAGGTCTCTTCTATTTTTATCTTAATGGCATAATAATATGTACACGTAATAAATACCTAGTAATTAATAGACCCGCAACTATTTTTAGATATTAAAATATAAAATGTCGATTGTAGATACAATGATGTTATGTAATAAGTAATAACTAATAAGCTGATAAAAATCAGTATAAAAGATATTTTGACCAATCACCTCCGTTTTCACCAAACCTTTAACAATAATTAAAGTAATTTATAATAATTAAACATTATTCAGTATTCTAAACATTTTTATTTTATTTCATATTTTTCTCGATGTTACTAGTAAATTGTTTAATACATAATATTTTAGTGTATAAGAATATTTAATAAATTATGTGAATGATATTATTACTTTTCCGTTTAAAAATGAGAGTCTTTCATTGAAAAAAAAATCATTACGTTAAAATAACCCACCACGTACATCAATGTACATGTGTCACTTTTAACTCTCACTGGACGGGTGGTTGATTTTGATCTAAGAATATTGAAAATAGAGATGATAAGTTATGTCGCATTAATTCTACACCACAGGTTTTCGAAAACCAATGAACCTTATACCCTACACGATTTCTAACAACTCAATAGTTTCCTCCTACAAAATGTCAAATTTGACGGTACCAAGATGACATCACATTGCGATATTATATTATACATTTTACATTTCAAACATTTTCACCATTAAAATTACCAGTTTTTGAGTAAAGCTCATCAGTGCACTGTATACTATTATACGCAGTAGATACACTGAAATGAGCTCGCGAGTGACACATGCGTAATTATTATATACTTAAACGATACAATACTATTTAATAATAATAATGATAATCGTATGCAAAAATTCGCAGATATACGAGTACATGTGAATACATCTCTCTCCGGTATGAACTCCTCGAAAAATGCTCATTTGATATTCTTTCGATTAATCGTGCATCCCGTACAATTAACAATATTATTTTACTGTATAAAATATGACTGCCTTAATAAATTTAGTAGCAGTCAATGCTTATATTATATGCCTATCTGTGAACTCCCTGTTCCAGAACAAGAATATTATGTTCAAAAGGCTTTATACTTTATACTTTATAGGTACTCGTGTATACATTTATGCGAATCATTCACATGTTTTAATGATTAATGCACTGAAGCTAATCATTATTGCATTTGAACAGAACAGTAAGTCAGTAACTATAAAACGATTACATCACGTTCACTGTTATTCTTACATGTTAACGTAGAACATTATAAATAAAAAAATAATAAATAATATTTCAATTACTAGTCACATAGTGTATGGCTAGTAAGATTGAAAATATGTGCACCCCCCAAATTTACATAGAGTTAGATTAATACCATGTTTAATAAACGAAAAAATACTTACCACTATATTTGCTTAACTTAAAAAATTGTGGAAAACATGTTCTAATGATTAACGATCCAATACACAATCTAAACGCAATATTGTAAAGAATACTTTTTTCATAATATATTTCAAATACTACTCAAAAACTTTGAGAAAATATTTTAAATACTTTTCAAATAATTTTGGTCATTATTTTACAGATTTGTAATTATTAATGTAATGTAATAATTTATATTTATGAAATAATTATTTGTTGCACAATGCACATAAAAAAAAAAAAAAAACATAATATTTTCAAAATTATCGTCCGTCATTTTTTTTTTTTTTTGTCGAGGTCGCTCCATATATTATTCCGTTGATTTAAAATTATTCGCTGAATCAAAATTCTTGAAAATTGAATACAAAATATCACGTAAGATGTGACTTTACAAAAATTATTAAAACATACAGACACAATTTTTTTATTTTTTTTTTTTTATATGTAATTACCTACGAAGTTCGAATTTTTACAAAATTCTTCAAAATTAAAAACAAACTACAAACAATTTGTAGTAAAAAATAATAAATATATAAAGATGAGATATAAAAATTCAATACAATGTTCCTCATAAGTAGTTCACACTAAGACTAAAAAAATCAATTGAACGTAATACTAAAAGTAAAACAAATTGCTTTAAAGTTATATCAAAAAACATTTCATGAAATATACAAAGCGATATATTTTAAAGTGATGCTTAACACTTAACAGACTGTCTCCGTTCAACATCGTTTTTCGTTTACAGTTATCACTGTAAGATCTTTTTGTAGTTACTTAGTATGATATGCAACATACTCTATAATAATATCTTTGTCATAGATGATATGAATAATGGGTAAAGAGCATTATAATTTGTGATGCTGTTACGAAAATCCATATTATATACACATTGTACGAGCTAAAATTAATTGTACTATAATATATTTGTGTAAATGAATTATTCGTTTATCCCTATAACACTTTGTTACTTATATAAATGTAAACAACCTAAGTGCAAATGTTTTTGAAAAAATCGATTTGATAAAAAATTATTAACGAATTTTGTGAAGTGACGAACATAATTTATTATGATTCCCTATAACAACAAATTTCGATCGTTCAAACGTAAGATAATAAAATAAATCTACATATACATCTTTATTAAGCTCTGAATCAGTCACAAGATTGATTAATCAGCAGTTACTATTAGGCATTTAGCCAAAAATACAATTAACACGTTTGTACAACGCCTTTGCAGCTTAATCTGCTAAGCGAGAAAATAATGGTCCATTGAAATTTTAATGCGATCAATGTGATTCAATAATAGTATAATATTTTATCATTTTGTAATGAAATATATGAGATAGGTATAAGTAAACATTGGATTATTTTATGATAGTGGTCATCTATTTAGTATTGTAATGTTTTAAACTTATTTTAATTAATAGCTACACAATTTAAAAAAAAAATTTTAGGTTTTAAAATATTTAACGTTAATCTTTTAGTTTAAAAAAAAAAGAGTATACAAGACGAATGGGTCACTGCAAAAAGAGTACCTGCTTAAATTTGAAAAGATGAATAAATTGAATAGCGTTTAAAAAACGATTCCCAGCAGAATTAAGAATATTACGATGAGTATGTACTAATTTCAAATGTGTACCTATTGCTCTATAGTATTTAATCTGTTTACAGAATATATTAAACTTTAGAGAGATTATATAAAGAGTCTCATAGCATATTGAACACGAAAATGAATATTACTTGAATAGCCACTTGTATTCAATTTTAAATTCTTACTTTCTTTAAATTACAAATTCTATTGAAATAAATATAAAAAATTCATAAATTACAATTTTTAAATGTATAAATTTGTGTAATATAAAATAAATTAGTTACTCGTTATGTGTGGAATATTATTTTTCATTTACATTAAATACTGCATTTTTTCAAATTATTTCTTCTTATAAATTCAAGTAACCTTAAAACCATGTATTCCTTTATACAATAATTTTTATATCACCTATTTTTTAGTTTATTTTTGATAAAAAAATTAATAAAAATTTACTTTTGGTCCTAAATATTTATATAAAAACCAACATTCGCTATAACTATGTATAATTTTCAAAAACAATGATAAAATTATAATTATATTATTATGTTTACAAATTGCTTGTTTATTCTATAAATCTAAAACATTTGACGTCAAAAACAAAATTTTTAACAGATTATACAAAACTCTATTACATAATGTATTGGACAAATAAAAATTATAATTGCCTATTTAATAAAAGCGTCGTTGAACAGAAAATGAAAAATGTTCTATAATTTATTACTGGATACGCGTAATTTATTACACATCGTAATATTTTTTTCCAATTAAAATAAAACACTTAATCTAGTATCACATTACAGTAATAACAAATACAAATAAAAAAATAAAAAAATTTTAAAAGTGGGATTTATTGGGAAAGTTAAAAATGTACTGAAATCAAGTAACTCGAACGATTTATTTACTCGGAATATTTCAACCACAAACGCCATTTGATTTGATGGGTAAAAACACCAAGCTTTTAGAATACTTTTTTAAAAACGAATAATATAACCCACAAATAAAATATTCACGCATTAGAACAAAAATTCTTTAAGCGATAAACGTACGTGATACAATTAAATTATAATATTGTCATATTAAAGATTGTCTATGTTATAAAAATATCAGGTTTCAATTATCTACCATAAACCAGTCAATTGGGTGTCGTTTTGTCCACCAATTGTATCCTAAGCCTTAATGAGTACCTCGATTAAACGAGATGATTTTCCGACACCATTATGCGTCTGGCTGCTATAATTTATTTTTCAAATAGTATTGCACGGCACATGGTATAGGCATTCAATATTTTGTATAATACTACTAGAGATGAGTAAATACTGCCAACAATAGAATATTGTATGGTTGATTAAAATCAAATGCAAAATTTAGGTAAAATAGGTAAACCCGTAATTAATGTAAAATAAAAATATGTATATTTATTAATTTTATTATAATCATAGTAAAGTTGTTATGAAATATAAAATTAAAATTTATTAATATATAAAATTTGAATAATTAATTTTATTTGTAATATGTACTGTGAATTTCTGTGTTTCTAATTTAAAAATCTAGTTCCTTCGCTTACATAGGTTAAGTATAGTTACAAAGTTGATTTAGACTTTCCGGCTAACCGATGATTTCTAGAGGACTAAGGATATTTTTAAATATTGGAAATCCATAGCTAAGTGAAAAAAATGTATATTTAAACCACTTAAAGATGAGATTTTCAAAGCTTAAAATTTCAAAAACTAAACTCAAATCTTCAATGAGTTTACAATATTTGAATCATTTAACTTGTTTGCTTGTTAAAAAAAAATCATTCAATTTATAAACAAAAAATAAACTATTAATATTTTCTAATAATTTTTCAACAATAAATTAAAAATATTACTATTTTAATAATAATTAATAATATATATGATATTATTTATTAATAATATTTAATATATGTTATTCATATGTTTTTAAAAAATTAAATATGTATTTTATATTCAATGTGTACAAATTGGAAAAAAAGTACAGTAGACTCTCGCAGTAATCTTACCATTCAATAAATTCAATACGTAGTCCAGTAATTCTATTGTTTTATGAAAATAAATTAAATGCAAGTGATGTTTTGGTGTTTAGACGACTAGAATCTATAGAAGAAAAAGTTTTAAAAGTATCATTTTAAATGAAAAAAAAAAAAAAAAACGTACGAAAAATATTGTTGATTATACTTTTTTTAAATAATTGTAATAGATAACAAATAATTTTAAAGAAATTAATTATTTTTTTACTAATATTTTTTTTTTTTGGTTTATTGGGCCTTTAAGACCATCCCGTCTCACAACCAAGCTTCTATCCTTCTCTATCTAATGCTAGATTTCTTCAATTGGAAGAACCTCCCATCTGTTCAACATCCTTTTTTATATTATCTTCCCATCGCATTGCTAAGACGGTGGTTATATTTTTCTAAAGTTTGTATAGAACATCGAAGCTCATTCAAAATTACTGGGTCAGAGACCCCATTATGAATCAGACTGACTCTGGTAACTACCACCTAACGTACTAACGTTATCATTGTCATTACTTATTAAGTATTATATGCATGTATACACTGAAGGAAATATAAAATGTGTAATGTTTTTAGTTTAACTACTTTATTGTTTTAAATGTTTAGGTAACAAAATTAATAAAAGCTGCAGGAAATTTTAAACACACTTAAATATATATACTTAACTATCAATAGAAAAACCCAGAAGTCAGAAAAAATAATTTATAAATAATAATTAGAATACATTTTTAGAATTATTTAATTGATGTCTATATATATGAAACTTAATACCTATTCTCGTTTGCTGTTGTAATAGCTTTTGTGTGTAAACATAGTTATTTAATATTATTATTTATTACATACACTTACACTATTTATTATAATATACTATAGTATCTATATATATAGATATATGTAAAAGTTGAACACTTGAGTATAGAATAATAGTTTATCTTTGAGAGTATTCACTAATTTATATATTAATTAACCTTAACAATTTATATGCAATCGTGAAAAGTTTTTCATAGTTTGTGGTTTAGTAGAGAGTAGGTATTATGGCATCGTAGGTTTTTATTTAATAAACAATAGATTAGGTGACATAGAAAAAAGTATAAATGTATAATATTAAAATATTATGTGATTTATACTATTATAATACCAAAACCTGCAAACATTTCCAGTCCTCAAATGATAATTTTTTTTTGCATTCATTAAATTAAAATAATAACCAAAATCAATGTTTTTTATGAAGTTTGCAGTATACAATATTTCTGCTTTCCTCTGTAATTTTCTGGAAAATTCTAATAACACTCTCTTAAAAATAACTTTAGTGTTCAATATTCACAATCTATATATACAAACTGTCCGAAACTTCTTTAACACGGGTTAAGCATGACCGCAAAAGGTTCAGTTTAAACTTTGAAGAACCACTGATTAAAGCCCAGTGGATTTTGTGATATAATATCATTTCAAATTTAATATATTACCTACTAGACTGATATTTTAACTCATATATAAAAATCAATATACGTCGGTAAATTATTTTATAATTTCATCATATTACACTTAATATACAAACCTATAAATTAATTAATTGTTTTGAATTTCAATAAATGCTAATTTACTAAATATATAAATCGGCTTGTAGATAAAAACTGAATATTTAAAAAAAAAAATGGTTATATTTATTAACATGTTAAATTCTGTGGTAATGGATTATTGATTACAGGTGAAAATTGATTTTAGATACAAAATATCTATACACCTTTTATAGTCACAATAAGTTTATTGAGAGGAGAAAAAAATGTGCATACAAGGCATGAAAGCTTGAAAAGAGTAGCTATCCAGCAGTAACACTCAAATGTGAATGATACGATAGATATAAATATTATGAAATTTTATCATTAACTGTAGCCACAGATGTCTATCTATAGACATCAGTGACTGTAGCTCAAGCGGAGAATCATTCATTAATAATACTCCATAGATTTAAAAAATGACGTTGATAATTTGATAATTTGTCAATAAGTTTCTACACCATTTATGCTTGAACTATTTGAGAGGGTTTCTATGAATGGACATGGAAGTGATATTGTGTATGAGTGAATTTCTATGATTTAGAAAGGAATCATGAAATCTTTTATAATATGTTTTAACCACGTCTGTAGCAAAGGATATGGAGAAGTCATGATGAAGGTCAGGCTTTTGGCGAATTGGGCCACCAAGGTACCTAGAAAATATCAGTGGGTCGCTAAAAGTATGAGCTAGTTATAAATGTTTAATCATAATTTTATTTCTTTATAATAATGATAAATTGGTACAAACATTGAAAAAAACACACACACAAATTGCCCCTACCTATTCCTTTCAAACAATAAAATTTAAAAAAATAGGAATTAGTAATAATCATAGTATATAATATTTTAAAGTAAAATAAATTAATGAAATTAGATCTAATTTAACTTAAAAATATACCTACAATTTTCGTAAAAAAGGAAAATAAAACTTTGTTAAACAAATTAAATTAAATTGTTCCTTTTGGACTTAAAAATGATATCAACATTTAGCAAATAATTTTTAAATATTACAGACTATTTTTTAGAAATTGCAAATTCTTACTTTAACTTAAAGCGTTAAGAATTGTATTTAATAACCAAACTAACACAAAATTGGCTTTAACAAATAGATACACTATTGGGATACACTTTTTTTATTAATTCAAGTTGAGATATTTTATTAGATGAAAATTAATCAACAAAGCCATAAACGGCCTTAACTAACTTCTATTTTTTTCCTTAGTCATTTGCTTTAGGAATGTCAACTTAAAATCGTCCACTCTATATACTATATACTGTTATGGGCTACGAGATATGCTACGATAGTACCTATATATAATAAAATATATAATAATATTGCTAGAAGCATAATAATCCATTATAATTCATCATCATAATGGCAGTTGTTAAAATGTCGAGGTCGTTTAAATGTATTATTACAATTCCACAAATTGCCACTTAAGAACAGAAGATATCCTGGAGATTGTTGTTTTCAAATGTGAAAACAATTCCAAGAATTAATATGAAATAGAAGAAGGTTGTTGACTACAACAACAAGAGACTTCTTTGTATATAAGGGAGTCCAGAGACCAACAGAGGCAGATGTACCAGACTATACCAGAGCCACGAAGACCTGAGCAACTTCACGACACTCAGCCACTTTTTGTATAAGTTACATGTACTTCATTTATACGTAATAAACACATTATTGTTCTTAAGAGTTGTAAATTACATTTAAATAACACCCTGAGTCTGGATCTGATATTGGCACGCAACAATACTATTCATTTTAGTTTATAAAGTTTATGTAACGTAATCTGCCAGCTGCTGCTATATTGATAATTTTACCATTACGATACAGCATTTATGTCGTGGAATACGTTTGAAGATTTTATATATTCGTACACTCCGTTTGGAGATCATTAACCAACAACCACTAAATGTAGAAGGGTAACAATAGATACAGTGTTACTGTGTTATTGATGAGCGAAAATTTAAATGGCTGCAAATCTAACTGGTTTCGGTAGGTATTATTCAAATTTCAAAGAAATTTAATATCAATGGATATTGGGTTGTATGCAATAAGTACTTTCGATAATTGTATAATAATAGTTATAAATTAAAACATAAACTACAGTCTACAACGATACCTATAACGAGGCCTAGTAGTTCATTGTATCAAGTTCAGATGTACAATATAAATTAATCTACCACAGTACCACCGAATAAATTTAATGTAATATAATAATTAATAATTTATTATGTAAGTTCTCCTTTATAAAACACTGAAATATATACATGGTAAACGCATATAGGAATATTATTCGATTAATATGATACATAATTATGTGTTTTGATAAAGAAAAATAACTATTTTTATACAATATCATCAAAAATATAAAACAAAGTATGCGTCATTCGTTAAAATTAATTTTACAAAAACTATTGCTAATAAAGGTGTTGTGTGTATTTTATTTAAAGATCAAAAATATAGATTTTTACGAGAAATGGCCAGCAGTAACGTGTCATTAAGGTGTACCAAGAGAAATAATTGTACAATGAAAGAAATACCATGATGGTGAAATAAATCGTATGAAATATGTAAAAAAAATTGGATTAAAAAATCAACCAATTAATTAAAATTATATATTTTATTTGTATGTAGGTATATTATTGATAATTTTTTATAAAACCGAAACATCAAACGATACCTTAAGCGCTTATGTCAAACATATTCTTATGTAGGTACATAAGAATGTACCTAGTCTTCACGTTTAGGAATCCAAATCACGGTTTAAATGTTTAAAATATACACTAATAACAATAATACATAACTAATATTGTTAATTTGATTTATTTATTTAAAATTTTTTTAAATATGTTTTAAACCGTGATCTTGGGTCCAAACCACAATTACAGAAAGTAAGATCTGTACTGTTGAGTGTTGACTGTAAATTGTAATTCACTAATTCAAACAGAGATTTGTTTAACATCTCTGAATTCAAATCACTTTACTGTAGATAACAATATTAATTGATAATCGAACAAATTTAATTCGCTCCGAACTTCATGTATGACACGCAATTATATTAAAATCATGTTGACTGGTAGACTAAAACTTGTGATATCACGTTAATGATAACGTGCCGATGTGTCGTGTATATCTGTACTGTAGCCTGTAGGCGCCAAGCGGTTGACTTAGACTCGCGTATAAAGTGAAAGTGATTCATTCTTCATCAGTAAAAGACAAAATGTCTTTAAACGTGCAGCTGTGAGCATTTTTTTTTACCACAAACTAGTTTGTTGTGTTCCCAAAAAATTTGCGACGGTGACTTCACAATTATGGTCGCTGAACGCCAGAAAAGTGCAGCAGTCCACTGGTTGTCGCCATCGACGTTTGGTCTATGTTATATCGTCGCTGTGTTTTTTACGATATTGGACGATGTAAATGGCCAAGCACAGCCAATTCCTGCTCAAGAACAGCAGCCCCCACCGGTTCAACCCACAGCGCCATGGTACGAAACCTTGCCAGCCGTCGCTATGGATTACAAAGTAATCATTGATCCAGGCAAAGAGGATTGTTATTTTCAATTTGTCAATCCTGGAGCAACTTTTTACGCAAGCGCTCAAGTATGGATGAAAAGATTTTAAATGATTTGTGACTGTTTTGGTGCTAATTATTTAATTGATAATTATATTATTTTTAACAGGTACTAAGAGGTGGTGATGGGATGGCTGGTTTTGCCGTCAGACATCCCAATGGCCAGATCGTTCACCCATATCAGTGGAAAGCCAGCTCTGATTACCAAGACCAAGAGTCCACAGGAGGTTACTACAGTGTTTGTATAGATAATCAGTTTTCAAAGTTTGCTGCCAAATTAGTAAATTTGTACATCACTGTTATTAGGTTAGTATGATGAAATTTAGGAAAAAAACCATGGAGAATTTTGTCACAGTATTTCTATTTTATATCTAAAAAAAAAAATGCCCTATAAGTACATACATAAAATCAATTGAATTAAAAATCATTTTGCTGAGGAAATTCTCGTACATTTATATCCACATTCCAGTATTGGTATTTATGTATGCTAAATTGTCACTGATATAGTTTTGTTGTACATTTTTTATTTTATAATTGAAATTATTAACTCATTTATTAAAATTAGTTACAAACCATATTATAATTGATAGATACACAATATAATTAAACATAATAAAAAATCATATATCTATAAAATTTAAAAAAACTAATTTTTTTTATCTTTTTTCAGAGAATTTTTTTTCTATCGATGTAATGAACATAATTTACCATAATAAAATATTTGTGTCATTTAAATTATTTAACTTGTTTATTTTCAGGTATGATAAATGGGATGAATATCATAAAGAAATAGAAGATATGAATGTCGGCGTAGAAAATTTTACAGTAAGTCTTATAAAAAATATCTTAATTTCATTAATAGCTAAAAATTAGTTTAATAAACCATAAACAATAATATCTTTTTATCAATGCTATTAATAATAACTATAATATTGAAATTTTTATTTAAATCTGTTCGTGGTAAACAAATCAAATCTACTTACTCTTACTATAATAATAAAAATAAATCAAATATTTTAAAATATTAAATTAATAAAATAATAAATTATTGTATAGTGAAATGACCTATCTCCAAATTATAACCATAAATCATGAGCAGTACTACGACCTATTTCTTAATTCTAAAATGATATTCCTATTTTACAAAATTATCTATACTATCTGATGAAATACTGAAACAAATCCCTTATTAAAACATATTTTATGAATGGTGACCATGTAAAAAATGTTTGTAATTTAAAGATTATACTTATTATGTACAGAAAATTGTGCTGACGGACTATACTATATTATGTATTTAGAGTTTTCAATTGTAATACTATTTATGTTTGTACAATGAGTAAAAATTAGATATATATAAAAGTGTATTAAAAAAAGTTTTCCTAATTATCCTGTTATTTTTTATGAACATGTATTTTGAAAATTAAACCTATAATACAATGCATCATATATGCATCCAGTTAAATCAGTTATAAGTAAATGCACAATAAAATAGTCATTCAGTACAATATTTTATAAATAATCAGTTATACAAATTAATCTTAATCAAATTGTTTGAACATTAAATAAAATATGTACTTATTTATCCATATTTAAACAACTGATAATATGAGTATAACTTATTTTATTGAAGTTTATCTAAACAAAAATAATTTGTATTTAATTTAACTAGGTATATTATAAATTAAAATTGGTTCTTCTGAAATTTGGTAATAGTACAGTCTACAAATTAACTAATACTTGTATAGAACTCTTATGAATAAATCATTAAAACAAATAAAAATAAACATGTTTTAATACATTTAGTTGAAATAAGTATATAATTGTTTATAGTGGCATACTAAATCCTAATACAATGTGTTAAAATCATATTTAATCCATCTCACGTATCCACAATCATTTAAAATCTTTTTATTTACCATTTTAGTTATAAAAAATACTTTCAACTTATAAATTAAGTATTATAAGTATATCTTATTATTATTATGCATATCACTATCTATTCACCCACCAGTTTTTCAAATGGTTGTTGCTACTGCTAGATGAATGAAATATTTCAACTATGTACTTTATGTATGAAACTATTGAAAATTTTTCATCTATAATATATTTAAAGTATTTATTATTATTTGTTTTAGTCTACCGTGAAATCAGTTGAAAATAACATAAATCACATGTTGCAACATCAACACCATGTCCGCAGTCAAGAAAATCGCGATTATAATCTATTGATTGATAACAAGACATATGTAAACAGATGGTCTATAATGCAAATTTTGTTAATAATGGGAACAACAACTTTACAAGTATATTTTGTTCGTAAATTATTTGAAACTAAGGCTGGAAAGTCAAAAACGAGGGCTTAAAAAGAATATCATATTTGTGTGTGTATAATATTATGTTATTTTATTATTATGTCATTCCTTTTTTTTTTTTTTTTAGGATAATGCAATGCATCCTTTTATAAAGTAATGTAATAACATCAAATATATTAATATATACAATATTTAATCTGTGATTAATAAAAATGATAAAATAGAATAATTTTGTTAAATATATAATAGTTTTTAATATTTTTATTTTGTCCCACATAATTTTATAATGCAATTGACTAAAACTAAAATAAAATCTGATAATACTAATGGTATCATATTAAATTGTATTATATTAACTTTTATTTAATCTAAAGTTTCTTTTCTAAAATTATAAAAATTCAAGAAGTAGATACCTATTTTATATTCATTATTTGAAAACAAATGTACATACTATTCATATTTTATATTTTATTTTATAGCTTTGTTTCTTTAAGTTTTTATGTTAATTTTTTGGTTCATTGTTACTATGAATATTATTGAGATTACCATTAACTTCATTATCATCTGACAAACTATTCTCGGATTCAGTCATCTTGCTAAAAACATTATTTTCTCTAACGTCTTCGACAGCCTCTTTTACAGGTGATATCACTTCATCATCATAATAATTCATCCATTTGTTTGTTCCATACACTTCATCAATATTTTCAAAACTATCATAATTTGATGACTGCTTCGTTAACCGTGATAATGATTGTTTAGATAAATTTGATATCTTCGGTTCAACATTAAACTCCATGTTGTAAGTAAGTTGTTCATCATTAATTGTCCAAGACTCTTCACTCTCCTCTTGTAAAGTAGGAGTTATAACTAAGGACCGGTCATTGATTGCCTGATTTTGTATTGACTTGGTGCACGATTGTTTTATTATGGGAGGGAACATTTTGCCTTTACATTTATACATGTTTATTTTTTCACTAATGTCTTGTTTCTGTTTTAGTAATGTGTCATGTGTATGTTTAATAGTAGTTAATTCCATAATAAATGATGATTCCAATGTTAAATTTTGAAGTTTTATCTAAGTATTAGAAAATAAATATTTACTACATATATTTACTAGAAATTGGTTGACCCAAACTGATGTAAAATTATCTCACATCAGAATAATAAAACATATAATGTCAATGTCAATGATAGAGTACAAACTTTCTGGTACCCTTTTTTATATCAATTTGGGTTAACAAATTTCTAATTATTGTTGGTTTCTTAATTATGTTAAAATTTTAATGTTCTATGTATAATTGTAAAAGTATATAAAGTAATTCTTTTAAGAATAGGTTAACCATTCATTATTTCAGAAAAAATATTTTCAAAACGTTAATAATAAACTAATAAATTATAAACCAGTTATAGATATTTAAATAATTGGGTTAACATTTTAATTAGCTAAAATATTCTACTTATTTGAAAAAAATATTACTTACATTTATTTTTTTTTGTTCAGCCAAACACTGTTGAATTTTATTTATGTTTTCACAAACATCTTTTAAAATTTTTGTTTTGTAAGTATTCCATTTTAACAAATCAATTATTAACTCTGTTTGAGAGCTGATTTTATTCTGAAAAAAAACAATTCCTGAAATAGTTAATAACTAAAATTTATGTTCCTATATCGTATATTATATTGTAATAGGTATAGATACTTCTAATAGTCTTATTTCTCGAAGGAAACATTCCTTTGTATCTTTGGCCTTGGACTTAGAGTTTATAATCATAAAGTCTATTATAGTCATTTCCATTTCATCTAAAAAATTCCAGTCTGTTTCAATTTTAAATTTTTTTATCATCTCATCTTTAATGGCTATTTTATAACTTTTTAAAATATTCTCCATTTTGGTTATTTCCATACGAAACTGTTTAGCAACTAATTTTTCATTTTTAAATGTATTTATTATCTCTTTTTTTTCTTTTTTTAACTCCATTACTCTGTTTGTTAGATCTTGCATAACATTTCCATATAATACGATACAATTTTTCAATAATTTAGCTTTAGTCATTTGAGATTTATTTAATACAATTGTAGTTTTAACATCATTTAGTTTCAATTGTTTTTTCATCTATAATTTAAATAAATATAAAAATCAATAAATCCACTATTATAAATAGGAAATTAAATCAAATTATTATTTTTTTTAAATTTATTAAAATTAACTTTTGTACCAGTAGAACTGGTGTATAAAATTGTATCCTTGAAAGAATAGTTATATAATAATATACAACTTGAAAAATGTTTTTGTCAAATTATAAGCAAAATTCTATGTATTTTGCTGCCAGACTATATTTTGAAATAATCGTAATTTTATATTGAAGACAATATAATCCGAAATATTAACGTTTCTACTTTATATAAAATTATTCAATAAACAAGAATAATAGTGATACTTCTAACATTTAACATTATTTCAGCTAGCTTCTGGAATAATGTGTTAGTACCAATGGTATCATAGTAGTTAAACCAATGCATCATACCTAAATATAATTAAATACATTATAATTATAGTCTTTGGTCATCATTCAATTTTTCGTTAAGAGTATAAATGTTTATTTTGATACTAAATTATTATCCTTACTTGAGTTGTTCTATTAAAGTGTCACTAAAAATCTATTCTTTCAAGTTTTAGAGAAGCAAATTTGCTTACATTTAATATGCTAATACCTAACTAAAAAACAAAAATTATGTAAGTAAAATTCTAACCCGATATGCTTCTAGTTCATTTATATTTTGTTTTAATTCATTTTCAAGGGCATCAAATTCTTCATAAGATAAACTTAAACGTGTATTAAGAACATCCATTTTTTTTTTATTATCCTCAATGATTTTTTTGATTTCATATCGTTTTGACCTCAATTCTAATGTAATATTAAATAATTTTGGATCACAACCTAATGGTAATACTTTTTCATCAAAAACGGCTTCTCGACTCATTGCCATAAATGATTCTGCGCTTTCATTAATAAATTCTGAATCAGATTCGTCACTTCCTCCAGATGAAGAAGATGAAAGTGTATCTAAAAATAATTAAATATTTTTTATTAACATACCTAATATTTCATGAAAACAAATAACTTATGTGGATAACTTCTAGAGGAAGTATCAAGAAACTATAAAATAAATATTATTATTAATTTAATAAAATATATTATGATAGAAACCTTCAGCATCATCAGATTTGAGTTTAGGTACTTTCAATTTCTTTTTGAAAATTTTTTTAAGATATTTAGCAAATCCATCATTTCGAATTTCCATTTCAAAAGTATGTTGAATATCTATTAACATATTTGACTTGTTATTAATAATATCATTCAAATATTTGATTTTTTCTTGAATATTTTGTATCTAGAAGAAATAAAATTACGTCTAGTTAATTAGTATTATTATTTAATTGATAAAAGTTTATTAAATAAATACATTACTTGATTAACTTTATCATTCTGTAAACCTATTTTAACACATACTCTCTGTAAATATTCATCTTCAACTAAATCAAAATCATTTAAAATAATCAATTCTTCTTCAAATGTTAAAGCCAATAAATCAAGAAATTTAATTCTGAGCTTTATATTTTTTCGCATTTTATCCAATTCTATTAGATCTTCATCAAACAAATTGATTTTTGTTAATATGGTTTCATGCAAACGCATATGTCTATATTTCAATTGTTCTTTTCTCATATTTTGCATAATAATTTCTAGATGAGTAGGCTCATCTAAAATTGTATTTTCATACATATGATTTTTTTTTGGTTTTAAAATCAAATCTGTCGGATCCCAATGACTAATAGGTTCAAATGAATCAATTAAGCTAGGCTAAAACATAATTAAATCATAATTAATCAATTATGTACATCATACAATTATATTTTAGTAGACTATAGTAATATTTAAACTATATAATATGTATTAATACAATGATATACAGTATTCAAAAATAAAATAAATATTAATACTGGAGATGAGGAGATGTATACGTTTTTACTGAGCCTTCATGTTTTAAAATATTGTGCTTCATATTCAAAACTTCTATGATAAATGTTATGAATTATTACATTTCCTATCTATTATCTTTAGAACTTAATGATAATAAATTACTACAATTGTATATTGTTTCTTACATCAATAGATTCATCCAATAGAACTTCAGGAAAATTTGATGGGGTCATTATTTCTGGATCATTAAATTCTTTTTGTATCATACAAACGTCAAACTTGAATTGTTTGTAATCGTGTATTAAACTTATTTTGCGTAGTTTAAGGCCTAACACTTTTTCATTAAAAGATGTTTTCAAGTTGTAAGCCTATTACATAAATACATATAATATGATATATACTTAAATTATACCTAATAAATGTATATATTTTAAGTATTTTGAATAATAAATAATAATTAACCTCATTTTTAACATTAATGTATTTTTCAAATTTATCTTTCATTGTAACTATTTCATTTTCAGTCAGCTTGAAATCCGATCCTGTTTTTAAGTTCATATAGCCAATAGTATTCCAAGCATTATCTAGCAATGCTTCTTCTTCAATAGTGTTATTGTTTGGCTTATTGTTATACATATTTTGAATTTTAAGAATTTCTTGATTTTCAAAATCTCTTCTCGTAGCAAACCTATCTATGGCACTTTGAATTTTCTTCGGTAAAGAAGGATACTCTTCAAGTACATTTCGAAGAAATATTTCTGATTCAGATACATTATGAATCTGATTGTGAGCTCCTTTGTTTAATACAGTAGATCCATGTCTTCTACAAATACAATAACAGTAAATATCAATATTTTATGTTTATACAACTAATTTAAAATTATACAGACCTTATACTGTTTGGAACTTTTATTTCCTCAAGCCTTAGCAGCATACACATTTATTTGTTGTTCATTAAACATCTGATAATATTTTAAATATGATTATTAAAATTAATTACTTACGACTGTTTTGGAAGTTTAAGTTTTTTAGACATAAATTCTTCTACTAAACTACTAAATAAATTATGACGCATTTCATGGTATAATGTTTTGACTACTACATCTCTCCTATAAATATTTAATTTAAAAATAAAGGTATTAACAAAAATAATATTTATATAAAAAAAAATGTATTAATCTTGTCAAATTAGTATACGTACAAAATTGCTTTAACTGCAAACTTATTAGTTAAAATTGGATCGATGAAATAACTTTTCAAATATCTAAGACCTAATGAGCTTTTTTCATAATCAAACGCTAACTTCAAATGTAATTTATCCATTTCAGATTGTGCTTCTTCAATAAGTGAACTATTAATTCGTTCATCTAATTGAAAATAATCATCAGTTAATTGTAATGTCTCTGGTAATGACTTGTTGCTGACTATAACTTGTTTGAACCTCTCTCTCAATTCATTTAATAGATTACTAGTCTTATCCTTTTCTTTATTAGCTAAATTTAAAGCTTTAAGATTTTCTTGATAAATTTTTCTCTCTTCCAAACTTAATTTTAAGTCTTCTTTAGCAGTTAAAATATCTTCTCCCTAATTTATAAATAAAAATTTATAATTTTAAATAATTATATTATATTATTATTTTATAGCATAATACTTACAACCAATACAGATGACTGAGGAAATTTAGAAATTGAAAACATACACTTCTCAATGACTTTATTTTTACATTGAAATACAAAACTAAAAATGTTTCCATCATTACCACAAGTATATAACATACAATTATCATGACTGAAACATAACATATTTACTCTTCCTCTTTTGTTATCGTGAATTGAATACTCAATATAATCACCAAAATCTGATATATCTTTAACTTGAACATTTGTAAGGCGTATTCTACCATCAGCAAATCCCATTAAAATTGTTAATGGATCAGTTCCACTTAAAATCATAATGAGGTATATATTAATAAAACATAGATTATTAGTTATATGACAAGATAAAAACATTATGTGAAGATTAGCAAATATTTTTAATTAAAAAAAAATGGATTCTTACAAAAAGTAAAAAGATTTATTATACTTCATATTATTTAAATAGAGGAATTTAAAAAATATGTGCATCTGATGATTTAAATTTCTTATTGATCATGATACAATCAAAATAAATAAGTTAAAATACTTTTATGAAAAAAGAGATACTCCCTCTCCCCGTGGCCCTTCGAAATTCAAGCACTAGCTACTCGTAACTTGTTAAGAAAGCATATAGACATAATATATATAGAGTATAGAATATATTATGCAGTTATTAATTTTAGTAGAAACTACAGTATACACTTATAAGAGTACCTAATATATATACTTACAACATTGTAATCGCAGTTAGTGGAATATTATTTTTATATGGTATTATTATATGCGCATTCATTACTGGTCTGGACGTATTAAAATCATATTCATACAAATAACCAGCATCATATCCATCAATTGACACCCATATACCTTTCTCTGATGGAGTGTATATTGCAAACAATACAGGGTTTGGTAATGATAGAATACATTTTTTTGGCGGTTCTTCGTTTTCTTCAGAATCAATTTCTAGATTGGAATTTTTTTCTCTAATAATTTTCAATTTCTCTATTTTTTTATTAATTTTCTCTTTTTTTTTGTGCTCCAAATCAAAAGAATATTGTTGACGTTGTATTTCTGATTTAATGCTCATAGTTTGAATTACACGTGATTCAAGTTTTAACAAAAATGATTCTGTGGTGTAAGACGGACGGCTTGTAGGAACTTTCACTTCTACAATATGTCCAGAAGCGCAACTTATTAACACCATTTGTTTCTGAAATCAATTTAAATATTGAAAAAAATCACAAAATTTATTGATTAATGATTATAAAATGTAAACACGTAAAAATAATTTTACTTTGGAATGGTTCCAATAAATAAAAGACATTTTTCAGAAAATGGAAACATTTTAGTAGGACTCAACTGTGACTCACGAAATCAGTGAATTTTGGCTTAGTAAAATTTATAACCTTTTATTTCAAAGCCACCGCAAGTTATGATTACGTGAATATAATTCAAGTAGTATTAAATTACTACCCAGATCCAACTCGCGTTTAACTTAAGTGACTAAATATCTCGAATTTCTCAACAGTTTCTTACAATTAAAACTATTTACTGTTTCAGAACCAAATATACGTAAAAAATGTCCAAATAAAAAGTCAGATTTAGTAATTCAAAAATAATAAAAATAATTTGATAGGTTAATATTATTCTAAAAGAAACATGAAACATAAATAAATAAATACTAAACAAAAACTCACGCATAAATAAATAAAAAATGTATTAAAAGTATGTATCACATATTTCAATAACTTTAATTGTCCATTGACCATCATGAAAATATATTATGAAAATTTTTGTATTAACTTAAATATAAATTAAATGACATTCAAGTATCCATCAAATTATATTATCGTACTTCTATAATGTAAGAATTTAAGAAATATATGCATATACGCATTAGGAACTATTTAGGTATTCTGTGAGTCTTAACAAAACAACTTTTTAATGTATTTTCAAGTATGAACTAAATAAAGGTTAATGAAATAAATAAATTTATAACTTATACTGTTTCTAATATTTATTAATCAATTTTACAATGCATTTTTATAGCTAATGTACTATATTCCATATTATACGTAGAAAGTTAAAAATATGGGCCATTAATAAACATTATTTAAATTACAGGTATTTTTTTTAGGGAAATATAATCAAGAATATTTTTTGGGGGACTTTATTTTATTTAAATTTTATAAGTGGACCTTTTTTTGAAAATATTGTTATAGATCTCTATTAATAGAAATTTTATAGATTATTTTTATCGTTATAATAAAAATATGATTTTTTCCTTCAATAAATCTTGGTAGATTTTTATATTTTTTTAATTAAGTTTTCTTAGCATTTTAAATTGATCTTTTTACATTTAAATATATTTTTCAGAATTAAATTCACAGCCCTAGTTATTAATTATTACGAATATAAATATCTTTACTTCTGAAGGTTTCCATTGAATAAAAGTGACTTTTCCAGGTAATGGAAACATTCCAATAGGACTCAACTTGATAGGTTTAGTTTTTATTTTGTAGACAAATATTGTGTTATCATCACTTCCAGATAACAGAGTGTTGGCGCTAGGATTTATAGACAAATGCCTGATTGTACTAGTATGAGGTTTTGAACTCTAAAAAAAAAAACAATACGATCTTGTACCTACAATTATTATAATTAATCTGTAGATATTTCTATAAGTTTTAATAAGTCAGTACTTATAACATACTTGTACTTCCACTAATTCAGTAGGATTTAATATTTTTTCTTCAATACATTTTTTGAGGGGTACGGCGACTATTTTTAAAATTCCAGTTTGAAATCCAATCACGAAAATATCTCCCGAGCTAGCTATCTATACAGATTATTAGTTGAAATTTGGTTTAAACATTACATTAAAATATAATATACGTGATAATTATTAAGTCATGTTTGTAAGTTTGTAACACATATTTAAGGGTATGACTAGGCGGGTGATCACCTACAACATAGATCAGGAGCATCAAAATACTGAATACGTCTCTCTTAATTACAAAAAAACAACGGTGAAAAAATATGAAGTTCATATACCTCCAGCGGTAACCAAATTGATGAAGTAATTGGTGTTTTAAAATCATGAGTGAATATCAACTTTTTGTTGATGACATCGTACACATGGAGCCAACCGTCCAACGAAGTAGTAGCAATAAAATAACCGATAGACGATGGTTGCAAAGAAGTTATTTCACCGCCATGAAACTTAGCTAGCCGTCTTAGCGGTTTCGCGTTTGCGGCCATTTCGATGTCAGCAAGCCACATTCCCCCATTACCATCCTAAAATTGAACGACAAAATCGATACAAATATATTCAACAAAAAAGTTTACGATAAGCTTATATACCATTATCAAAATGTTATATAAAATAAATATAAAAAATGTGTTAAATTATTTATATATTGTACATTTATAATGCATATTATTACTTTCATTTCTTAACCATATTATAATACTATTCATCGTTGTAAAGTTTAAACATTCAAAACTCAAAAAATTTAAATTAAATATAATGGGCATTTGTTGGACAATTATTTTTTTTTTAATTTTAATAACCACATACGATTATAAAAGTAAATGTATCTTATAAACCAAACATATTTAGGTATAGTATACAAGTATACTACTGTTATATGCCGTTCCAATTTAGTCTGGTTTGGTTGTTTGATAATGGGTTCTTCTTAAAAAAGAAAATTATTGACACAGTTTTTAGTCGATAAGATTTATTTTTATTGATTTACTTAATGTATAAGTTTTAAATTTACATTGTAATAATGAAGCGTCTTATTATTTTCACAGTTTGCGATCGACTGATTGCAAAAAAATATGCGAGCTAGGAATGTCGCATACGCAATGAAAATGCTTACATGCTATATTTCTATAACTAAATGAGGGGTTCTTAACACTACCTAAAAATCAATTAGCCAATCAGATCAATAAATAATCATATCAATCAGATAACTTTTTGTCAAGTGAAATATTTTTAGTGATTCACGTAAAAAATGTATTTTAGTATTAATTTTTATATAAATACCTATAGTCAATATCAGTCCCCTCAAAAAATTAAAGACATTTATTGATGCGGATAAACGAATTCTAAGAATTGTTTAAAGTCATGTAATTAGACTAAAACATCCTTTTAATATGGAATCGTTCAAAATTTCCTGTTAAAAAATATTATACATAACGTTTTAATTTTTATACTTTTAATATTTCTAAAAATAATGACATAGTGTAAATAACTTTTTTTTATACCTATTATATTTTAATTAATTTTTTTATTCTTATGTTTGTTATATTTTTTAATCCAATTATTGTCCAACATAATATTGCCTATTGGTTATGTCTATTTGTTTTATTCACATGAATACATAACAAACATATAAATCCATCCACCTAATATACCTTTTACCTTATATGTATATAATTTATAATTAGCATACAATTTTCAGTTGCGCAATAGTTCCGCGTTCGAATAGTTCGAGATTTAGTACAAATCGTTAAGTTGATTATAATTATTTAATCGTTTTGAGCACACTAGTTATAAAAACCATTGATAATCACCCATGCAATTAAATTATTACGCGACTAAAATTACACATTAGTATATTACCAATATCTTAAATAGGTATATTTTTACGGTATAAAAATCTAAATAGGTACTTTATTTAAAGATAATCAAATTTGAAATCATATATAAAACTTGGTTACTCAAACATTTAAGAAATTAAAAATAAAAATAAATACTTTTACTTTCTTATTTTTGTAGTTCTAAAGGTTACATTTTTGTACATCAATATAAAATATTTAAATATTAATAAATTACAACTTTACTAAACATATTTGATATTTAACAGTCATGTATAAAATAATTCTATACAACGTGTATACGTGTATAGATGTATAATACTATACATTATGTATAACACAATATTCATATTATACATTTGTATTATATAAAGTCATATCACTATAGCTATATCATAATAATTAATTATACATAGAACATATAGCTAGATTCGTCAAATGTTAATTATACCTGAATGAAATAATCGTTTGATTTGTTGTCGCCGTCGTCAACCTTACACATACCCATGATTTTTGCGTTGCCCACATTGTCTTGAACACTGATTGTAAAGGACGGTTCCATTTCCAGCACACGATCATTTTCAGGCGGGTCGGCTAAATCCACTGTACGATAATACCAGAATTTGATTGTACCGTCTATGCTGATGCTCGTCAACAGCTCGTCATTTTTGGAATACAAAAACATGATGATCGGTGCTGAATGACAAGGTTTTCTAAATTTCCTCGTAACTTCGACGTCGATAAATTCTTTATCCCATACTAAAATATTACCCCAATTGCAGCCAGATATCACCTATTATTTAATATGATAGACGAGTTATTATAATCTTTCATATAATTATTTATATCTATATTTACTTATTAAATTAGTATTATGTAGATTTGAGTGATTAGTTTGTTGTAATAATTGGGACTTTTTTCTATTTATTTTCCTTCAAAATATAGGTATGATAACGCTTAGCTTCCAAATAGATTAATATTTTCCACAGGATAGATACCAATTTAAAGGGCCCAAAGATAATATAATTTGCAGCATCCAAGACAAAGATTATAAGTATAACAACTTTTATACTCAAAAAGATTCACAAGATTCCTTGAAAATAACTAGATGAAAAGGTAACCAACCAAATTGACCATGTATAAATACAAAAACATTTAAGATCCTAAATCAAAGATGTAAGAAGATTTAAGGGTGACGATGTAAGGGTGACGATGTAAGGCAGTCAAAGACCCAAAAATCCAACATAACTTTATGGAAAACTGGATAAAAATTAAAAACTTCAACTTACAAGACTTAGATTTAGACTGGACCTAAATCAGTTAACTACTTAAGGATATTTGCAAAATAAGAAATTGATTTTTTTTTTTTTTTAATTCAAAGAATAAATAATTAAATAAAGTTTGCCAAAAAACAATTGAAAAGCAAAAATTGCTAGATAACATATTTTGCAAAAGAGAAAGTAAAATTATTTAAATTAAATATTAGAGTACCTAAACGGAAAGAAAAAAGTTTTACGAGGTAGGTAACTAAAGTTATTTTTGTAGTGTTATTAAGAACATCAACAATTCAACCCAAGCTTAAAAGTTAAAAACAATAAAAAATAAATCAAAATCTATTCACATGAAACAAAAAAAAAAGGCTAAAATATGGAGAAAATATTTCATAGAATTACTTAAGTCATAAATGATACCTAGCAAACTTTCTGAAGAAGATAATATATCGAAGATCTAAATCTTCAAAGCAGAGCGAATTATGCAAAATAAAACAAGTATTGTAGCGATCAATCAACACTAAGTACAAATTCTAGCTACGATTCAACTGAACATCTTTTCAAAATAGTGAATTACTAGAGGAATTTTATGTTTAACTAAAGTTTTTGAAAAAACCACAAAAAATTAGAGCCGATATATGAAGAAAAAAAACAAAATATTGAAACTTCTTTACAGAGAGCTTTCTCAGGACAACATGGATTCAACAGCTTTTGAAAAATTTGAAGAATTCCACAATAATTTTTAGAAAAAAAAAAACGATTAATCACGTGATATAAATATGAGAATAGTAAAGACAGAAAGAGCTTCTTTTGCGAGCTTCTTAGCGTTATCTAAATTATTCAAATCTAAAAAAAAAATATTAAGGCTGTACAAAGTAATGATTAGAAAGACTTTTAATAATTGATATGAAATATGGGCAGCAATTACATTTAAAAATTTAGTAAAAATAGTATTTAATTAACTCATTTAAAAAACTTATACTTTAAAATTTAAATATTCAACGTCTACTCATTAATGTTGTACTAACAGATTCATAATACGTATAATCAATGGAAAATGAAACTTAGGAAACTATAATAATTTTAAATACCTATCTAAGAAAATATGTTTCCCCGCCTTATTCATAAAACTTACAATAGATAACATAACAAGGTAGGTAATTGTTTTTAAAAAAAATTCTTTTTTTTTTTATGGGTGGTGGGGGGGGGGGGGGGGGGGGGGTGATCGATTGTATATTATTAATATTCATAATCGAGAATTTCGAATAAATGAAATGATTATAACACATACAACACAAATAACACAAATACTAACATTACAATAAGTCAATAACCAAAATACATGTATATATATATTATTATATAATAGTATTTGCTCTTATTTATTAAAGTTATTAAAAATATGACCATATTTATTTTACTTTCTCATCGGGCATCGAAAAAATTCCAATGACGTTCGATACTTCTGTTTTTCCAAAACGTCCGAGCTGACCTTGAAGCTTTAATCCACTAAATGTTTTTGCCATTTTCCAAAATTTTAAGTGTCCCGTCCCTGCTGTTACCAAGTGATCGGGTATAAAGTTTGAAAATCTACATACAGATACATTCTGATCGTAAGACTTAGTCTTCAAAACTATTTTTGATTTCTTCCAATCCCAAATTGTTAAAGTATTATCGGGTTCTCCTGCTTGTGAACACAAATATTCACCATTTTGGCTAAAAACAAAAATGGAATTTTTATTATAAAAATATATTATAGTCTTTTATTAGCATTTACTACTTAGATGAAATATTCAAAATATTTTCGACTAAAAAAGGTTGAAAATGTAATACAATAACTCATAACTCATAAGTGATTTTTATATCAATTAAAAATTATTGAAAATAGTCATTATTTTTTATATATGGGTTTTATGTCCAAATGTTTATGAAATTCATCGAAATCATGAAAAAATGCAAATTATTTTGTAGATATAAATGTATGCAATTTTTATTTTAACACCTGATATTTAAAAAATTCAAATATTTTAAGACTTTTCCTAAATTTTGTTCACGGAAGTTAAAAAAAAGTTTAGCATAAAGCCATAACACAAATTTTTTATAAGTAGGCAGGTACCTAATAGAAGTTCAAATTTTAACAATATTAGATGTTCAAATAAAAATATTAATTTTAGTTACTTATTTTGTTGCCATTCAAAAATACTATTTGTGGATACATAATAGATACTTAAAACTTTTACATAGGTATATTACTATATATTTACTGTATACAGTGAAATTTTTAAAATATTTAGATTAATTATTTTAATATAACAAAATGTACTTAGTATTTAGTAATAATTCTCAAACAGATTGTCTTCATGCTAAGTAGTTTTTCATAGGTACCTAGGTTTATCATTGAATTCAAATACTTAATACATAGGTACATTATTCAATTATTGTGACTTAATAAATGCTCAATGATCAGATATGTCGTAATTATACAAATGATAAGTATCAATAACCTACTATACTCAATTTTTATGTTTATTATGTTAATAGCATATATTAATAGGTACATTTAATTCATATCATAATATACTTATACTAGTTAAACCTATAAGATAACCAGTTGTTTTGTTGTTTGGCACTGTCTTTGAGAACACTAATTATTTTAAATGTTGGCCATTCATACACAATAATCAGTGGATTAGTACAATTTTCTCCTACTGCAATGTGGCTCAAAACTGGATTTTTCTATTTTAACAAAAATGTATTGTTATTAATTATTGAAAAATACTCTAAATATTCAATAAACTTACAGTTATATGTCCTATTCCTCCATTGCCGGCACATTTTCTAAAATCCAATTTTCCTTCATTAATGTCAAACATAATTATATAACTACCTGCTGCATATACAACTGTATGCTTGTCTGCTGCACATATATTGAACATTTTATGACAGCAATCATAGCCAAAAGAATGACTTAGACATAGAGCTTAAGGATTTTTTACCTCTGTTACAGGTTACCCCCTAGGTACCATACATCATATTGTTTGTGTAACTATTTAACAGAATTATTAGTATTTAATATTAAAAAAATAAAGATAATAATATCAATTAAACTACATTATTATTTATTTGTATGTAATATCATCTACCACACCTAATTAGATACCTCTTAATTATAGATAACTTTTGTTTCATAAAAAAAAAAAGATAATTAGGTATAAACTGTAACTACAATTACACATTAAAATCTATACGTGCAAAATACTATTTTGATATGAGAAAGGATACTGAAGTTGTAGTATATTTTCATCTATTGTACATTTCATACTTTTAATTGGTTTGGATATGAAATCACCACTTTTTAACAAATTATTGTCATCATTTTGATGACCATTAATTGTTTCTTCTGTGATATGTTTACTATATTTTTTATAACAAAACATTATGTAAAAATTAAATTTAAGAGAAATTTTAAATGCAACAAAGATATTGAATAAAATAATAACAACAGTAAGTTCTGTTGCCTAGCAAATAATCTAGTATGAGTAAATATTTAGTTTAATCAATAAAATGTGGATTAAAAATAAAACATTTTTATCTAGAATATAAGAAATAATAAATACAGTTATTTGCTAAATAAATTGTATATATTTATACATGTCATTATTTAAAAACACAATAACATTTATTGTATTCAAATTTTAACAGAATTATATACTTTTTACATGGAAATATTATTTTTACATATTTATAATTACAATACAAAAATTTAACAATATAATAGTAATTTCAGAATTTATGCTACATTTTAAAATTGAAATTAATAATTAAGTAGATATGAACTATATAAATTATTAAACTTAACACCATGTTTCAAAAATATTAACATTACATAATTATTATGGAATAATAATCCACAAAAATTTTATAATTATTAATGTATATAAGTATCTACAAAAATAGACAGGATCCAATATAAGTAAACTGAACTAAAAATTTTAAAAATAGATAGTATGAGTATTAAATATTTTGTCACTATAAGAAAACTTTATCAATTCTATTATGATATTGATTGTATTTTATAAATATTTTCATCACATCATGATCAACTCAATATTGAAAAAATAGTTATTATTTAATACATATTTGATTTTTTCAGATTAAATAATTTAATAATAATAGTACAAACTGTGCATGTACATTCATAAAAAACATTTTGATATTTTATGATTTTATGCCAATAATAATCTGGCACCGTTTTATTCAATTTCTTAAGATAAAAATAAAATATTAAGTATATAACTAATTAAAGTTATATGTTAACATTAAATTAAAATTAATTATGTTAATTTATAAATTTCTTAAAAAAACAATCTAAAAAAAATTATAACTATTGTAACAAAAACCAGATGTTGGGTACAAGTATCACTTAATTTGTTCTAAGAATAGAAATATATAATTATAGTTTAATGTAATGATAAATTATAACAAGTTCTTATAAATTTGAAACTTTATTTAAGTAATTGATCTTGTATTTACTATGTATAAATTGTTTAACAGTGATTTGTGCATGGAAAAGGTACATTAGTAAATTTAGGGAAGAATTACCATTAACATTTTAAATTGAAAAGCTAACAGTTAAAATAAGATCAGTCAATGAATTGTGAGATATTTGGGAATAATTAGTAAAAAGTTTAATTATAAGAGAAATGTAGCTAAGAAGAATAAGAATATGACTGACATGAAAGTGCCACATGAATGTTATTTACAAAATATATGTACAAGACAAAATATAATTGTAATTTGTACCATAATAAACATAAGTAAAAAAAAAAAAACAACACAAAATTATAAAACCGAACACAATCTGTTTTGCTTGACAATTTTAAGATATAAATATTTTATAATTTTGTGTTTTAAATCAATTTAAATAACACAGAGTTTAATTGCTTTGCATAATGAATCATTTACATAACATAATGTACCTATTGCTAATATGAATTTAAAAATTAAAAAATTTAACTAATCTCTACATTAATTATGTAAATTAACAATAAACAAATCATACAGATCGAATGTTGATTTTAGATGTAGACCTAGATATTTTTGGCCAACGACAAATAACAGAAAATATATATCTGTGTAATGGATTTGGACGTTTATAGACTGTTTGTTCTATTGTTGTCTGATCATTATAAATAGCATCCATTTGATCATACAAGATTGCAATAACAAACATACCAAAAAGAGCACTTTCCATTATTAAAATTACTGAATGTAGGCTAAAAAATAAACAAGAAAAAATGTTATATAATTAATTATAAAATAAATAAATAATCTAATAATTATGAAATACTTTAAATTAAATTTAGTCTTCTAATCAAAATTAACATGTTTACATTAGATAATACACAATAATTTTTTATTGAGCAGAGATACTAATATTTAACCTTATTTTATTATAATATGTAATAAAAATCACAGTAGTTATATCAAGTATACAAAAAACTTACACTTGTGTTTGTCTTGTATCCATATCATATAGTTTACACTGCCGGCATTCACGTACCCATGACATGATAACTAACATGATAGTGTATGCGGAAATAATACAAACAAAAAAAAGAAATTGGACAAAATATTTTTGATTTTTTTCTCCAACACAATTATTAATCCTAATTTTAAAAAAAAGTTTCACCATAAATAACAATAAAAGTAATGATAAATATATTGCATTAATATTTTTTTTTTTTATTAATACCATGGGCAATGATGATCCATTCGTCTAATACAGCGCTTACAAATTCGACAGTGATGAGCTCGAGGTGGTCGATATGCTTCACATCGTGTACACATAGTCCAATCTTCTCTTTTCACTAAAGGTTCATTAACTATATAGGTAGGTATGTTCACAAACATCATAGAAAGGGTCATAGACATTTGTCAACTAATAATTTATAAAAATAAAATAATTGTATTTAATTACATACCTTGCCGTAAGTCTGATAAAGAAACGTTAGTATGTGATAGAGGTACAGTTCCAGGATCAGAAAACATTGCTCGTAAATGTGATACTGTCAATAACAAAAGAAACGTATTGAAAAGCACTATGTGAAATGGAGCCCATAAGCTGAAAAGTATATAAAATAATAATCTTGAGTAAATAATTTATATGAAATTCAAAGAAATTATAATAAGAATATAGGTGTAAATATATATATAGTTAATTTATCAATAAAAAAAATAAAAATTTAACTTTAGGTTTAATAAAATTGGTAAAAACTACATTTATACTAATAAAATACTTTATTTATGACTAAAACTCAAACATTTTTAAATGTTTTTATTAGGCCGATAAATTATTTCTTAAGTAGGTAGATATCTAGATATAATAATATAACTGGATTGGTTTTGTAATATTTTAAGTTTTATGTATACTCATATTAGAGTATGTTATATAGAATCACAAATATAAGTAGAAACTATTCTTTATGTAAAATATATAATAAAGAAAAAAAATTTGATAGGTTGAAATAATTTATTATATTGCAAATGTCTTACACTAAGTTAAAACGTATGTTAGTTTATTAAAAGCATTAACATTTAATAAATAGACTAAAAATATAGGAAACACATTATTAGACATAATAAAATAAAATATTACCTATCTTGCATGGTGTGCAAAACAACCCATTGTATCACTACATAGTCAGCGTATATGATTGAAGTATATGTGAATATTATGCAAAATATACCACAAGGATCATTAACTAATTTCATCATAATTGTAGGTTTCTAACCACACAAACTTGAATTACATTACTTATTAATACTATATTTGATTATAACCATAAGAAACTTTGTCCCCATCATAAATAACGATAACCAAGAATACTTAAGAACATGCCTATTGCCCAAAGCCTAGTATCCATATAATGTTAAAATAATTGATAAATTTAAACAAATCAACAAGACAATAAAACGAACTGAAGTGTTAAGTATTTATGTTTCATACTATAAAGGTAAAATAAATATTAATTAATAATACATTATAAAATTATGATTTATGAACTATGGACGTCTAAACTCTAAATAAATATCAGTATCTAAATTGAATTTATTTAGTGATAAGCGCTAAAAGACAATGATAACGAAAAGATATCGATAATAATGAAAATTGTTTTGCCTCCATAGTAAATTTGTTCACAGAAATATTGGTTTATAGTAAGGTACTAAGGTAACAATGTAAAACTTGAGTAATAGCCATAACTTCGACACTCCGTACTCTGTAGACCCAATAAATCCTGAAGGGTAGCGTAGCTTGTGTAAATCGAATGCAAGTAGCATATATAAATAGTAGGTAGTAGTAGTAGTATATTAGGAGTAACTGATGGGATAAGCCCCCATCTCACAAAAAACAAGAAGAATTTTGTCTCAATAAATATATTTTGTTTATTTATTAATACTATTTTTGTCATGCATTCAATTCAAAATTACATAATTCACAGATTTGTTTTAAATCATCTCTAATGATTTAAAATGTGAAATAATAATTTTGAAAAATATAATAGAAGGAATATCAAATTATTTAATTAACAGAAAAATAATAAAAGACATATTTCCAAATCTTTTTAAAATGATTTAATTATCCATCACTCTTCCAGTCAGTTTAGCTACCTGTAAATGGTAATTTTCTATTTCTACTATGAGAGAAATCAATAATTATTTTAGACAAATTTAGACGATCTAGTGTGAGATAGGAACGGTTTTCAAAATTATGAATAATTTAATAATGAGAGAAATACATCATACATCATACATCATTGTTTTAAATACTTACATTAATTATTCACTACAAAAAATAGAAAAATAATGTAATGTCTTGAACATAGTAAAAACTATATTAAATTTTTATGTAGGTACTTTAAAGTCAATTGTTTTTTTATTTTATTTTAAGTCTTACCTGAACTTTAATGAACTTATTTATAAATTAGAGGCAGATAAATACAAATGGCTGACACCTTACACCCTCACATAGGACGATTTCTAAAAAAATATTTATGCTTAAATTTAATAATGATTAATGTTTTGAGTAGGTACCTACATATAATATAAGTTCTTTTTAATAAGTAAACATACCTTAAGATTTTATTAAAATTTAAGTATTATGAACTTATCACTTAGATACTTATAAAGTAACTATAAGAGTAATTTGTTATTAACAAAATTATAAATAGGTATTGATATATAATTATAATAATATTAGATAATTGTATTTTTTTGTCCATATACATTTTTTTTACACGAAAAGGTGACTTTGTATTAAACATTTTTGTAAATTCATCTAATTCTAAAAATGCGACACCCCGACACCCCTCATAAATCGCTTCTGCATTCAATATCTACTATACCATAACTAGACCATTACTACTGTTATATTAAAATATAATCTTGCAGTTGGAATATATCGAATCTACACTGCAGTGCAGTTATTTAAGTTGCAATCATTAATTCGTGAAAGTTATTTTGATTATCATTGTTACATAAATAGGCATATTATATTGGTATCATATTTCAATATCTTCAAATTTTAAATGATATAATTATTGTGAAATAGACAAGTGTCATTATATTTTACTACGGTATGTGATTCTGTATTTTTTATTTTTACAATGATTGTACCTACTTAAACGGCTTTATATCCCTATAACTTATATTAGTTTTCTTTCTAAAAACCACAGAATACATAATTTATTATAATGTATTCAATATGCATGTATAAGTATAAAAGTACCTATAATTTTCGCAGGTGGCAGGTTCCTGTAGAATGTCATAAGCGTAAGGAACGAATAAAAAAATTAATTCTTCGATAAGTACAAAATGTTTTAAAAACATAGCTATGCGGAACAGTTATTAATTTTTTCATGTGGTTATTAAAATAACTAATTATAAGACATATAAGAAATATATATTATTATTAACTTTAAATTATTAAAAGTAGATATGGAGTCATAAATATATACTATACCTAATATAATCTGATTATTGTATTAAATTTCCAATATTATATATTAATATACAGGATGTTTCACGGTGAACTGACAATTGCAATAAATTTTGTTCTATTGAACATTTTCAACTTTTTTTTTAATTATCATTTGTCATCTGTACTATATTTAAATTAATTTTTGATTTTTTTTTTTTTTAATTTTGTATGTAAAATCAAGAAACTTGATATTTAAAAAAATCAAAATAGTCATTTCGTTGATATGATTTTTAAAATATGTTTGCAAAAAAAAAAAAAAATGAAAAATGTAAAAAATTACAGCCGTTTATTTTTTACAATTTTTTGAAGTTCGCATAATTTTATATTATTTCAAATAGATTTCTGGATAATCGATAATCTATAATTAGTATAACATTGATAAGCGAAAAATACATTTGGATTTAAGCAAACTTTAAAAATTGTTTAACCAAAATATTTCTAAAAATCGAATTTACAAAATGGTTATTTTGATTTTTTTATTTATCAAGCTGTACATACTTGATAATGACCTCAAAAAGTTTCACCAATAAATGATGATTAATACGTCCCTGAAAAATGTTTTTATCATTATTTAATGTTATTTACAGGAAATTAACCAAATACTCACGTTGAAGGCGTTTATCGCCTTATAAATTAAAAACTCTACATTTATTTTAGCCATTCTTGACGTTATATTATTATAAATACTTGTAAAAAAAAAAAGATAGATTATAAATGCTGTCTAGAAAATCAAAAACTGTTTCAAACTTTGTTTTCAAAATATACCAAATATTTTAACGGTATTATAACTTTACTATGGTAACGTAATTATTAATCACCTATTACCAATTATAAAAGTTGATTTCATTGTTTTTTTACAAAAAATTTACAATCTATACAATTATGCACAATAAGTATAAGGAATATAAAAACATTTATGTGGTTACGTGAATAAGGAACTATCCATTAATTGCATTTAATTGGACATTTTCTATTTTCGATCACATAACTAGACTGTGGAATCAATTTATATGGATAGGACTTTTCAATATTATGCCTGATTTTTTACACAAATATTTACCATTCATGGTTTTTGAAATGGACATTACATACCGTTAATTTTTTGTCTTCTTCTCGATAAAAAGTATAAAACATATATATATATGTATATACGCTTAATGCAATTGAAGATAAATGTAATGAAATTAGCTTGAATTTTTCACCTAAACATAATATTATTGACTTTTAATTAGCCATACACTCGGCTGTTAATGAAGTTTGGTCTCTATTAAAGACAGTTGGGTGTCGACTTGTCGTTTTTACTTAACACAGACATGGTTTCAAAATATTCTGAAGCATAGTTTAGCTACAGAATATAGCGAAAATACAGACATTGGCAAATGGTCTATATTTGAAATGGATTAAATACACTTTCGGTTTAACATATTTAAAACGCTACGAAGTGTCGGATTGTTTTGTTAAAGATTTGATGTCGGAATGTCCAACTGACGATAGAGTTATTAAATACTGTGATTATTTAATAAACAATTATATTTCTGAGGATAGTACATTTACTCTTAGTTTATGGGCATGTAATACAGTGAATATACGGTTTACGACGAATGTGTGTGAGTCGTTCCATTCATTTTACAATGACAATTTTTATTCTAATTACCAATCTATATTAAGTTGGTTGAATGTTATGCAAAATTATGTTCAAATTGATACTTACATAAAAATCGATAGCGTTGAAATACCAAAAACATTAAAAGATGTAATTATAATTAAAAAGACAAGAACACAATAAAAAACAAATAATACGATACCGTTTAAACAAAATTACCCGATATGAGTTCATGAAAAGTATGTGTAATAATTTTAAAAATAGTGTGTAGGTATTAAATATAATTTTAACAAAATTAAAACCTTTTATTACATATGTAGTTTTTTTTTAAATATTTTATTGAACGTATTATTTGTAAATACTAAATTTTTAACGCGAAATGAATTTAAAGTTTTGGAGAATAAAGAGTATCGTCTCCTCGTGGTGTTCTCTGGGTAACGCAAAATATATTCAAATATAATGTACAATACTTGACTAAACCATTGCCAACTTAATTTTAAATTGGTCTAAACACTCTAAACTAGTCTGGGCGAAACGGGAATCTTATAATAACAAAATTTGGGCGAACGGATATCTGGACGAAACTGGTACGGTCATTTTTGGGAGAAACGAGTCACGCCTATATAAAAATAGGCATTAAATGACAGCCAACAGTCGCAAACCCATATAAAGGTTAGGTATATCGTACATAAAAGTATATAATATACGATCCTTATCCGTACTGTCAGTTCAGTGACAGAACCATCTGATAACATATACTTCACACAATATATCCTATTTTGTGCCATTCGGTATTTTATATTATAATATGAACTTCGTGAGTAGGTGACTTTAAGTTTGATTTACAAATTCAATGGCATACAGAACTTGTGTCAATAGCGTTTTCTACCCTATTTTTATAACAGAAAATTTAGAAATAGAGGATTTAGCAATGGTTTCGATACTCGGGCGATACTACTGGACAGTGGCGCCCAGACAGGTTAGCAAGGGGTGCAACTGCATGTGCTTTCGTGATGGGTAGGTGGGTAGGTGGGTGGATAGGTATAGTCCCTAGTCCCTATGGTTATAGGTACCTAAATAAAGTATAGGAGTAAAGTATAACAATGCTACACGACAACTCATATGATGTTACAAGTTACTTATAGTTACAAGTTACAACATATTAAATGATAAAGTAATAGAAAAATCATCTGAATCAAGAATTATACAATATTCGAATATTAATGTTGTACGCTGTTTAGCTGATACGCTCGTATATTTAATATTATGAATTATTATATTTTTGTATACAAATCAAAATAACAATACGGGTATTGCTACATGGTGATAAGATACCAATAATAGCGTATATTAAGTATTTATTTTTAGAAATGTGTTTCCCTGTTCCCTCAATATAACTAGCCAGCAACCACCCTACCCGGCCTATCCATTGGCTTCACGATAATTATTAATTATTATGACCGATAATCGGTTAATAAATTCCAGTATTCGGTATTCCACACTTTCCACTAGATATTTTAGTGAATTTGTGTTGTTCGTCTGTTGACTGTTTGATCTACGAACTTCAAATTATTTTGTATGCGTCTATGGCAATTTTTTATTGGTGAAATTAACTATCACTTATTATTATTCAATTTTCACAGTTATTTATTAAAATATTACATTACGTTCAATAAAATAACATTTTGTTTTTAAATAAAAAAAATGGGTGGGTGGGTGGGTAACTTTGGATAGTTGCATGTGCTCTCAAAATACCTCTGTGCGCCACTGCTACTGGATGAAGATGAAGCAGCAGAAAAAAAAAGTACCTACCTAGTAAAAAAAATAAAACTAAATAGGTTCATGATTTATAGAAGAAAAGAAATATCAAAGGAAAATTTACAACACAATAAAATAATTGATAAATCACGAAACCAAGTTTTTTGAGTATTTCCGGATGTCCAAAAAATATAGTTTTGATATTTTATTATTAAAAATTAAAAATTATATCAAGAGACAAATCAAGAGCCCTCATTGGAGGGCTAGCGATAACTCCCATGAAAAGACTTGCAGTAACTTTTAAAGTAGGTACCCAAACAATCATTATTATCTATTATATTATACTTACGTATGAATAGGCACTAGGCATATATTTGTAGACTTCCAAATTACCAGTTGTGAAAATCTTTGAATGCTCCGTCAATATATTTAAGTCTTAAGATGAGATAAATCGAAAATTCGTAAAGCACTCTGTGCTTACTGTTTTAAAACAACTTCGAATTTCGATCAATTTTTCGTTGATTCAAAAACAAGTTAATATAAACTATATATTTTTAATGTGCTAGTAACAGAACATTTTAAAATCATTTCAATGTATTAAAGAATATAAAATATTCACGAACATTGAAATGTAAACATCGATGCAAATTGCAAAATATTGAAACGTAACCATCTATGTAAAACCTCGATTACTTTAGCTTGAAATATCGATGTTTTTAAAACATCGATATTTTAATGTCATCCCTACTTGTCGCGTGAGCGTGAGACGCTTGCGTCAACACTCACCACTTCACCAGCTCGCTGCGGTTTTACTTTCGATGATAACGATAACCCGTTTAGTTTTAGTCGTTTTAGACTTTTAGTTAGTTAGTCAGCACTCAATCGTCATCATGGATCTATTTTGTAGTGCGCGTCTTTAACTATTTGGTCGTCTGCTAATCACCGTCTAATCGTGAAGTTTATTAATAACGTAAACTGTATATTCTGAATCCACATCAATCGTGAGACATTCGTCCGACCACGATTATTTTGGGGTAGTGTAGTGCTAGTTTCGTCCGAAAGTGTACCCCGACATTGCCCGGGTAATATCGTTATCGACGATATTCCGTTTTATCCACGTCGTCAAGTATGAATTCCTTTGTGTTGAATAACAACAAGTGAGTTATATTTACGTTGGATATCGCCTATATGTATATATCGTGATACTTAATTAAATTATTATGAATTTATGGTATTGCAATTGAGGGTACCTAGTGTCGGTTGGTTTGGCTTGTGATTGGATACATAAATATACATTTAATTTGGGTTTAAATCTTCAGATTATCCTTTGCGTTAGGTTAGGACAAAGATCACAACTTGTGCACAGAGATTTTCTTGTATGTGTCAATCATAACTTGCTCCATGTACCATTTTAGTTATCCGGTTGGATGGGGCAGTACAAGAGATTTGTTTACGACTTAAAATTGTATAATATTAAGTTTAAGTATTGAAGTTTGCCTTCATTTTTTTGAAAAATGTTTACTGACATCTGTATAGCACCCGCATAATATATGTCTGGTATCTAGCTAACACAATTGCAGCACATTTTTTTATAGGTTTTTCAATGCTTATAATTCAGATGAATATATTACTCGTGATAGTGTGGTTGTGTTTACAAATACTGTAATCGATATATATGTTGATAAAATTTGTTAATGACACTTTTGCACAGTGTGGATTCACAATTTACCACTACACAAGACATTGTATATTTTATATCTAACATGCAATGGTCAATATTATTAAATATGTAATATACTCAGGGGGGACTAGGTATCGAGGGGTCCTGAGGGTTAATCAACTGGACCTATTATTATCACATTTTAATTAATAAATATTTTTAGTTAATAGTGCTTAATTAATTTTCATTCATTTGAAAATAAATGGTACCTATTTAACTATTTTATTTTAATATTACTTTTTATACTTAAATATATATAATTTTTATTAATTGACACTATCAAGATCCTGGTAGGTGATTGCCCCTTTACCTCCTTGGCCAGTCCACTCCTGAATATGAAAGTTATATCATATTTTATCTTTTTAGCTACAAATATTGTTTTTAAGGAATTGAGATAAACAATAAATATCTCCACTAATAAAAATTTTAGTTAAAAAACATGTGCTATTTTTCTTATTTCAAAACTAATAGGCTAGTATTTAATTAATTAATTTTATTTGTTTATAAATAATATGGGAGTGGTCCAATTTAAATACATATTATTAAAATTAAAAACATAATATTATATGAAAAATAATAGGTACAAAAAAAATTAATTTTAGAAAGGTAATTCTAATTTATCAAAGAAGAAAAATGTGTCTTTTTTTTGCTAGTTGTAGGCATGCACTTCTTTAGTTATGCTTATAATTGATGATGCAGGGAGGGATTGCAATTTTATAGGTAATATATTTATCGGTATTTATTAAATATACACAGTTTAAACTGTATTTATCTTTTAGGTACTTAAAAATTTATTTAGTAAATAATTTCTTATACTGATTGGCATACTAGTAAATAAATTGTTTACAATAAAAGTTAATTAAATATTGATCATGAAACTATGGTAGGTATTAAATTATTTAGGTTAGTCAAATTATTTTGAGCATAGTTATATATGTGTATTTCTTTAATACCTCTATGTAAATTAATTAATTATTATAGGAGTATTGAAAATTTGTATTTAAATTATTTAGTGGGTTTTAATGTTTTACAAGATATTTTATTTTATAAACGTTTATAAATTTAAATTTAGAATTAAAGAAACGTTTTGATATCTATTTAAGTATTCTTTAAAATTATTATCATCAGTAGTTATAGCATTAGATACATTATTATTTTTAGACATATATATTATATAAAATTTAGAGATACTACCTAAGTTTTTACTTCCTAGTTCTTTAAATGATTTCCTAATAATACACTAATTTATAGTTAAAATAATTATTTTATGTAAGAAAATAAATATGTTATTTATAATTAAGAAGATGTCTTACAGGATTCTGTCTTACTGACTGTATAACACATAACAGAAAATTGTATGTTAAGAAGAATACAATTTATTATGTTTTTTTTTTTATTTTTACTATTATTAAATTTAAAATTTAGATAATTATTCAGAACTCCTTATAGGTTTTTTTTTATATTTTAATTTTAAAGCAAGGTATAAGCATTTTAAAATTTATGAAATCACTTTAATACTAAAATAAAACAGTAAAATGAATTCTTCCCAGCATACTATTTTCTATGTTTTGTATTAGTAAGACTGCACATATAGGTCTGTTATCTCTTAAATACTTACTTGAGTTATTTATATTAATATTTATGTATTTTTAGTATTATCGCACAAAACAATTATACCTTAAACATTTTTTTTTTACTTAAAAATCAAAAAATAAAAAGTATGGTATTTTTCTTAGTTATTGGGCTTTAAGCTACTTCCTAAAAACAATGCAATATATTTTCTATCCTTCAAAATATTTACCTCAATCAACTTTTTAATTATATAGTTCTAAATTTAAAAAAAAAATAGTATATGCATAATATTTAAATTTTATGTCTTAGCTAAATTGTTTTTAGTTTGATTGTAACTAGATTTTATTTTTATTAAAAAATATGTGTGAGATCAAGTATTAATTTTGTTCAAGGTAGATGTTTTAATAAATTGTAATTTTATAACTGCTTTTTTTTGCAGTTGAAGGCCCTAGTTATTTTTTTAATGTATACTTTATTAATAAAATCTGTTCTTATCTATGATTTGCAGTCTGACATTCTGTTATAACACAATATGTACATAGGCTTGGTTTGTTGAGGATCTTATAAATTAAGCCTTCAGTTTCACTTTCACTTTTCCTCAAACCAACAACTGTTGGAATTGTAAAACCTGTTTTTTTGTTCTCTGAATCTATATTGCTAGTAACAAATGTTGGAGAAATTTATTTAAAATAATCAATACTTATATTGTTAAACTTATCCTAATTATAGATATATTAAAGGGGTATTAAAAAAATCTAAGTTAATATTTTTTATTTCACAGAATATAAAAATTCTATGATATAAAATTTTTTTATAATTATTTTAAATAAATCATAATTTAGAATATATCTTCCACTTTTTTAATATGTTGTATTATTCATATTCTGTATATTTTTATCAACATATAGATCTTAAGAAGATATTAGATATTTATTCAATATTTACAAATAACATATGATTAGGTCAAGGAATTTAGTAGTTACTTTCTCTCTGGAAGAAGAATTGTGTAATTATTTGAAAAGATAATTTGTTGATGCAACTATACATTTAAACTCGCTATGCATGAAAGTAACTATATGATTATAAATCTTATTATTTCATAGAAATGATGCTAGTGAAATTTTTAGTATATAACATTTTTGTGGTATCAATGTTTTCTTAAAATATAAATGGACTATGTTTTAGTTTCTTACATATTGGGTTATTTAATCGCCTGGGTATATCTGTTGTCCATTTATCATTTTACTGAGTTTGAATATATTTTACAATGATGAAAGATAATTTTTACTTATATTTTTGTTAGTATATGTTTATTGCAATTTAAATATATTTTTTTAAACGTATTCATTTTTGGTAGGTTTGATATTAACTACAGCTATAATATATTATTCTTTTATTATGTTTGTAATATCTCAAAAAAAGTTCAAGGTACTAAAACGTAATAGAACATTCTATTTACTAACTAAATTCTTCTCTAAATTCGTAGAAATATTTGTAAATTACATGCGGTATGAGTCGTTTAGTTTAAAAAAAAAAAACTTCAACATTAAGTATCGAAATTGATATATTATAATAAAATATATTACGTACCATATTTATATATACTCAAATAAAGCGCAGATTTCTATGCAATCACATATATCTTTTCCTTTTAATTTTTTGGATTTTTATCAGTTATCTTCATGAATCGTAATAATTTTACTTTAATAGTGAATTTTTTTTTTGCATATTTCTGTATATTTAATGGTTGTTGCATATTTTTACAAAATTCTAAATATATTGCATATTAAAGCAAAAGTTAAAAAAAAAATTGTGTAAAATAATATTTTGTCAAGTAGAAATATTAAAAATAATTTTTTTAGCATTAAATAATAACCATAGCGTGGACTTATTATTTTTTTCACAAATTATAATAATTTGAATCTAATAGTGAAATTTTATTTGTATATTTCTGTATATTTCTACAAAATTCGAAATATATTCAATATTGAAACGAAAAATTTTTATATACCTACTTAATTTATTTAAGTAATTAATTATTGTAAATTGTTTAATTTATAAATTTTACATAAATAAAAAAAAAATTTCTTGCATATTTTTATAATTTTTATTGCATATTATAAAGCATATTTCAATATTTTTTAGTGCATAAAAATCTGTACTCTACTCATATATATAAGTAAGCATAATATATAATTTTATCACTAAGCGCTTACAGAATAAATAGGTACACTATGTGTATAGTAGACGGCCATATAGTTGTAAGATTTTTATATATTTTAAAATAAATCATGAACAATTAAATATAAGTTGGTACTTGATGATACACATATTTGGAAAAAGGGTAAGAGTCTTCCGCCATATTTCATTAGTTATTGCTATTATTGTATATTATTGTAGGTATTATATTATTATTATATGTATCTACGTATAAAAATATAATTCGATCAAGAGACAAGAATTTCTTCCACCTTCTTTTGTACGTAATTCTACGAAATTCATTTTTGTTAAGATCTTACCTATTTATTTCTCCTATAAAATAGGTAATCATAAATTATAGTATTCAAAAAAATCAATTTTTGAAAGAATTTGGTTTACTATATTTAGTATTTGATGAAATAATCTTTGAAAGTTATCATCATTTATAAATAACCTTGGTGTATTATATTATTATTGCAATTGAAAATCATAATACTCAGTAATATTTTCATATGCAGCGATTTCTCCTGCATTTTTTGTAGATTGTCAATATTTTTTTACCTTTAATCCTTTAGTAAAATTTAAGTATTTACAAATATTGAAATATAAACCTATGAAATTTTATAAATTTTATAAATTTTACACAAAATATCTAAAAAAACTGATTTTGTTGTTGCGTTCTTCAAGGAGGACATATATATCTGAAAATATCAAAAACGTACATTTATTAATTTCATTGTTATTTAAAATAATTATGCTATATAATTTTTTTAAATTTACAATAAAATATTTATTTATTATATTCAAGTATCCATGTTGTATTTGCATTATCTTTAAATATTCTTTTACATGCTAAACTACTGTTGCTAGTTTTTAAATACATTTAATTAAATTGTTTAATAATTAATAAATTTTGGCAACCTAGTTTTTTGAAAGTATTATAAGATAAAACTTATTTCATGCACGTGCTTGTATTTTATTATTGTTTATATAATAATAATGTTTATTTAAAAATATTACTTTGTTGATACGTTGGCGTTATAAACGTGATATTTTTACATCATTTTTAAATATTTTATAAAGATAATTGTTGAATTAAAATGAACTAGTTATATGTATAAATATTTTTTTTATTTAACGTACCTTACATGCTTATTTAATAAATATTTTATTTAAATCATCATATTTTTCTTTTTTTAATATTTTTATTATCTACACTACGTTGCTTTGCTTCTTTGGGTCTTTTTAAGACACGCGATACACTACTGAAGTACACTTATAAAATTGATATTATGATATTAAAATAGTTATGTTAATAGAAAGTTATTATATAATGAGTTACTCAGAAACACAGTTTCCTCATTAAGATGGAAAGGTTTTGAAAAAAATATATTAAAAATACATTAATACATTTTTAGATAAATATAGATGATTAATTTTTTGTCTAAATCAAATATTTTAGTTGAAGTAAAAATTGAACTTTTTATGATTTTACTTAAATCAGAAGTTATGTTTATTATATGCTGTGGATTCATTAAATCGTATCATTATTACTTATTTATATTCAATTCATATGTATATTAGAACTTTAAACCAATTTAGAGTGTTATATTAACAGACAATGTATTTTAAATTTTAGAATAAAAATAATATAAATATAATAAGTAGAAAGTTGGTGTCAGTAACGTTATAAGGTTGATGGGTGACGGAGAATGTCTTTGCGATCTGTGCGTTAGTGCGTCTGTTGAGTAATAATACAAAGTTATGAAACTAAATGTATACAATATGTAATACATAATATTTTTGTATTAATTTATACCACTAATTGTAATGATAAAGTATATATTATGGCATTAAAACAATAGGCAATTAAAAAATAGAATTATCAAGAACATCGTTGTAGTCATGAAATACAATACAAGCGACACGCGTGTATTTTGTTTTACATAATTACATTTATTAAGGCTGTAACATTGTTCATCTATATTTCAATTAATCGTACTTAATTCGACACATGCACGATGCACTTCCTATGTATTTTATATCAGCGATTCTTAATTCAAGGGTGAGAGGAGAAGTTATGAAGTCTATAGAGTATAGTACACGGTTTTATATATATTATAAAATACATTATACCTACCTACGTACTATAGGTAATTGCGATTAAAGAATCCAATATTTTAAATAGATCATAAATCGTGTTAGAAAAATCGTAATTGCAATAAATAATAGGTAATTATTTTATTGTAATCAGTTTGTATCTAATATAAATGTATTTATGAAAAAAATTCAAAAACATAAAATGATTTAGTTGTATAATTTTTAATATTAAATTGCGTATTTTATTACACATAATTTATTTGATTTATGAAATTCTCTGTTATACAAAGCGTATTAAATGTTTCAGTTTTCTCATGATATTAAATATTTTAAAAATTATTTAAGCAATGTTTATCTATTATAATTTATAGTAATTTCTTTCATTAATGATAAATACAAAAATGTCTATTAATATACTGAAATCTTTAAGTAACATAAAAATCATTATAACAGCATAATACAAATAAAAAAATGTGTAATGAGACGTACAATATATATTTATAGTACCGATAATACACAGTTTACGGAGTGTACCGCATTATTATTTAATATAGTATTACCTGTACTAATTGGATGTTGGAATTGTACAAAATAAATTACATTGCAATATAGGTAATAGTCTGGTACTGTATGCATATTTAGTCTTAATAATATTAATTTCGCCTTATGTACCTAGATATCTGTAATAATTATGTTGATTTATGACTTATTGCATGAGTATACTTAATAAATTACAAAATACTTATATACCCATAATAAGTTGTGAAAATAAAAACAAAATATATTATTCTTATTATTCAAACACGGGTCATAAAATATAAAGTATGCAGATTTTATTTTAATGAAATACTTTATTTATATTTCAAACACTTTGGAATGTATACTGTAAAATTAATTAAATGTATTTCTTGTTATATCTAATAGTTTTAGATATTGTGTAAGTCTTTTGGTTGGGAAAGGTTAACTAAAATATAAAAACAAATACATAAATCTTTTTTTTTATTAAGTTATTTATTTATCTTATTTTTATACCATGTTTAAAATTATTGTCTAAAAATGATAAGGATATGTCCGATTTCAAAAAATATAGCTGCGGCCTGCGATATCTACAAATGCCCTTATCCTCATAGTTTCAAATGGTTAATTTTCAAATTAATTGTTTTACATTTTGTTTTTTATTGTGATTAGTATAAAAAATGCCAACTCATATTTAACTGATGTAATCTTAGGTATATAGTAACGGAAGTATATAAGTATTATTTTTACTATGATCCAGTTACATTTTTTAAAGGACCAGGAGGAGGGTTTATAGTGTATGTATACATTAGATACATGAAGTATTTTAATTAAATCTCAAATTTCATTCTGTATGTCCTCGGTCCCTTCCACATGTATGCTTACTTATCCTGGATCATTTGAATTCAACTGTGATTTTAATTTTATGCTATTGTTCCTTTAAATACCCTATATATTATATGCTTAATGTAATATATAAAACTCGTTTATCTATTCAGTGTAATTAAAAGTTAATTTAAGAAAATAAGTATATTTTCAATCTATTAAATCAATAACGTTTAACTCATAACAATCACGATGTTATTCACTCTATATTATTATGACCTACAATAAAATAATAATAATAAAAATCTCATTATTTATTGTTTTTGGTAGAGTTATTAAAATTTATCTCCAGGTATAGGTACATAGTAAAATTAAGTGTTCATAAGTATATTAATTAAAGTAATTTATTGTTAAACGTATATTAATACCTGCTTCTACTCTTTGAAATGAGAAATTAAATTATTTTAACATATTGACCGCATAGACTTATTAATTTTAATACAATCGACTAAATAATAATAATAATTTTCAAATTAAAACTATAATAAGTAAAAAAAAAATCAAATTTACCAAGTCGTAGTAATTTTTTTATCTATTCGATTTTTTGGACATGAAATAAAATTACTATAAAACATAAATTAAGCACATGAAAAAATAAAAACTTGAAAATGATCCTTGACTTTTAACTTAAGACCCTCTTCTGATACCATTTACTTACCAGAAAATACCTATAAATATTTTTCTATTATACATATTAATAAGAATTTTATTCTATTTTTGTTTGACATCACATAATGACGTTGTCAGTATACTCAAAAAGTTGTATTACACACGCAAAGGTTAAAAGATGTATAAGATATACTTTTATTTGAATAAATTAAATACATATTAGGAACAATTGTTAACCTAACTTTTTTTCGTATTCAATATCTGAATACTCTTATTCCTTGAATGAAAGTTTGTATTAGATGTATTTAAGTTAAGTTAATTTTAGTAAATATGTCAGTAACCAATTAAAATTGCTTCTTATAACATAATATATTTTAATTAATACATTATTATTTTAAAGTAATCAAAAATACAATAAAAAATATAACATTCAAGTCTTGTTTAGATTTAAAAAGTTGGTGTTTCTACAAAAGACGTGTGCATTTTTGTAGTATTTTGACCTAACCAATTTATCGATTTACATTTAGCTCCATGCCATGCTTAAAAACGAATTAAAAACGTTATTATAATATTATAGTATTGTACACACTATCGACACTAATTTAGTCCGTATATTTGTATGTATCTAATAAAATAATGCAGTAGCACAATTACCCTTTGTGCCGTTTAAATATTTGACAGATAGACCAACATGGTCATATAATACGTCATAAAAAAATTTACACACACACCGGATAGTATTATTTTGATTTCACTAATTTACCTATCTATCGGATGGTGTGCATAATTTTACCGCGTATATAAATATATAGAGTGATAGAGTCAGCATTAGTAGTGGGGAACGGCGGCGTCTTTCAAGGCAAACAAAGGTTATTTCCTAGTCCCTACTATTAAAACATTCAGTCGTCAACTGTTATTATATTCATTATACATATGCGAGCGCCGCGCTACTACGGCGCGCAAGCAAAAAAAAACGTAGTCAAGCTCGTCAGTGTAGTAATATTATGTAGCTAGTAGTGGTTGCGATGAACTGCAAGCAAACGGTCCTTGTACGTTCCCGTTTAAATTATGCGTGATAGTTAAAATCGGTTTCATATTCTTTTTGAATTCAATTCAAACGGAAACCGGACATTGATTTCCGTACAAATATTTATAAATTTAGAGACGTAATATTAAAAAACGCGCACAAAAGTGTTAATCCTGTTGCACCTGCAGCGATAATTCATCATGACTATAATCGATGAATCCATCGTTGTCCCAATGGACGAACTGTCCGCCGTGAAACAAGACGGTCGTTTAATTATGGATCCCGTGTCTGTTGACAGAAAATCCGGTGCAGTCAAAGTGACAATTACGCCATGTCAACCCAAGACCCTGAGTCACCTTCCCAAGAGGCCGCCTGTGGACATCGCCTTTTCTGACCTTATGTACACTGTGACCGAAGGCACCAAAAACAGTAAGTGTTTATTCAATCATATTTTTATACATTATATTCATATTTATATCCTATGTAGATGAGTATAGTGCAAAAATCATGCGTTTTATATATATATATATATATATATAAACTATAGCTTAAAACTGACAAATCAAGTTGACGAATACAATCATGTCAGTTGTTATATTATTTATTGCGTATTTATTGTATTTGTGTCGACGAGGCCATTGCAGACAACATTATCATGTAGTTCACTTAACCATAATGACCATCTTAATATCGATTCTGTCGGTGTAATTTAACTATACGGTTTGTCTTCGTATCAACAAATATTAATTGATGAGCTATAAAGAATTTAGTAGGGTACGCGTTCTTCTTGAAACTTTTCCAATTCTTGGTTTTCATGAACATGCCTATTTACAATTTACATATAATTATAACTCATTACCCTTATGTCTTCACTCGTTCACCACTACTTTGTAGAACGTATTATCTCAAAATTATACGGTGCATAAAATAATGAAAGGTAGTAGAAATTTGTAAATGAGGTTATTATGGCCAATTTAACTGATATAATAATATGTATAAATATTTAACGTTAGTAGGTATAGGAGATTTGCCCGTGGATATAAGGTCACAGCACTGGGAATCTAAAACATGATATGACACAATTTACTATTTATTTATTGAAGTGTCTAAAGTTCATCTTGATCACGCGTATTATTATGTCCGACACATATTATATTATTACAGTAGGTAAATTATTACTGTTGCGAAGGCTGACGAATCAGCGTTTACTCATTGTTTTCTTATTAGTTGTTATTGTTTTTGAGTCCAAGCCCGTTATAATATTAGTTACCTATAGGTATGGTTATTAAACGGTTGGCAATAACATCTCGCGTATACCTATAGCGTGTATTATGCTTGGGTCGATTTCTTTTGTAATTTTTTTCCCGTCGATTTTTAAATATTAAATTATTATACTCTAGGCTATACCCATACGTTTGTAAAAGAAACATCTTTTCATTATAATAACTTATTACCAAATACATAACGACGATTAATAAGCGGGAAATGGCAGAAGGTCGAGTATCCCCTACCTGTAACCATTACATATATAAGTATAGTCCATGAAAAGTATTAGGTATCCAAAACAGTGTTTTCCAAAATGTTCATAAAAATTTAAATAAAAAGAATGAACTTTTAATTGTTTTCATTAATCTACTGTTATCAAAATACTACGATATCAGTATCATATACCTAGGTATTTTTTCAGTACTATTCAAATTCCATACATGTTAATTTCTTTACGTTTTGAATTAAATTACTAAATGAGGTTATGCTTATACACGCCATTAAGAAATCGAAGGTTACATATTTTAATTTGTATAACTTTAGTATTATTATAGTATTAAGAACTTAAATTCGTTAATTTATAAAATTAATTGTCCAAAATATTTTTTTAGGAAGGGAAGCTATAATAATTTTACTTCCTGAAATTCATTGAATTAAAAATAATATTGTGTTATTTCACGATCGTATTATCAATTAATATTAGGTAAATATAATATTATCATAACTACAAAAACGTGCTTATAAAAAAAAATAAAATAAATATATATGAATTTAAAATAACTTCTGAGACATTTAGTGAGGAGGAGGCATGCCTTCTTAAGTACCATTTCTCTAAAAACTATACTTTTTTGTTGTTTTATTTTTTTTATTTAAAAGTTTTCCTGACTTTTCATTTAAGCTTGAGTATAAAAAAACGATACTAAATTGTCATAACCTGCTTAAAAAACAGTTAAGTACTACCCATATAGAATAATAGTATAATTTCATCCAAATGTTATAAAAGAAAATTGTGGATTTAAGTTTAAAAAATTGATATGGTTTATCCAATTAATTTATATTTATCAAATTAATAAGTAATATTTATTATTTTGTATTCATTTAATACCCATTTACACGAAAAAAAGACGAATTTTCGGTTATACTACATTATTTATAGATAATATAATCACAATTTTGTATTTTAATTTTAATTTTATCTTATTCGAGCTATGGCGATTATTGATTCATAATATGTATGATTTAAATATTGAACGTGATTTTACGAAGTGAACTTTTATCAATAATTATATTCAATCATAAACATATTATGTAACGAATTAATGATAATAAAATTGATTTAAAAAAATCATTGGAATTTAACCCATTAAATATTGGATTATTGAAACAGATATATTATTATTGTTTATTAGATAATTATTATCTGTATGTTTTTTATGTCTACCAATAGGTGAGCATTTAGAAATTGTTTTATTATTTCGTTTAATTTAGACTTTATTATTTAAATATATTACATACTCCAATACTTGCAATAACTTGCATTTACCCATAATTACCGGATGCGTCTCAATCACTATTTACCCATGACCGAAACTCGTTTGTATATTTCAATAACAAATACGCGACTATCGCTTATTATGTATTAAAGGCAATTTCCTTATTGTGCTACCACTAAAAATACAAAAAATATAAACATTAAATTGTTTTAATTATTATAAGAATAATAATAAATTCGATAATATTTATCATTGTGAATGTTAAAAAAAACTTTGTCTTTTAATAATATGACTAATGATTGCACATAAATTTATTCAATACTAAAATTAAATAAATGTTGTAGATATAAATAAGAATTATTATTTTATAGTTTCAAATAAATTAAAATTATTTTTTACGTTTTTATTATGATGAGTACAAACTAGGTGGGATATTTTGAAATTGTGAAATAAAAAATAAAATAATATTTAAATTGTTCCGTTAAATCAAAATTCTTGGAAGTGCTGTATATAATTTAATAAACATTTGTATTTATTGGTTTTTAAATATTTTTAAATTTTTTGAACACTTTGAAATAATTTAAAAAGCACTTAGGATATACTTATGAACTGTAAATTTAAACTTAAGGTTTAAGTTTGTACTTGAAGGAGCTTATTTTACTCGATAGCTGTTAAAATTAAAAAAAACAGAAACTAACAAAGAAACTACAAAGAAAGCATAAACTTAAAAAATATCTTGAACATTTATGAGCAAACGATATTTATTTGTTCTGAATCGTGTTTTGAATTCAGTGAAACTAATTTTATGTATATAACAATCATATGAATGTCTGTGAAATAAACAGTGTTTACGTATGTTTTTCTTCAATGCTTTAGTGATTTAAAGTAATATTATTTTTCTTATGACTTTTAAAGAACAAAATTGGTATTGTTTTTACAACACATCAAAATTACAAGGATTATCAAGTATTACATTACTTACATGTATTTGAAGAATTCTTAGTGAAATTTTAATGACTAGTAATGCATTAACCATTGACTTAAACGTTGACTATTAATATTTTACTAACTTAAAAAATCTTCGCAGACTTAAAATGCAAGGTCACAATATGTGTAGTGTCCTCGATCAGACCGGTTCTTGTATAATATTATAGTATACAACTTTTCAGACATAAGGAGAACCCCTAATCATACTATCTCTCAAATTGTATTGCAATGGTATACCTTTATATTTCATATAATAATAATAATAATATTATTATTATTATTATTATTATTATTTATTTGTTACATATATTTCGGGACAAAAATCTTTAAAAATAAAATAGGGAAAAATCACCATATGATGATATAATCTCATAAAATTGTTATTTCTTTGTACATATTATATTGTATTATTTTCAGTTGTGCACAAAGTATATCCATAATTTTTGAAGGTCCTGTATAGCGGATTAAATACGTTCATGGTATTTAATTCAAATTATATATTTCTACTCGCAGATACCTTCTATATAATATATAACCTCTTTTAGAATAATTATCATTGATATTTCTTGTGACATACCATTCAAAAGAATGTATTTACAATTTTTTTGAGCTTAAGTTTTAAATTAAATATTTGTATCGACATGTTTGTTTATTTTTTTTTTTTACTGCTATTTTCTTTGTAAGTTACTGTTCTTAGATAATATAAACTTTTAATTTTAGCTCATTATGTTGCCTTTACCCGCTGTTTAAAATATATTTCATAATATCATATTTGTATGCATAACACACTATATATTAATGTTAAAATATATATAAATAGATAAGTATAAACAATTACGGAAACTACTTGTAATGATTGACCTTATTTAACATTCATATTTATATAATACGTAAGAAATATATTTTTTAAATGTATTACACTATGTGCATAATTAAACACTTATTTTATTTTGTAAATTTCAATTAAAACAGATCTTACACTATTGCGTATGACTTATTGAATCATTTTTAGTTTCTCGGTGTGCTAGTTTTATATAAAATACTGTGATGATATTTCACAAACTAAAATAAAAAAAATTGAAATTACTAAGTCTATAATCAGTAGTACAACTACAATGTGTGTTGAAATCATCAACAATATTGAAAGAATTCGAGATTAGTAGCGTTACAGCAATACAATTTCATATAGAGAAAACCTTGAAACATGCAGTAATTTTCTGAAATTATTTTTTAATGGATATGGAAAAAAGTGATTAAAAAGAGGAGATTATATCCTCTTAATTGACTAAGATACAAAATTTTGAGATTTTGTGTATTATGTAATCTGCAAAATAATTGAATTAAACAAAATCACTTTTTAGTGTAATGATTTAAACATTCTCTGATATATACTAATTTAACATATCAGCTTTTAGTTTCTTAAGGATAAAAAAAAAAAATCATTAAATAACAGAGAGTTTTAAAGTTTTTTTGATTTTTCTATATACTATAATCTTTTTATCACTGAGACGCTACTGATCATCTTAAATTCAAATATTTTGTTTACATTGCATTTAACCTATATTATTTCATGTTTTTCAGCTTCCAAAAATATTTTAAAATCTGTAAGCGGCCGTTTGAGATCAGGTGAATTGACGGCCATAATGGGACCGTCTGGTGCCGGTAAATCCACACTGCTGAACATACTCACGGGATACAAGTAAAAAGAGTTTATATAATGTGGTTATAGTTTAGTCATTGTCTTGTACTATAAATATTGCGTTAAATTTTAGTATCGGAAAAATAGTAAAAGATTAGAGGAGTTTTTTTAGTGTTCGAAATATATTTTTTTTACTCAATGTTAAATCTAATTGCATATAGAAACTGATTATAATTATTTAGAATGTATAGGCATATCAATTGAATAAGGATATACGCGTATCTAAATGATATGTTCATAATGTTTATAGACTTATCAATCATTTCGATAGTACATTAATTGGTCGTTATTACATATTCCTGTAATGTTAATTCATATTTTGTCACACGAAATAAATAATTTTTTTTTTCCGTAATTTGGTATTTATTGGTTCTGTTTAATGTCGTCTCATACACTCATTTCCCACTGTATATAATAAAAAAAATCATGCCTAATTACTATTCTGTAATCATAATATGTGTTAATGTCTCGTTATACTTTACTTTTTAGATGTTCCGGCGTTAAAGGTTCTATCACGATTAACGGGCATGAAAGAAATTTGAGTCAATTCAGAAAATTGTCATGTTATATTATGCAGGACAATCAACTCCATGCCAATTTATCTGTAGAAGAAGCTATGCACGTAGCTACCTCGTTAAAGTTAGGATCAGACATATCAAAGGACAGTAAATATCAAGTGGTTAGTTGCAGTACTCGTACTATTTATATTTTAATTATTACCGTTCCTTACGATTGACGAAGATCTATAAAACCGCAGAAACAAAAATTGATATTTTTCATAAATTTAATATTGTTTTTAGATTCAAGAAATATTAGAAACATTAGGTTTGCAAGAACATCGAAGGACAATGACAAGCAATTTGTCTGGTGGGCAAAAAAAACGTTTGTCTATCGCTCTTGAACTTGTAAACAATCCTCCCATTATGTTTTTCGACGAGCCAACTAGGTTAGATACATTACCAGCACCACGATAAAGTCCGAACACGTACAAATATTAAAACATGTTAATTTATATAATTTCAGTGGCTTAGACAGCAGTTCTTGTTTTCAATGTATTTCCCTACTGAAATCGCTTAGTCGTGGCGGACGTACTATCATCTGTACGATTCATCAACCCAGTGCTCGACTATTCGAGATGTTTGACCATCTGTACACCCTTGCTGAAGGACAATGTGTCTACCAGGGATCCACGAAACAACTCGTCCCTTTCCTCGGCACCCTCGGACTTGAATGTCCCAGTTATCATAACCCCGCGTCTTACCGTGAGTCAAATTCAATACTCGAATAAATTATTTCAAGGTATAACTAATAAAATTCTTGCGCAGTAATCGAAGTGTCATGTGGTGAGTATGGTGACAATGTACGCAAATTAGTGACGGCCATTAAAAATGGAAAATACGATATTCAAGTTGGCAAACCTTTCCCACAACCAGAAAATTTGAATAATGTTAACCAAAAAGAAATAATGAAAAGTAAATATTACTATACAATTAATCATCTTGAAAACTACAAAATGTTTTCAAAATAAATATTTTAAATTTTTTATCTTTTTTATGATTTCAGGTAGTAACTTGTCTTCAAACTTCATCGAAATAGATAAATTATCAAAATCTGTGGATTCTAATAGTTTATTGCAGTATGCAGGAAATCAATTTTCTAAACCTGGTAAGTGGTAATTTAATGTTGTATAAATTATTCATGAAATATGTTTTATCATTATTATAATTATGTACAGTAATTTTTTTAATGTTTTAGATGATAGCTCTGTTCTTAATTCAGAATTGAGTTCAATAAAAACTGGAAATCTAAATAATGCAGATGAAGCAACTGATACCTTATTAAAGAATGGTTTACCAAGTAGTCAACAGCGATATGCTACATCTGAATTTGCTCAATTTTGGATTGTTCTTAAGCGTACATTACTTTTCAGCAGAAGAGATTGGGTATATTTTTATCAAACTAGATAAATTATGAAAATGTTTAAATTAATTAATAATAACTGGATAATTTAATTTCAGACTCTTATGTACTTACGTTTGTTTGCTCATATTTTGGTGGGATTTTTAATTGGTTCATTGTATTATGATATTGGTAATGATGGTGCCAAAGTACTTAGTAATCTTGGATTTCTATTTTTCAACATGTTGTTCCTTATGTACACATCAATGACAATCACCATTTTGTCATGTAAGTTTACCAATTCATTGTTTAATAAATAATTAAAAATTAGTAAAATACATAATCCATTTTTACAGTCCCTCTAGAATTGCCTGTTTTGATCAAAGAAAATTTTAATAGATGGTATTCTCTCAGATCATATTACTTAGCTATTACATTATCAGATATTCCGTTCCAGGTAATTTTTTTTTATATTAGTATAATAAATTAATATCTAATTAATATGAAAATTTACCTGAGTAATAAGAATTACTATAAAATATCTTACCTTAATGTATTCTCTTTTTTGTTTTTTCTTAAGGCAATATTTTGTGTCATGTATGTGGGTATTGTGTATTACATGACTTCACAACCACTTGAAATGTTCAGATTTGGTATGTTCTTATCAGCCTGTCTTCTCATATCATTTGTTGCTCAAAGTGTTGGACTTGTAGTTGGAGCTGCAATGAATGTACAAGTAAGTCAACTATAATTTATAGTAATAATTACATTATATTATTTTTAACTAATTTAAAATCACTATTTGTTTTAGAACGGAGTGTTCTTAGCACCAGTCATGTCTGTACCTTTCTTGCTTTTCTCTGGTTTCTTTGTTAGCTTTGATGCTATACCTATTTATTTGCGATGGATCACATACTTAAGTTATATCCGTTATGGTTTTGAAGGTACAGCATTGGCTACTTATGGTTATAACCGAACAATCCTCCAATGTCACCAGGTACAAAAACAATATCTTATATGATGTTATACATGGTTTAAAATCTTTTAAATTTTTAGATTTATTGCCACTTCAAAAAACCGAGTACCACACTAAGAGAATTAGATATGACGGACGCAAGCTTTTCTTTGGATATTATTGCCCTGATCATAATATTCTTTGTGCTTCGTATATCTGCATTCATATTTCTCCGATGGAAGCTCAAGTCTTCACGTTAATTTGTATAAATTATTGAAAAGCTCTTCTATTACGATCAACTATACGTTAATAGTTAATTAAGATATCTGATTTGTCTGTGAATGTGTATATAGTATATATATACAAATTTATTATTATTGCCCGGTTATGGTTTTTACAGATTTTATAATAATTAAATGTAATATTGTGATAAAAATATTTTCTATTTGGCAATATAATATATTATATATTATATTGACGAAAAAATAAAAAACTACAAGGCATTTGTTTTAGTAGATTTAACATATTGTATTGTTAAATTACTGTGATTAATAGTTTTCATTAGTTTATTAATTTTTTTAAGTACTTTTTTTATGTATTTGTTTAATCTTTAGAACTTTGACCAAATTTTATCAGATTATTTAATAACTTATTATTTTTGTTTCTATTTCTTTTATATATATATATATATACATGCATTATATACAATGTTAAATCAATGTATTATGAAATATACTTTGATCTGATTCCTTTTATTTTCCATGAGTACTTATTTCCTCTAATAATTATTTGGTATAAAAATGTAATTTTGAATACAAAATAAAATAATACTTGCAATGTTGCAATGATGACAATTCTATCGTTTGTTGTTTTCAAATGTATAAATTATTCTGTTCTTAAAAAAAAAATTATATTCTAATAATTAATGTCGTATGTTATTATTCTTGAATCATTTTATTTATTTCGTTTTTAGACTTACTTATACACAATTAAAATATTATTGTTAATGCTTCACAACAATAACAATTTATAAATGTAATAAGGACCATATATTTTATTATTGATGCATGGAAGTTTCCACGTATTTATGATAAATCGTTTATGCTTGAAATCAATATAGTTTCTGTGTTGACTATAGAGGTACAACATTGTAGAATATAATGTTTATTTTGTAATGCATACATTTTATTTCCTAAATTTCCTTATCCTTCATTTTGTGGAACAGTGAAAAACTTATTCAAGTGAGTATAAAACAAATAATATTTAAACAAACAAAAAATACACTTGAATCACAGTTACCTACTTGATCCAGTGCCATTACACCAACTACAATCTTACAAATAGTACTTACACCGCGTCTATATCAAATTTAAATAGTGATAATTATACATTTTAATACAAACATTATGATATGCAACTTTTAATAAAATGAGTTAGGTTTGACCTAACCTAACCAACCTGTAATATACTTCTTGAGTTATAATAATTATACATAGTCATGATATTCTAAATACATTTAACAAGACATAAAACTAAATAGAAAGTGACAACTGATAGTTTTTAAATTTTTTTTTTGTAATCTCTCGTAAATACCTAGGAAATACATCTATCATCGTGTTTTGTGCGTATTGCAATTATTTGACAAATTCCTCGCCAATATTTATGTATTATGCGCGCTGAATTTTATATTATTGTACTATATTAGACATATTGGAAAAAACAAATGCAACCTCAAATGCACGTGCTGCACTGATTTGTATGATTACATTATACGATATCCTATAAGGCTGTAACGTATGTATTATATCTTACCCACTGCCTATAGTACTTAATAGCTGTATTAAAATTACTACAGATCTTCATGGGTAGGTATACCCATGATATTCTGAATTTATATTATAAACGTATATTAGGTACCAACTTGGTATTTCACCAAAAGCAATACAAAATATATTTTTATTAATATTAATAATGTTTGTTAAATGTACCTACATAGGTACCTATATACTTCAATTTCAATCAAGCAGATGATTGTCGAAAACTAGCACAAACGATGAAAAGTATGACTATATTTAGAATGATTATAGATTTTTTAAATAACCTACATCCATAAAAGTTTATAAGAAAACGGCATCAAAATCAAAATTAAATATTAATAGTATGCTGGCGCTGAATATTAGTATAATAGGTAGGTAACGGGTCATTTCCCCGTCCCCATTTCACCGTCGAACATTTCCCCGTAAACACTTCCCCGTAAAATATTTTTCCGTCTAATACGTTTTCCCGTGCGACATTTCCCCGTCCCCGTAATTTGTAAAATGTTGTTAATTAATAATAATAATAAAAGTATATAAATAATAATATTAATAATAATAAAAATTTTGAGAAATAATTATAATAAAAAATAATGCTATTGGTATACGTTATTACAGACACATAAAATAATTTGTAAAATGTTATTTAATAATAATAATAAAAAATATATAAATAATAATAAAAATGTTGAGCAATAATTATAATAAAAATGAATGCTACTGGTATACGTTATTACATTATTACAGATACATAAAATAATTTGTAAAATGTTATTTAATAATAATAATAATAATAAATATATAAATAATAATAAAAATTTTGAGCAATAATTATAATAAAAATTAATACCTTATATTTGTAAATTATGAGCAATTCCAATTAAATATTCATTTAAATTACGTTCATGGTAAGAATTTACAATTTTTTTAATCCGTGTGGTTGTCTTCGTATATTTTTTCTTTTTAGCTACCTGTTCTTGCCCTGCTATTAATTGATTGATTTTTATTTCCGTTAACCCTTGTTCTTTTTTTATTACGTCTATTAATCGCCATATTGTTGGATGAGATGCACCTAACAATGACGAAAATGCTCTGTGCCATCCTTCGACGGAGTTGTTTGTTTTTGGCAAATCTGCAAGTGTTACGTCGTATTGATTCCGCAGTGCTAAACTAAATGTAGGTGGGCGTCGAGTTCTACGTCTATTTGGTCTGCCGATCCATGTATCTTCAAAGTAGTCTGTCAATGGAAACAATAGTTCTTCATTTTCTACAAAAAAACTTTGGGACATTAACTCGTCAAATTTTTTTTCAACGTCAGGTATCGGTACAAATGCTAAAGCCATTAGCTGTTTTACATTTAAGGCAAAGTCAGCATTTGAAATATATTTTTCTCGTATTTCAGGGATACACTGTATTTTTCTCCATATGCATTGTCCAAAATGAAAAAAGCAGCCTCTTATTCGGATGTCCTTGAAAACGTCTGCAATCGCACCTAAAAGCGCTTGTTCAAAATCAACCATAACACTTGCTGGCCGTAAATTGTTTTCCAAATTTAGAAGTTCTTTATAATAATAAAAATGAATACTTTTGGAAATAATGAGTGTTGTTTGATAAAAAAATCACCCTGTATATCCTTCTTTTGACGAAGAAATGTCTAACGGGGAAAATCGCTGGACGGGGAAAGTGTAACGGGGAAATGTCTAACGGGGAAATGTATTACGGGGATTCGTCCATGAATCGGGTACTGGGTACACCTTAACATTACCTAATTATCGTTGTTTATATTCGTAATGTAGATATTATTACTAGTCCATAGTTGATAATTATTTATTTATTTCATGCTTTATCCAATTCTTTTGTTTGTTTGTTTTTTTTTTTTTGATTGTTAATGATAACAATAAGATTGTTTTAAAACGTTATTTCACTTTTCGTTAAACAACAAGACGAAAGCTTATAGTATCGGATAACTGCAGGATAAGTGATGAGTCTGACCTTAAAAATTGATTACAAACGATCAGCGTCCTTAACTATTATTGTAAGCAGCAAGGCGGATTTCTAACGTAGATACCGGTAATAGATACCTCCACATGAAAATAAATTATATGATTACAATTATTATCGTTTTTAAACGATTGTATAAGTCGTACAACATGAACCTTCAAAATACGTTCTTTTATTTTATGACTAAAAAAAAAAATTACTTCGGTTTCAAAACAAATCCTATAAAATGCATACCAAAAGGATAAAATAATTGTATTTTTACACGTTTTTTAAAAATATTTTTGAATTCTTTGACCTTTGAGTTATTGTCATCTAATAGAATCTATAATGTTATTCTTCGTTTAAATAAATATCCAATTTTTAACCTAAAATGTCTATAAAAAAAAATTTTAGTGTACTTATATATTTTAGATTTTTTTGATTTTCAGTATGATCTTCTTATGAAAAACCTTAAATTAAATTTTAAGTTTTAACTATTGAACACTTTATAAATTTTTAACTTCAATAATATTAATTTATTCCAAATGTTCGCGATTTCAATAAATTGTATAATTATAAGATTGATTATAAAATAAATCATGTCTACATATCTTTAATATTTATATAAAGCTTTAATACAAACTTATGAGAAAAATTGTATTAGATTTTCAAATTTCTTAGTCAAACAAAAACATTTTAATCAACATTTAACGAAATGAAAAATAGAGCATTTTTTCTACTATTGAAAGTGTTTTCAGATTCAAACACATAAATAAAATAAAACATACTATAAAATTAATACTTTTAATGCTTTACTCAAAATCTAAAAATTAAATGATAATAATTTATATTTGTATCAAAATATATATCTTGGATGCATAGGCGTAACTAGGAGGGGACTTGGGGGGGGCTTAGTCCCCCCAACATAATTTTTAGCCCTCCTGTCATAATTCCTAGTCCCACACTCCCGCCAATATTAGTAACATTTTTAAACTTAAATTTAAAATATCGTTTTATTTTTTTAAATTTAATATCTTGGAAAAATATTAATTTAAACTATATTATTGTATGTAATGATCCTGTGTAAGACGTATCATGTTGTGTAATTTTTACTACACAAATACTCCCTACTAAGAAGTTGTCAATAAACTAAAAATCGTTAAATTCTTTATATCTAAAATAAAACTTAATAATATGTTAATACCACTTGGTTTATTATTTGTTTTATAATTAAATATTAATTTACATTCATATTATATGTATAATCAATGAATGTAAGGTGTTTGGTGGGGTGGGGGTATGGGGGTATGGGGGGTAGAGCCTTCCACTTAATTTACTTATAATAAAAATTCTAGGGCTGAAGCCCCCCTAACTTTAAGGTCTAGTAACGCCTATGCTTGGATGATAGGTGAACCACGGTTATGTAGACATTTTACACTGTTCAATATCGGTCTGAAAATCAGTTTCATACAAATCAACTGTTGAAAATGATATTGGCGCTAGGCACTTGAAAAGAAATATTTCTCAGAATTAACGTAGTACAACATAATAGTTAATAATATAAGTCAACATGATATGCTTATATGGTGCATATACGTAAGTAATAATGTGTTTAAGTCACTAGGTAAGTATTATATGTTACATTGGTACCTAACTTCCCAAGTATGCAAAAACAATTTGTAGATAGTTGGGTCTTGGGTGTACATCGAAGCGTTACAAGTGCTACATCAAATAGCCCTATTTATTTGTTGAACACAAATTCTGAAATTAACTTCCTGCGTAGTATAGTATGATAAACGATAATTTAATACATCAAGTCATGAAATATTAAGTATAGTCTTGACTCTACATATGTCCTGAGATATGACTGACGATGTTAACTATTTATTTAGGTATCTATATTTATATTGTATATTACAATTTACAAGATATTGAAATCAAATATTTAACCGATAGTTGTCTAGTCATTTCAGCGGTATTTGCGATATTCTTAAATTTAATACGACGGGAAATCCTGTGCGTCAGAATTGATTCTTAGTGAGAAAAAAAACCGAAGCGAGTACCATAAAATAAATGTGAATAAAATTTTTCTACGACTGAAACTTCGGAATACAATATACTCTGCACGAAATTTTCTCAAGTTAATTATCCATTCAAAAAATGACGTCTCTAATAGGACTCTTCCATTATATATGTACATATATATTAATTAGATATCACGTTATTCATGTAGTAGGTAATTGGTTGTTGACCCCATTGAATAAACTATTATTTTAACGATATTTATCGGCGTCCGCATTATTATTTGTCCAAGGCAGTTGGGTAAACATCAATATATTACACAAGACTAAAAAAATTAGGACTACGTTAAGGATTTAGAACATTTAGGTACTGTGGACGTCTCCGTTAGAATATCTATAAGTAGAATGCCTTTTTGCGGTAAGTAATAGATGCATTTATTATATTATTTATATTTAAATATATATTATATTACATTATATATATACAATCCAATAGATAGAGAGGTCAAAAGAAGAAAATGTGTGCCTATTTGTTATAATTCAGGTATACTCACTAATTACTATTGTTTTTAACAAAACTTGTGTTCAGTTTTTAAAAACTCATGAATTATTTCAAAATTAATATTTTTATATAAAGTTAAACGCTGTGGATAAAATTTGAGGTCGTAAAATAAAAAATACTTTTAAAAATCATTGAAAACCAAATCTAATTGGTAAAATTAATCAAATGTTAAATAATACCTGTGGTATCAGAAACGGTGTTGTCAAACATGATGCTTATAGATTGATACGATTAGTAATCATTTTTTGTAAATACTTTTTTATAAACAGCATACAAGATTCGTGTACCATCATTACATTTATAAATATATAATATACGAAGGGTGGAAACTCTGACTAGGTCCAAAACCACCAATACCTAATTCTAATCATCAACATGCAAAATGTAATAATTTCTATAATATCAATTATTATTAGTCTTAAACACACGTGACGTGAATTAGGTATAATAAAAATTAAAAGGTCATGTAAAGAGCATACGTATTTAGTATTTACATAATATAAGGTATAGCTGTATAGTGTATAGGTATTCTAAACATATAATTACTGTTTAAACAAGAGTTAATTCACCTTATACACTTAATAGGTCATTTACTTAGAACCTTTTGATGATTTGACGAATTACATTGTACCGCGTAGAATAATATTGATTCCTATAAAGGGGTTGTCAACCTGTTTAACCATGTGAGTCATATTTTTTTCAACTTTCCGTCGAGGATCGTATTAATTAGAAAGACAAATTGTACACATTATATATATTATTAGGTGATAATGATAATTTTGTGACTAAAATAAACTATGTTTATAAGCTATGACTTATTTATAACTTTTTAAAAAAAATATAGGTTTTTAAGTATAAAAAAAAACTTTTACGAAAAAATTAAAAATTCAATCAAATATTAAAAAATTAAAATTTTAAATTAATGCAATTTTTGTAATTGTAAGGTATTCGTTAATTTTTCAATATCAGCTTGCAAACTTGTAGTTGAGATTCGTAAATGTCGAGTTTAAATGTTCATTGCTAAATTGTGAAGGGTGTTTATTTTTCCTATAATTTACAATTTAAAATATCTGCTCACATACATATGTAATTGTAAACGTTGCTATCGTTTTTTATACAGATTGCCTGATTCCCTTAAATGTAAATACAGAAAGGCAACTATAATATTGAGATTTAAGATTAAATTAAAGCTATTCCCGAAAAGAATTTTTAAGAACCTCTTAATTTTGAAATTCAATAATTTCCGTTTGTAAATTATTGTTGATTATAAAGGATTCTGAAATAATTTTATCTTTTTCATTTAGAAATATTACTTTATTAATCGTAAATTTAAAAACCATTTAAGTTTTGCTATAATCTATTCAACCGCCTGATTTTTTTTTAAATGTATAACGTTTCCATATTTCGATTCAATTTCAATAAAAATTTGTTGAAATTGATAATGACTCAAATAACCATTCTTTTGAATAAAATGTATTGAAGAAATTACAACACATAAAACTTCTTTCCACACGAAAACTTTACAATATAATGCTTTTGGTGAATTATACAGTAATAGTTTATCAGAATTTTATAATCGTTTTCCTATATTCTTTTCTTAATTCTTCTTACTATACCTTTATTTGAGTTACCTACTCTTGTATTTTCCACTACTTATTTTCATGTTTACTAATTTTTTCCATTCTAATCCTAAATTGATTATTGATTTATCAATTATCAATACTTCTGAAGAAATTTTTTCCTGTGGTAGTACCTATTTTTTAAATTACATAGATCATCTGGTACTTCATAAACATTAAAATTACCATCAATCTCAGAAATAAAAATTTAAAGTAGTACTGTATCACGTATCTATGTCTGTACTTTCATCCGTTGCGAGTAAAAATAATTAAAAATAATAATTTGGTCTTTGAATTACTGCATTATTTTATTATTTTTTTATTTTTCAGTATTAGAAAAAAGACTTATGTCTCAATTTTTTTTTATTCGAACAAATTTTATCAACAGATAACAATAGAAAACATGAATTTTTAAATGAATTCAGCATCAATGAAAAGATGATTATTTTTTGATATAATTTCAACAATTACATATCTATTTATTCTAGTTCATGCTATTGAATTATTTTGATTAATTTGTTTTTTAAAAATATCAACAAATTATATAACAACTTTTTAATAAAGATTTAAAATGATATATATTTTTTTTAAAACACCAATGATATTTTTAATAGTAGATTTATGCTCAGAATCATAATATCGTTTTATGTGATATTCTTTCAAAACTGAATTTGTTTTTTTACAAACTAGGCATGAGGGTTTACTTTTATTCTCAACTAAAAAAAAAAATACTAATTAACACAAAAATAATTATAAAGTATTCATCACAAATATTTCTTTTCTTAGTTATCATAATTATGTTAGAAGTCATTAGTAAAATTACAAAACCATTACAAATGGACGCAGTTACAATATCATTACATTATATACGATGCACGCGTCATAATCGCGGGTTACATTAATCGCTACATTTGCGAAGTATGTCAATCGTCATTCTTTTCGACTCCAACCAAAAATACGCAAGCATAACATGTAGGTATAAAAACAATTAAGTTAGATTTTAGCAAAAATGCCATAAATATATTTATATTTATTTTATTACAATAACCTAGCAGTATTTTGCCACAGCTTTATTTTTATTATTAAATAAAGGTAATAAAATTATATTAAATAAATTAGATTAAATATTACAATATAAATTAACTAAATATAATATACAATAGACAATAGTATTACAGTATATATTTTAGGTGAGAGAAGAGGAAAGTTAAGTTTCCGACCCCTGAACTATAGTCTATAAATATGTCATTTCCTTTCTGTACAGTAGAATTTCTGACCACATACTCCAGATATGCATTTCCTATTTTTAATAATTATATTTGAGAATATAAGAACAATAGATATATACTCTTTTACCAAACCGTTTGATTGCTGTACATAATTCAGTAATTGTAATTAATTTATTCGCTTCGATATGAATATTTCTAGTTCAAAACGAATATACGAACCGCAGTTATATGCTAGTCAATAGGTACTTACTGTCGTATTTACAGTATACCTACTATATTACGTGTCGCCCGAATCACCATCGCAAGTCTCTTGTACGCAAGCGATATTTAATAATTTATACGCGAGGCCCATGGACCTTAATGGATATTGCGTAATATTGTTTTATAACTATCAGCTAAGATGGAATACCAAATGACACCACATAACGACTTATGGTGAAAAAAATAGACGGCAACAAAGCAATTAGTAAAAAATAAAAAATAAATTAACCACTGTTCTCCGATGTTGGTATATTATTTTCATTAACTTTACAAGTATTACGGCATAGTAACCACTTGTTACACTGCAGCGCATCGCCAACCGTAATAATTATAATAATAATATTCGTATTAGTCATATTATTATTATTATTATTAGTGTACAGACAACAGATTTGCGGTCATGTTATATATACATATACCTACATAATATTTTACATCCTGTGAATAATATATAGCGCAGTGTACCTGGCAACTGTAGATTGTATTATTTATATTTCAATTCCAGCGTGAGCAAGAATTTAATAATGGCATATAAAAAATGCTCAAAAAACGAATTTTTCCTGTTTGCAAGCATAATAATAATAGGTATTTATGGCTAGGTAATAACACATTATTGTTGTGGTATCTGTCGTATATGATATATCGAAACAACACCACTTGGTATACGATATTATGCGGATGTGCCGTGGCCGTATCACGGGTATACCATAATAACCGGCCGGCTCGCACGAAAAAATAATGACAGTTCACGCAATAACACTATACGCAGACATATTATTATTATTGTGTTTACGACGTACGTTTCGCAATACTCATAATTCGGTTGCACACACCACAGGGCACGACGTGGTGGTTGCGCGGATCGAAACTGCTCCACGGTCCTGACGCACAGCCGAAGTCGTCGTATGACGTGTAGTAGTAGGTACATAAAACAATTATACGCTATAGGTAATAATAATGCCCATCGACAATTAAAAATAGTATGAGCGATAATCAATATCATTATTTTCGTACGCATAGAATTCCGTACGCGAGGATTCGAAAAAAAAAAAAAAAAAAGGGCAGTGCGTCGACGTCGTAACTATCTACCTGGTCAACACGACTGCCTGGCGCGCTATGATTGCATACGTTATTAATGTTATTATAATATTATGTATGGGTACCAGCTATGCGTATGTATACCTCCTATAATGTTATATATTAATATGGTCGTTGATCAATGATAATATTATACATTGAACACGATGATGCGAAACAGTAATCATTCCTCCGAGCGTCGTTTCCTCTATAATTTTGTACCCGAGCGCGTGTATACGTATTAAATATTACGCATACGTGTACGCAGAGTTGCGATAATGTAGTCGGACAGCGATTTTGACGTAAGAGTTTTTAATATTATAATCGTTGTCGGATCCGAGAACGATATTTATCCTCGGGTCTCGATCGCCTTCATTCAACCTGCGCTATTCGTGCCCGAAATCTGCGAAAAATAATAATTATTATTATTACAACCATTATCATTATTATTGAGTACTGACGCAACTACGCAAAGCGTCCGCGTAAAATACTCGAGATTATACAGTATAATATTTTATGAACCCGGGCCGAAGAACTGTAGACTAATTCTTCACCATAAACTTTAATATCTTGAATTACATAGCTAAAAATACACAGATATAGGGCGATTCTTATGGTGGTAGTGATTAGTTTCTTCGAATCATAGCGTCCGTCCTTCTATACACTAAAATGCACTATTTAATCTTCTGAAAGACATAAAAAATATTTTTATAAAACACGTTTTTGTAATCACTAATACATCTCTCGATTCCTTTAGGTTCTAAAATACATTCGATACTTGCAGTAGATAACATTTTTAAAAAAAATATTCTATTTCAAAATTTAGATTATATGAAATCGAAAGTGTAGCCACTTAATAACTAAAAGATGATATCATTAGAACAGTTTAATCAATAAACATAAAGATGAAGTTAATTCAGTTAATAACGAGTGTTGAAAATCATTCAACAGAGTCTGTACCAGTGTGTGTGTTATTTATATTGTTGTGTGTTATGTTTAATACCACATAAGTCATAATTATACACATACTACATATGGATCAACTTTAAGTACTTGCTGTAATACGATTAGTCAAACATTAAATATTAAAAACACCTCTACGTCAAACTGTATATATTCCTGATGTTTTTCAATTGAAAAAAATCAAGATTTTGTATAGCCATTGTGTCAATAATTGAAAGTTACTGCGGCGATGGTCATTCATTTGCAGTAATTTTATTATTATTCAATTTTAAAACTTATATAGCAATTATTTTCATAATTTAACCTAGATAACATAACCATATCTTGAATAAAAATGGGCACTCCAGGCGAGTACGTATTATTATTGATCTTAACAATTTGTAATAAATAATAATATATTATAATACAGGTAGTGACATACTATACAAACTATTAATTTCATGACAAATACTTACATTACCATTTAGATCAACATTTTTGGTAATTCACTAAACATATTTTTAGAGAAAAAAATGATACTCTTATATAATGTTGTTTAGTAATAATTGTATGTATTTAAAATAAAATATTGCTACGTTGACACACTTCTAAAAAATAAATATTTACTTTTAAACGAATCACATTGTTTATAATAATTATTCGATTATTTTATGTCATAACTTATTATAAACGCATACAAAACTACAGTTATACAAACATAATATTTATATAGGTACTATAGGTATACCTACGTAAGTATTGTGAATATCAACTATAGCTAATTAGTTATACCATTAAACACATGTTATTTAATGACATATGTAATAATATTAATATATAATATTATATATCAATTATTTTTTTAATTTATCTACATGCCTATTTAACAGTGTACTTATATTAGAATATTATGTATTTATGTGCATTTGAAAGAGTGGTGAGAGTTTAACAAATACATTAATTGACAATCGACTATTCTATACTCATAGTAGCGTATTTACATGTTTTCTGCGTGTAGACTCCGTGAAAAGTTGCCGCACTAAATAACTAAAATAATATACTGCACTAACTGAATTATCATTTAATTACCTACTATAAAATAAATATTAATCAAGTAATTATGCAAAACAAATTTTATTTAATTACTAAAACATAATTTCTAAATAGTTAAACCATTTGTATTAATAATTAATGACAAAATACATTCTTTAAACTTGTATACTATGGTAATTATTTATTATATCGGTTTACGTCGACATTTTGTAACAGCAAATTTGTCAATTAAATGTTTGCAATTTAATTCTTTAAACATATCATTCTCTATTAAAAGCTATGTTAAATAGACATGAAAGTAATCTCTCTGTAGTACTATTTGACACTGGTGCACTCATGAACATTTTTGGTGCTATGTCCATGTTCGAAAATATTTCAATATGCAAAGATTTTTTTCTCAAACACTTACAGAGTTTAATTAGAATTAAATTACTTATGTCAACATCATAATTCAATAAATACGATTACAAATGTAAATATTTTGAAGAAAAAGTGTTGTCCAAATTATTTTGGTATTCTTTTTGCAATTTCTCAGCAACTCAACTATTTGTAAAGAATTTAAAGATGTGATTTTAAGTAATACTTCAAATATATCACAAAACGTTTTATAAGACAATTGTTTTTTTTTTTTTTTTTAAGTTTGTTAAGTTTTTTTTAGTCATTTTATCAATAATAATGTAAAATATTTCTGTACGATATTTATCTACTCAACTTAACTCAATAATCGGTTGTTCACTTTTTTTTATCAAAGAGTAATTTTTTCGAGTTGTATCAAAATTGTACTTAGTAATCTTTGAAATTAATTTGGCTTAAATTTAATATTCTTTAAAATTACTTCAGATCATATTAGTTAACTCATTTGACTCATAAGTAATTTTAGGTCAACAACGTCAACTTCAACAGATAAACTAATTGTTGTTTCACTGTCACTAACCTGAGCATCCGTTTAATCGAATATTAATATTCATAGTGTTTTATTACTACTGTTACTATAGAGCACTACTACTATTACTATTACTATTACTACTACTACTACTACTACTACTACTACTATTACTACTAGTTAGTAATTACTACTACGAGAAGTAGTAGAAGCTTTACTTTTAAAAATCAGTCAATATGTGTGAGATTTAAAACATTTTACAAATTATCACTTTTTAATTTGGCATTTACTTATTTATTTATTTTTTTTTTGTACTGGTCACCACTTAACTATTTTCTAATCATTATTACAAAAAAATGAAGGATAGTAAAAATAATAAATAAATAATAATAAAGTAGGTAATTAATATAAGAATACGAAAACAATTACACACATACATACGGAAACGTGAATAATGAGACTGGATCCAGAATTGTTTATTGTTAGATTAAGTTAGATATTAAAATCGACAATAGCAGCAATTTCTTAAAATTCGACACCGTAAATTTAATATTTCCGAATCCTGGTAGATGGTGATAAAAAAATTATAAAAATCGGTATTCTGTTGGCTGTTGGAGTACCTAAGCTATTACCAATTGAAGACCTTGGGGCAACAACGAGACATGTCCATATTTTGGTCAAAATCACATTTTCACGTAATAAAATAGGAAAAAAAAATCTGAATCATATGGTGTAACAATCGGATATGTCCGACTGTTATATATGGAGTTATAATATAAATGGACTTGTCTTGTTGTTTTTTTTGGGGCAACAACAAGATATGTCCGGACAAGTCTGGTTGTTGCCCCAAATACTGGTAGCACTGTAAAACAACGTGTTTATCAATAAATTAATGATTACAGAGAATGAAAATCAATAAATTAAAATATTATACTTAATATTATATTCTTTGTTGTTATTGTTAAATGTTAATTGTTATTTAATGTTTATGTTATTATTAATTAATAAGAGTGAATTTAAATTTAATTAATGAAATGAGTATATGTATGATAATTAATAACGGTGCAACAACAAGATATGTCCATACCATATTTAACATTACGGTGCAACAACAAGATATGTCCAAATAATATTGCATTACAGTGCAACAATAAGATATGTCCAAACAAGTTTTTATTGCTTCCTATAATTATTATTAAAAGTTAAGCATTATCTATAAGTGCATAAGTTGTATGTACCCTAAAACTTAGATATACCATTTTTATAAAAATTCTAATTTTTTTTTTTTTAATTTATAAAGTTTTTTTTGTTTCCTGAATAAAAATAAAAAAAGGACATGTCTGGTTATTGCCCCAAGGTCTTCAATTACAGTACCTATACATAATATATTTTACAATATCATAGAAAACCTAAAAACTTGTATGATTAATAATAATTATACATGTGTAAGTGTATAACCTTAAAACGTATGAGTATAAACTTCTAAAAGGTTGCTGCTATAGGTATGTGTCTATAGAGGCCTGCATATAAATACGATACTATATATACAATTTATATATATAATCTAGTCCAATCAAATTAATCTATCAGTCTCACTCCATCCACAGTAATGTTGTATATAACTATTGATGCTATAAATTATAGGTACCTAATATTAAGATATACAAATTATATATTATTTCAACTTAATTATTCTCATTTATTTCTTTCAAAATTCAAAACACAACTATAAAAGCATTGTTCAATAAGCGAACTTTAACCACAACACATTAGCAGGCTATTTATTTCATTTTAAATCTCTCCGACCTCTATACGTATAGTGAATATACAATATAATACACATCAATCGTTCGTTATGGTATACAAATTATTTTTATAAATCATTCGTTACTGCAGTTCATGAGCGTTTCCAGAAATTTTTCTAGAGGGGAGGGCAACTTTTTTTTTTTAGTTTATATAAAATCTATAAATTATTTTTTACAATAAGAATATAAGCTAGAATATTAAGTATGACATGAATCGTATGATAAAAGGAGTAACCCAACGGCTACATTTTACAGGGAGCAAAATTAATTTAAAAAAAAAGAAAAAAAGAAAGATTTTTTATACATTTTATTTATAGTACATTATAATACAGCGGTTCCCAACCTGGGGGTAATTACCCCCTAGTGGGTAAAAACACGATTTTTTGGAGGGTAAAAGTTAAACTATTTATTTGTATTTTAAGTACTTATTATTCATTTACTCATGTGTATTATGACTGTAAATGAAATTGTAATAATATAATATTGTTGTTAATAGTGTTAATAGTTTTGAGAACTCTTATTTTCTTTGTTTGCAAAAATTAAATAAATTATAATTATCATCATAGTATATATTTTGTTTTTTTTACTCAACTTTTTTTTTGGGTCGGGGGTATTTGTGAATATCTAACCTGACTTTTGGGTAATAGTCTCAAGGTTGGGAACCGCTGTTATAATATATAATGTTTCGTCATTATTACATTTAGGTATTGTTATTATAAATTTTATTTATAGAACATTATTATTTTTCGTCATTATTACAATTAAGTAAGAAATTTAAATTTCTAGAGAAGGCAAGTGCCCCGTTTTGCCCCCCCCCCTAGAGACGCCCATGCTACGATTGATCACATTAATTCTTAGCGTTTGATTTTTTTTGTTATTTTATTTATATCTTAAACGTTTTTTTCAAATCTATGAGATAATTTTTTATTTAGTAATACATTATAATATGATATTGAAATTTAAAATTTAAAATTATGACTACTTTTTGTAATTTGGCATATCTAAACTGAATAGTTTAAGTTGTTGTCAGGTATATATTTCGATTTCTATATGTACAGCAATAAATTACAACAGGGTTTTTTAACTTATAAATAACATGGTTGTTTTAATGATGTTTTTATAGTAAGATTACATGACGTATAATATATTTTTCAAGGTTTAAAAGATTATAGTAGTTAAATGGTAATTAACAAGTAAAATATATTCTGTATTATGTGTAGTATACACATAGTACCTAATTATATTATTTTATACAACAATCTAGATGTTTTATGTACACCTAATCGGCGAAATTAGTATTTCTTGTATTAAAAAGATGTACAAGTATGATACGTTGTTAGAAAATTTAACTAAGTAAATATGTGTGAATTTGAATGCGTGCAGAGTTAAACTTAAAAATAGTTCATATCTACAAGTGATAGGTACCTATATAATATAAACTAATATGCCCTCATAATCGTTAACTGTGGAATATCAGTTATCTATTATCTATCAGACTAAATATATCGTACTTCAACATAAATATCACTAATAATCACATAGCACAAGATGTCGAATATTATAAATTATTTAAATACTTAAGAGGACGCCGCATTCGCAAGAGTTATCTTCATCTTAAATATACATAAAACATAGCAAATTTTCGTTCAGCAGAACCAATTTTATTTTGTTAGCTTTAATATTAGAGTAAATTTATTTAATATCAAACTTAATGGTAAGAATTTTATCTAGGCCATCTTATGACTTTTATTAATATTTTAATTTGAAACTGAATTATAGCTATGTAAAATATTTAAACTTTAAAATGGTCAGAATTTACTTTAAAATTAATTATCAATAAAAGCCATGAAATAGCTTAGACAAAATGTTTACCTTTAAGTTTGATAATATGTAAATTTACTCTAAGATTATTAAAGTTAACAACATAAAATAGATTCTGCTGAATGAAAATTTACTATATTGTATGTGTATATAAGATGGAGATAACACTTGTGGATGTAGCGTCTTCTTTACAATTAGTAAATTAATATTTTTAAATAACAAAACACACTTAATTAATCTAAAAAGTTTATACATATGTAAAAATATCAAAGTAATAATGCTAAAAAGATAATGTAAAATAATTCATGTATTAGAAGCTTACTAGAATAAAAAAAAGTGATATTTCGAAAATAAATATTGATAAAGTCCTTATCAATATATTAATGATAATAAAGTAAATTGTAATTGTTTTATGTTTGTAGATACTCAATCCATTCCAAAAATATCCACACTTAATCTTCACTAAGTTATGCTGAAGACATTGGTAGGTACTACATGAAATTTGTAAATTTGAATTAGGTACATTAATATCATATTGCAGAATAATAGACAATACAAGTAAGATTGTAAAATAAAAGTGTTTATTCATGTAAAACATTAAAGAAGTATCTATAAAAATTAATAATAAAATAATTACCTATTATCGTAAAAAACATAACCTTGAGTAATTTCTATAAATTTTTACAATTTAATATGTATTTTAAATACAAATTTATGCAATGAATTTATTGGGTAGGTACCTAATACCCACTTATGTATTGTTTTCATAGTATTTAATGATCAAAATTTTAAAGAATATTATAATTTATCATTTTTGTTCTTAAAATACTCTTAAGTATTACGCAATATAAAACAAACCCAATATTTATTTCTTGAATAGATGACTTGGTTTTGTAATACATAAATTTAATTGTTTTTTTGTAAAGCCAATCAAAATAAATTTCCTGCAAAAATAGACGAAATTATTTATCTAAAAGTTGCATGACAATAAATTATGTGATTTATTGACAACCATTTTTCACTATTTACCATAGTAAATAATGATATGTAAAAAACAATACAAACCAATTTTTACCATAGTATTCCAATTGAAATATATAACAAATAACAACGTATAGATACACTTATAACACAGTCATACCCTACTTACTTAGATACAGTTTTTTGTTTTGTTAAGTATATAAATATTAACTTTATAAATTTCATTTTTTAGTTACTCGTTTAGTTGTTTATCATTGACACAATATTATAATAATTGACCTATGATCATATACCATATTAAATAACACTTATAAAATAATACAAATACAATAACAACCATTCTAGTTGATTGGTTTTAGACTTCAACAGTTCAATCTGTATAGATTTATCTATTATATTATATACAATGACAAATTTTAAACGAAAGAATATACATATATAAATATATGATGCAGATAAGATATATTATAAATAGTATATTTGTCAACGGTATTGACGGTGGTATTGTTCCAGAACTCATGGAGTGTTTTGAATCAAAAATTGTTATTATTAAGAGTTAAGACTATCAAGGTTATATTATCACGTGTATTATATCCATCTATGTATGTACATATATAATTTATTGGACAAAAAAAACTGCATTCGCGACATAGTGCAGTGTAATATCTATCATACGTATAATATAGCGTATAGTGTGTCACTGCCGTGCGCAAGAAGGTTATACTCACTGCAGAGAGTATCCATAAGTTATAATACTTATATCTATGTTGTTTTTATTGTGTTGTTAATTTTAGCCGATTTTTTTTTCCTCTTCAGACGCAAATATTATATTACAATCTCAATTTTCAAATCTCGAATTAGGTAAACTTTCAATGGTGTTCAATATATTTCACAGCCAGTGTGCACTTAAACAATTAAGGTTATGGAAACAAACATAATTGTCATATTATTATCATAATAGAACATGCAGATGTTGTTGATGCAAATGCGTGTGTTGTAAACATTATAAACTCATGATTATAACGTATAGGTACTGTACGTATAACCACATACCCTCGCTGTAAATTTTAGTCATGTTAAACATTGTTATAGCTGTATACGAAAGTCTTTAAGTTCGTTAAGAAATATTAATACAGGAAATAATAATATTTTCAATGCTTTTATCTTCTAATCCAATTGGTTTAAAGTAGAGGTAGGTACTAGGTATATTCATATTTTATAATATAGCTGGTACCTATAAAACTACTTGGTGCATGAGATTTTTTTACCCAACTATATGACATGTCCTTGTAATTTATTTTTATTGCAATCTTATTCAGCAATATCCAAACTATATTATACAGCGGTCGAGCAATCATACACTCTACCTAATTTCGATTCCACTTTTATGCATGCAGGTATACACTATACATATTTAGTTACTAAGTTTATTATTTCGTTTTAATATTTTCACGATTGACTACACCGACACGCGGTTATAGTTTTTGATAGAAACCCGTCTAAAATTACTCTTGTTATGATTTTTACAATTAAAAACTGAGTGTCCGTGTGTACCGTATGTGAATTACATATTAAACATTTTTTTTTATAAGAAAAAGTTTATTGTGTTTTTAAAAATTTATTTTTTCAGTCAATATTTTTGTAGTTTTATTTTTTTGGTGCGTATAAGTTGGTTAAAAGTTTTTTTTTATATTATCTATATAATTGATATATGTAATTATATAATACACTATTGAAATATTATAAATTGACATCAGGTATGCACTCGTATAGTACACGCGTATGTTATTAATTTAATATAGTTTATATTTACTAACATGTTAAATAATACATTTTATTCATACCTAACTTGGATAAGATAAATATTATACTATGATAAATCTATACCATATTAAATATAATTAAAGAACGCTTGTCAAAATATCCAAACGTGATATATATATAATGATTATCCATTAGCATAATAATATATATATTTTTTTTTATTAAAATACATTTACAATTTGTTATTTAAAACAATAAGTAATAGTTTACAAAAAAAATTTATCATAATAAGCACATGAATAATTTATGGAGGAAGTTATTCATTAACACACCTCAGAACATAATTTATAACAATTTTAATGTACATAATAATATGCGTGACAATTGTTGACATTGAAACAAGTAGGTAAATAATCGTAATGCTGGATCTAACTGATCTAAATCTCAGAAGGCTAAGATGCATCTATTAAAATTGGAGGTTCTTAAAACAAATCGCTATTTTTAAGTCAATTGGAGCATTAATTTAATTGTTGATAAAAGTTAAGACGAATTTAAAAAGAAAAACTTTTAAATATTAGGTAATCTTGGTCATTAAAATTTTTTCCGTTATTTATAGGTGTCCATTAAGGGAAATTTCACTGTAAAACAACAATAAGTTAGATACATAATGAATCATGTGTTTCTTTAATTTTAATCATAACTAAGGTAAAATTGAACCTATAATAGTTTAAAATAAACATGTGAGAATAATTTATTATAATAATTTTTTTCTCGACCATCATTTAATATTCTTGATTATGTTATGTATCACTATACAACATTAAAAAATCTAGGACATCAAATTAAGACTCCTATAAAAAATTCAGCCTTAAGACCCTAATGGATGGACTCTAACACAATTGTGTTCTAAAGTCTAAAAAATAGTACGATTGTACCCCTCTAATCATTTTAACTGAAAAACACAACATTGATGTTGTACTTTTTACAATTTTCAAATACACTATTAACAAATATTAATACACGAAAAAATAAACATTTACATTTTCTCAATACGTATAAAATAAAGACATACAATTTCCAAGATCTATAAGCTATAATTTAATAACCCGGTAATTTTTTTATAATATAAAGTACGTATATAGTATATATGTAGTTTTTTATAAATTAATATTTTTAAATTGTGTATTCCGTGTACCTACCAACGTCATAATATTAAATAAATTTTAACAAACCCAACAATTTAATTTTATTATCAGTTCTAAGCTTATAAAAATGGTAAAGAAAATAGTTAAAAAAAAACAAAACTCAAACTTTATGTAGCGCAATCATGTTGCGTTTTTTGTGGAAAAAAATTAAAATGAACAATTGTTTTGTAAGTGCATAAATCGTTTACAATAGAGTTGTTTATTTAGAAATTATAATTCATTATACTATATTTTTACTTGAAATAAATTCAAATAAAATATTTAAGTAATGTTATGTTTAAGTTGACATTCATGTATTATTTATAGTCTTATTTTAAAACTTGTTAATTGTTACGATAATAGGTTTTTCTTTTTTATCACTTCATTATAATGCATCAATACTTTTACTGGTGTAACATGGTCCTACGATAAAATTGTACCAAAAAAGTAAATATTAAATCTACACAATACACCTAGTATAAATTATACATAGGTATTAAAATTGATTATAAATTAAAAATTATTTTTATTGTATGTAATTATACATGGAAGTTAAAAGTATAGAGAGATGGTTATTTTTCTTTTCGTAAATTATTTAGATTCTATGTATTATGGTTGACAGTTGTATAACCTAACCTGATATAAAATATATTTATGTAAATAATATCAAACAGTAAATATCAAATTATATTAAAATATTAACTCCTAATTGCTTTATTAAGGCTACCTAGGACTATAATAGTGGTTTGATGGTCGATAGGAAAATCAATTTTAAATTAAATGTAGAGATAACTGAATAACAACCTTGCGAATTTTAGGACATCATTAAAATATAGTATTGTCTCAATAAATTAATCCAAAAATGTAGCATGGTATGTTTGTAGGATAATAAAAACTGACATTTATATTTTTTAAGAATTTGATGTACTTGTTGCTTAATATGAATAGGCACAAGATATCAAGGTTTTTTAGAAGTTGTTTATAAACGTAAAATACTTTAATATTTAGAAAAATAATGCAAAGTAAAATACAAATCCTAAATTCCTTTCCTCTGATAGTACATAAACACCACCTGAACTACAATTCTAATGTTAATATTAACCATTGTATATATTACAATAAATTATTTTTATATAATATATATGTATGCAGTGGCGTATTTTCAATTTTTTTGTGGAGAGGGGTCTTAATATTAAATATAAGTTTATAACATTAAAATAAAATACATACGAGTTATGATTTAATAATAATATTATTTATATTATATTATATTTCACTATTATTATGAAAATAAATGTCAAAATAGTTAAACCCAAGTTATTTTTAAAAATATTGTAATACAAACATTAAAAACACATAACATAAATTAATATTATTTTTCTCGATACCACGTAGCAAGCTATTTATGATTTTTTTAATTTTTTTTTTTTCTGGGGGGGTCGAGACCCGGGGACCCCCCCCCCCATCGTTAATACGCCACTGTATGTATGTATGTATGTATATATATATACAAATAATTTTAAAACATTTTAAACACTAGTTATTATTATTATTATTATTATTATTATTATTATATATCGATTTTTACTCATCGATGAACATCAGTATAGGAGTTAATAGATATTAATGGCTAATGAGCATTAAGAATTAAAATTTAAAAAAAAAAATCATACCCAAATATTATTTTTATGAATCTGCGTATACTTATATAAACTGGTAAAACTGCCTTAGCTATGTATATTTTTTGGAAAATAATAAAATATTCTATAGACCTTAAGATCAATTACCCAAAACGATTTTATTGTTCAATAATATTGATATAAATATAATAAAATAATAATTACATGTTTTAAGTAATACAGTGATTTTAATATTCACTGACTATTGCAGAGTTATATCTAATGAAACTTTGAAAAAAGAAAAATATCTTTTTTGATAATTACTACTATTTATTAATCTTAAATTACTGAAAACCTTTTAATTTTGTATAATAATAGTAGTAAATTATTTTTTGTTTTTGTTTAGTATTCATCTTATGTTAATCTGGGGTAGGTAGGTACTTGTAGTTTTTTTTATTTTTTAAATTATTTTAATACTTAGCATTAAATTTCATGGGTATTATAGTCAAAATATAAAAGTATTTACACCGTGTATAGTACCTATGTAAAGATAGTTAATATATTAATTCACTAACAAGACTGTACCTAGAAAAAAAAATTTTGGAGGGGGGTATACACATCTTAGTAAATGGTGTATAAAATAACGAACAATTTATAAATGCTTTAAAGAAATTAAACGTAAATATTTTAAGCACACATAGTATGAGTCCTATACATGCATTCATAAGATTTGTTAATAATTGTTTAAACATGTATAATACCTACGTAATAAAAATTCAATTCAATTTTAGAACGTTAATTCTAAATGTCTATTTTTTTTATTAAAAAAAATGGTTTATTATTTCCTCAAGATCGACATTAATATTTCTATGTATACTAAATATAGTGTTAAACCGGTTAGTTTATCTTCAGCGGTAGCGTTTCACAAATATAGTTCTTAATTTTTTTTAGAGAAAAAAATGCCCTTATTATAACCTTTACAATTAAATTAGATATTTTAGAATGTGGGTAATAAAGATGATTGTTGTTAAAGCTTTTTAATATATATCTCCACCTAAATTTTATTGAAAGATAAATATTGAATTGGAAATTCAATCTATACTGTATTTATATTGTAATTTTTTTTTTTTTTTTAATTATTATCATGTGATAACTATGGTTATTAACACCATTTAGTGAATACGTCCAAATGATACGCCACATCATGCCCTTATGAACTATAATGCTATATTATCAATATTATTATATTAATAATAAAAAAAAAAAGATGTTAAATTTATGAGTTTGTATAATGCGAGAAAATTTTGTATAGGGGTCACCCCCTCAGGTATGACCTTGTTACACTGTATTTTAATATAAAATATATAACAAACAAAAAGTTTGATTGAGTATAAAAAAATATTGCTAATTCTAAGTAGATTAGTATTTTATTAGATATAATATGTATAAAAAAAAATAATTATTATTAAAAGTATTATTGAAAAAAAAAAAATGATTATAAATAAAAAGTAAAAATATTTGAATAAAATATATTTAAAAAACTATTTATGAAAATAGGAATATTCGAAATATATAGGTAATATTAGTTTATGCTCTATGCATATTTGTCCAAGCCTGCAGGGATTACCTATACCCAATTCGTATATACAAGTAGACTGTACAAAAATAAAAGTGATTAAATTTTTCACAGGATTTAAGAAATGTTTAGTTTTAAGAGTAAGAATTTATTGGATGGCGAAATTTATACCAAAAATTTTACTAAAGAGGGACTTTGTAACATAAAAAAGTTTAAATATATACTTATACAAGTATATTTAGCGTTATGTAATAATCACGCCTATTAAAGGGAAAATGAACATTTGTGGCATGTCAAGTATTTCGAGTAATTAATATAATCGTAACTTAATGACCATCAAAAATTGAATTCTTTTTTAGATTTATCTAACTGTTGGCATTTTAGTTAAAATCTTTCAATCGTTGCGCATAATATTAATATAATAATGCAAAACAAATTTATATAAGTAAACATTAAACTGAATAAGCTGACCACAAATAAAAAAATTAATGCTAATTAAATAATTAAAGTATAAATTAACTTAATAAACTTTGAATAAAAAACCATATATCCTAATAAAAAAGAATATTATTATTAAAAAAAATTAAATAGATTAAGACAAAGATCGTTATAATTCTTGTAAAAGTATACGAAAAAAATTAATCTTACTAATACAAAATTCGTTAATACGAATAACTAATTCTGAAAACATATTTCGAATAAAAAAAGGTTTAGTAAACATTTAATTATTAATAGTTTTAATTTTGTTCAATACAATTTTGATACAAAACGGTTAAGATTAATATCTGAATACAAAAAAAAATACAGAATAATTAAACAGTCTCAAATAGTTTCAAGTTTAAATGACCTCCTATTGTCAAGTAGAAGGTTAAATAGTATATTATAAATTATATCTAAAGTATCCACTTACATGGATATAATTAAAGTTTACTAAAATAAATATTATTTATTTATTTTTAAATATTTTCTCAAATAAATTGTTTATGTCTTGAAAATTTACTGTTGAGTTATGATTAACAACTTATAAGTAAACTGTATAACAAGAGAATCGATTTTTCTGCGCAACGTTGCGTCTAAACTCAGCCATCATGACAGATTTCATTTTGGCAAGTGTCACTCGGGGATTCGGGGATGTGTCAAAATTTGCATTATTTTATTGAACAGAGTATAAACGATTTTCAAATTAAAATTCTTATCAAACGCGTTTTAAAATTACTAATTCATAATTAATCGCAATTGATCCACTTCAGGTGCAATAAATAGTTATTATATTTTATGTAAAATAAAAAAAAAAAATGTATGCGGTAAAATTTTGTTATTTAACTTTCATAACAAATGATTTATTTTATAAGAAAATCTATAATTTATTTATAAATCATTATACTAACAAGTAAATAATTATACATAATATGTTAAAATATGTACTTATAAAATAAATAAATTATGAAATCAACATTTAAATCTTGCATATGGAAATATTGAAAAAATAGTATTTAGACAAGTGTAGATATTAAAATAAGTAGACACTATACCTATCAAAATTCATTCTATAATTATTACGTATCGATATATTAAAGCTTATAATATCGAAATATTTTTCATTTGCACTACATTTTGAAGGAAATCAATTCAGTATTCCCTTGACCCATTGTTACTGTACAGACTGTACATTATTATTATACACAAACCAAATAAATATAGAACATTATCTAGTCAATTTAGTACAGTAGAAAATACATTATTATTTGAGAAAACCGGTTGAACAAATAATTGTTGATGTTCTCAACTATACCAACATATCATAAGGTCAGATGAAATGCATATAATATAAACCAAATTAAATGAAAAAACTAAGCTAATGGCTACACATAAAAATTATTAATATTCGTAATTACAGTAAAAGTGGTTTCACTTGATTTAATTAAGTATAATTTGATTATTTGCTTTTATCATTGATAATGATTAAAATTTTATATTTTACGATTCTAACCTTCATTCATTTGTAGTAAATATTCGTTATTCGGTAATAAATTTCACTATTTTAACTTTTTAATTTTTTATTTAATTGTTATTTTATAAATATCATCTCAAATCTGAAAACGATGCGATTATTTCAAAATATTATCCTGACAAAATTAATAAATTTCATGTCATTTATTATAATAATTAATTATACTTTTAACACTTGATTGCGTCTAAAAACTGATTAGAAAATTATTAATAATTTTCTATCTAAGAGGTTTACTGATCGTTTTGGATCTCACTTAACTCCTCGATCTAAAGCTTACCTACCTATTAAATTCCTGATAAGTGGTAATCCTCGAAGACATCTGACGTGCAAATAGTGCAGAGATTTGTTAAAAGCTGATATTAAATTAATGATTAATGCATAATAAACTATCAAAATTAGGAGAACTTCTATTAAAAGAATATTAATATATTTCAAAGTTTAGATTTTAATGAAATTGATTATGAGCTTAGATTATAAATGAATAATTATATAGGTAATATTGAGTTTATGACTCAGAAGTTAAAGCACTATTAAAGAAATTTTTTAGCACTTAAATATGCACTTAACAACACCACAAAACCTAAACGCTGTAAATAGTACTTAAAATCAGAAAATAAGCAAATTAAAATTTCTTCAACAAATATTTATTTTTTTTTTAATTAATTTTTATACTTTTTTAAATTTTATAAATTTTATGTAAAATATGGCGGTAAGTATTTGAAAATGGTACTTAGTTCAGCTCTGGAATATTTACTGTTAATGTAAGTATATAATACAATTTAAATATTATTGTGAATATGAAATAATATGAATTTATTTTATTTAGCTTAAAAATTTCATTGAACAATAAGATGTTTTTTTATATTTTCAAATTTGAATGATTAAAAGTTAATTGATAATAGTTTGGTATGTCGAAAACTACCGCTCAACATCGAAAGACTTTGATGCAGTTAAATAATATCAATTCGCTACAATTTAAATCTTCAGGAAGACCATCTAAATTTCTTGACGTTTCTTCACCCGTTAGAGCTCGTGATATTTTTACCAACTCTGTGAGACTACGATATTTTTATCCAGTACCTGACTAAATTTATTTTGAACAGCTTCTTCATTTGGATTACATGTTTCTTTTTGAATATTTTAATTTAATCCAATAATGAAATATATTGCCGTTGTAATTTTTTAATAGCCAAGGTTAATTTGCTAATGTTTGACTTAATACATTTTAAGTTATTTTCTAATTATTCTGGTTTTATGATATAGTCTTAACTCTTAAGCATCTCTTATACTAATTGCGTCGTTCCTATTAAATATGAAAATAATACGATGTATTACTCAAAAATGTTCGTAAAAATAAATTGCCACGTTAATCTAACTTCCTAGCGAGTGAGAATTGGCTCCGCAGGTAATGATTATATTTGGCACTTCCGTTTTAAATACAAGTAACTTACAACTTTACAAGTAAGATTTTTTTACACTTGAAATAATTTTATCTATTACGTCTATCGACTTCTTACTTCTGCGCTCTATACAGTCCATTTATACATATTGTCCATGAACCAAATTCATTAACATCAATTTGAAACCAATTTGATAGACTTTGTTTTACTTTAGGCATTTTACATCAATCTAAAAATATGAAAGTATAGCCGTAACACGGAAGTTCACGATCGATCACGCATCTAAAGATGGCGGTCGATGAAAAACTAAAATAAAATCATTGTATATGATCATAGTTGTATAATACGATAATACGGCGGTGTTGTAAATACGACGAATTCGATAACTATAGTACATTTGATACGATTTTAATAACAACTAAATTATTGGAAACAAACAGAATAGTCCTTTTTGATTGGCGATAACAACACTGAAATGTAATATTTTTGTTATCGACGTTTTAGTTACAGTATTCGTAGTTGTAAATTTTTTTTTAAATAAAATTTTGTTTTATTCCTTTTTATATAAAAATATACCTGTAAATAGCACTTAAAACTCAAAATTAACAAAGTAACTCTAAAAACCTCAAGTATGTAAAAATTATTAAAATAAAATTTCGTATTTAACATCAGGAAAGTGTGAAACAAATTTGTGTCTTACTCTGAATGTCTTATGACTAACCAATAAAAATATGCATTTACTAGAACTTCCGATCCCTGTAACTGATATAATATAATAATTAATAAAATTTTACTAGATGTTATTAGTGTTATACTTTTAGTGTTTTAGTTTATATGTTATCTATATGACTACATGAGGTAGGTGAGGCAGATTCTGACTTACTTCTTTAGTGTTTACTAATCCATCAATTAAATCATTCGTTTAAAATTATTTTTTTACAACGATTAACGATTTTTAAATTCAAATTTAACATATCCATTACAGTTACTTAATGCCAAGGTAAATACACTCGAAACTTACCGTATGTAATACATATATTATATTTATGTATACATTACTTCGAAATCCCGAGTTTTTGAAACATAAAATCACGATTTTGAATGGTCAAAGATTGTTGAATTTAATTTTTAAACACTCTATGTTATCACGTTTATTTAAAGAAATGTAAAAACATCTAAGATTTTTAAATCATCCATATTATTAATCAGTGATCAGTTATCATAAATGTGTTTTTCCTATCCACCACTGTTAAATGGACCCATGGACATATTTATGTCAATAATTATAATGGTTTTTCTGATGTGACGTTAGTATTATGACTGAACGTCATATAACATGTCTAACAGTCTAAGCGTATATTTAATTAACTATATACTTCTTTTTGACCTTAAACTATATTATATAGTCCGTACTATAATTTTAATACAAAAAAAATCTACTGGGAAGTATTTATCATCATTTATTACATTAAATTGAATATAACTAAACATATATTTTTTAATCCTAAGAAGTTAAAAGTCATATTGTAAAAAATACTGACAAAATACTAAGAATAGGTATTTTTTTCACCTTGGAGCAAGATAGTGTAATATTGAATGTATTATTATACTATAAATTTGAAAGCAATGACAAAGCATCGCATTGAAAAAACAATACTGATTGAAGCTCATTTAATTTAAGCAATAGTATCGTTTTTGAAATATTAAGTACTCATAAAAAAATATGGGTAAAGAGCTTAAAGTTTAATAAATATAAGTATAGTAAGAATATAGTTTGAATAACCTTGAATAAAAATTTCAAGTCTTAGTATCTACATGAAATTAAATGTCTTGTCAAAACAAATTAATAACAAATAAAAGTAAAATCAAATAGGTAATAACATTAATTTATTTTATTATTACAAATCAAACTTTTTGCACAACGATTTTATTAATTATATTTTGAATAACATTAAGTTCAAATTTGTGTTCATTACCACAAAAATACCCGATGTTTAAATAAATATTATTGATTTACTATTTGTGTACGATAATTTGTTAAATTTTAACATGCATTACAAGCAGTATATTAGTATTTTTTGGTATATGTGCTACAACTTTTCTCATGCTTTAAAAAAATATCGACCTTGCATTGTAAATATGCTAGGTAACTTTAACAAAATGATTTGCTATAATAATAAATAATAATAATATTAATAATATTGATTAATGTAACAAAATGTGTATTAAATTAGCATCTAAAATTTAATGATAAATCATATTATCATTAAATTTTCAAGTAATAATTTAAACTTTAAAATAATAAATAAATAATTATTTTAAAAATAATTCATTGAGATAATCCTTTTTAAATTAGTTCGAATAAATATGTATGATATTAAACATTGAAATCGTATCATATTATATGATTTTATACTAAATAGATCAAATAGACCTAATCTAATCAACGTTAGAAAAATTTCCTTCAAAATATATCATTTATTTTACTTTTATAAAGATACAAAACAGTTTTAAACAAAAATAGTGAATGTGAATTAATCTAATGCTAAACATAACCATATATAATAAATTAACATTATGATTCACGAAAGTTTTGTTTTATATTTACAACTTAAAAATGGAAAGATTGTATTAGGTTCAATCAAACCGGTGACAATAGTATTTTTCATACAAAGTTAAGTAAGATTAATGCCAGATAAATCGAAATTATTTGGATATAAAAAACTGTAAGCTGATAACAATATAAACAAATTACAATAACGTAATTTAATAATATCACGTCGTAAGTAGGTAATAAAAACTCAAGTTGTATACAAATATATTTTACACAACTACAAGTATACACAAGGGAAGCAATGCAATACCATATAATTTTTAGTTTATATAGGTAGGATAACATGCAGTTTATAAGACTAACGAGTAACGACAGACACCATTGTGGTTGGACTGCGGGTAAACCCCTTCCCCACCTCATATTAAATACTGCAATGTTAGCTTAAAATTAAAGATGTTTACATACTAAAAAAAATTGGTACAAGCTAAATCGCATTTATCTCGTTCTGTTCGAAATCTAAGTCTTATTCTTTCATGAGTCCTTCGATATAGGCGCGATCTAAGGATTTGTTCAGATCGATATGATTATTCTCAGAAATAAAAACACGCAGATAGGTGTTATAATACCTATAGCTATAGCCTATAATATAAGACGGCAGGGTATACGGGTTCAGCGGAGATGGGCCGACCTCGTAGCTTTCAAAAACACGTATTTCCCCGAGCTCGCGAAATGGATATAAAACCGAAAAACCTCCTCCGCCCGCTAGTATTTCATGTAAATATCCATTGCGGGTATCATAGGTTTCTCTACAGTTCCAGAACCAATCATCAAATTAAAACGTATGAACAAAAATAAATAAAGTGTTCAATTGACAATTAATATGAACATCGAATTTACCGCGAAATGCATGCCGTTTAATTTCGTGACGCATTACTCAACAATCAACGTGTTTCCGTCGTATCGCATAAATCGTGTTTTGACGCGATGCGCTCAATCTTAGTCACCGGTGCGTCGGACGACTACGGCTGTGAACGCCGCTAATAAATTGTCATATGATGTGTTACCGTGGTAACGCCTGACGCCAGGTCTTGGCGGGTGACCGGCGGACCGGTATATACCTACCTAATACTCGCTGTTCAGACCGTGGCGCGTAGTCTGAAGTGAACGGCTTGCTGAAACACACGTTCGCCGTTGCAGTGTACGTATTTCGCGCGATCTCAGTTTTTGATTCCGAAGTATATCTTTGTAACCGTCGAGTTTTCCGTTTTTTTTTTTTTTTAATAATTTATCAACCGAATAGTTTCGTTCTCATCGACACGAGTCTTTCTGACTAGGTATTATTTTTCTTTTAACGTTTACCTATGAGCGCAGTAGTGTCTGACTAAAACGAATCGAGAAATTTAACACCATATTAATTATTATCGCATACTTATTGATATACGCTCAAAAATATAATTATTATACATATTAAACATAACACAAGTACACCGTGCTCGCGTTTTGGACAGATGCATCAATAGACGCCAAATCGATTTTGAATAATTTCATTAAGGTAAATCAATTTTCTATGAAGTTTATTGAACTCAATAGCATTAAAACTAATTCATTGAAGAATAATATTATGTAAATAGAAGACAATTAATTTGAAAACATTAATGGGACTAATGACCTAACCTATATTTATATATAATATGCACATGACAGTTTATTAAATTATGTTGATTTTCAATTTTACACTAATTTTGACTATACCTAAATGAATTTTACTTTTTTAATTCAAAAATACTGACGTATAGTGTACGGCACATTCTTTTTAGTGATTTATATTATTATTTAATAATACGAAGATAATTAAATTTATTCTATGCATTTATATCTAGGTACTTGCATAGCAATAAGTACATAATAGTATTGTATCAATCAGTGGTAACTATCTTAAATCTCAATAATATCGGTTGATACACATATTTTATCAAATTTTAAATGCTTATAGTTACTAGAGAAGTAGGTATTTAAAATTATTTTACTGAATTTGATAATAATAGACAATAATCGAATAATCGACACTAGCATTATAATCTTTCAAAAAAAAAATAAAATAAAATAACGTTTTAACTAAATGTAATACAATACAAGAATTATATTGTACTACATTCAGTTAAAAAATTATTATTTACATTAAAGTATCTATAATTATGTAAAGTTATATACATAGTTTCAATCATTATACAGATTGCAGCTAATAAAAAATAATTATGTTTAAAAACGCAATTTACTTCTCTTTATATTGCAATTGAAGATTGTAATTTTGTAAAATTTAAAAAATAAATTAAGGGATTTTTAAAAACGACTAAGATTATGATGCTTGTAAATTTATTCTAGACGATATTAATTGTAGCGTTCAAAAAAAAAGTTTATTGAGCAGAGCTTGTAAGATTAATTTTGACAAGACTCTTGTGCTTTCCATCTGTTTTAGATATTTACTTAACGCTAAATAAATAAATTAAATAAAAATATAATCGTATAAATAAATAAAATTTCTGAGGGAATCTTATAAATTATATGAATATTATAAATAAAAAGTTATCGTAATTTATAATTCATGATTATTGGGAAAATGTATTTCATTGGTTTTAAGATAAAGAATTTTTTAATACGTTAAACAGATGTATTGGATCTTTTAAAAAATATTGTTTCAGTTTTTATGTTTGAAAAAATCATGTGTTTAATTTTAAAAATAATTTTTAATAATTTATGACCGATCTGTTCAGTGTGTTGTGAACATGCTTTGTAGGTGTTTTATATATTACACGTGTGAGAAGATAAAGATAACAAACCTCGATGTGGCGTTTTAATATTTAAAATAAATTCAAAAAATAATTAGGTCTTTCTTCATATATCCAGTAAACTTGTTTTATACATATTATTATGCAATATGTGTTTTTAGTGTATACAGCAGTCTATAATATAGTCTAAGTTTGTTATGATCGTGAAAGGATTACGTTTTATATGCTACACAACGCGTTTATATGTATTATTTATTTTAAAAGAATATGTTGATATAAATATATATACTGCTTAAAATTAGGAATATATTTTAATAAAATGTTGATAAGTATTGTTAATTCGTTTAGACCTTCGTACAAAATAATAACATCAAAATTCTCATGAGTGATTTACTTTTCTAGCCATATAATTCTATTTAGTATTATTTTTTTATTTTATTTTTTATTGGTTTGGTATCTATATACAGTGTACATTATATATAATAAATAATATATACCTATTAGGTACCAATATACTATACTTGCATAGAAATATAAGATATTATATTTATATATAAATAGATAACAAATTTAAAATATAGCTTAATAAGTTACAATATCAAAACTATGACTATTTAAATATGTTAGTAAAGTATAAAATTGTCTTAGTTCTTTATTATTTAAAACTTCATATACTGTTTATTAGTTAAGGTGTGCTTAATTTTTACAACGTTTATTTTTATTAGGTTTTTTTAACTATAATTAGATGTTGTTATTTAAAGCCATGCACTTTGAAACAACTTAATAGTATATACATATTATTATTTATTATTAAATTAGTAGATCTACTAAATGAGTAGTATATATTATGTTATTGAAGAAAGCTGTTTATTACTTTGATGTACCAAATCTAGTAAGATATTTCAACTATAGCCATTTAATTAAATACAAAATATTTATTTTACAAAGAAAAAAAATAACTTTATCATTAACAAAATATTTATCAAATAACAGTATATTATTTTACACTTATTTTTAACATTTTAATCATTTAAAAATAATATAAGTACAATGTGATTATTTTAATGGTAGAAACTAATTTTTACGAAAAGTATATAAACATTTTTGAAATATTTCTTTCGCATGATTCAATTACACAAAACGATAGCATACTATACATTTTTAAATTTTAATCTCATATTTCTAAACAAATGTTTTTCTAAGAATTTAAAAATAATAAATATAAAAATATATAAATCCAATAAGTAATATCGTATAAGTTATAACATTTTTAATTTAATATTTATGTATTTAAATTCTCAAAAAAAGATTCTGAAAATTAGGTAATTACATAAGAAAACATTTTTCAAATTTTCAAAACATATTGGTATTTTACGTAAATGTCTTGATATTCATTTTAACTATTACACTTTTACGTCATTAATATCCAAAATAATGTTGATTGAAACATTTACAAGTATTTATATTTTTAACATTCTTCTTATTGCTGTGGAGATTTTTATTACATTTCGTAAAAAAACTTGACAATTAGCTAAATATTGTATATACCTACAACCTATGTATATAGGGATAATTAATATGTTTTCAGTATTGATTTTTATTATTGGAATTTAAAAAATAAGTTGTTTATTTTAGTTTTACGTTTTTACTGTGATGCATATAATTTTGTTTTAAATACGCTATCATTAATTCTTAAAAAAAAAAAAAATAAGCCCAAATACATTTTTATTAAATTTCAAAATTTCAAATGTAATTAGTTTCTATGTTTTACCGAATATATCGTATTTTTTTAAGATACCGTAAATGTCAGACATTGGTAAATAATACTAACTAAATAATTGATGAGATGATGTCTACGTAAAACAATTAAACCAAATACATAGATGACTTAAATTTTATTTGTTTGTGATTATCTGTGTAATATCTGTAAATACATAATAATTTATTGTTAATCATGATATCATACTAAATAATATAAATAATAATATATAGTCATATCGATAGATGCCTTAGCCTTATAATAAGTTGACTTCATTCGTCTTCAATCTCTTGATTGGTTTGTTTCTATTCCTCATGTTTCCCTTTATTAACTTAATTCCTTGTAATTATCCTTTTCCATGTCTATCTTGAAGTTTCATAAAGTTTAGTATGCCGGTTTTATTTTATAAAAAAACTTAGTAGTATTTTAAACATATTTATACATACATAAATTGTTATCGAACCGTTTACAATGTTTACATACTCAGATCTTCGATTTTTCGAGTTTTTTCAACTTAAAGAGTTGAGAAGGAATATGTAATGATATGCTGCCTAGCATCTAATAAATTAATTGAAAAAATAACATTACCCTATTATAAAGGAAGTTCAACAACTTGTGATCTATTTCCATTAATATTATTATAACGATGTGGTTGTTAGCTAATAATTAGTGTTATTTTCCCATGTGATCTCTATAAAAAATAAATAAATAAATTTAACGAACAGTTCAACAATCTAATATTATATTGAACACACAAAGACCTTGTGACAATATGCGTACCTATCACAGATACACAAACATTATAGTATAAAAAGAATACCCCATACACGTTTCATTAGTTGTACATATTTTCGGTCCAGCTAACAACATCCGTGTCAAGGATCGCGCAATACGTTCGATGATATCACATTAGGTATAAGTTATTTTTGTCTATTGTCTTGGGTATAATGCATAACTTGTGGGAGCATAAAATGTTTTCGTTCGGGAAAGAATAATAATTATGCTGCAATAGGATGAATATATTATGATATATTGCTCGCCATAGCTAGTATATAACATGCGGTCGTCTTTTTTGTTTTTCCACTTTCCTTTCCAACAGGATTATTGCGTGTTATTTTTCTTTCTCTGATTCGTAAAAATTTCGATCATAACGAATTCGATTGATATACTGGGTATAATTTAATTGTATTTATTTTTGTTTATATGGCGGTTGACGACCCGTACATCGGACACAGCATATTGTGTTGCAGGATATATGCACACCGATGTATCAGAACTTGGCCCCAATGAGGTCACTAGCTTCGTTAGGGTTATTGGGCATACACTACAGCTGCAGTAGTGAACCATGAGTTTATGTAACTTATACCGCCAATCGCCAAAACACCCATTTGCACATAGGAAATACGTCTACATAACATAATAATATTATAATATCTACACCGGTTTTAAAATTTACGATTTATTTCGTGTGTTTATTCGTGTATCCTTGATCGCCGATAGCCGATGCTTTTGCTGTTTGACTGTGATAATCACCACAGTTGCTTTTTTTCTTATATAATTTGAAGTTCACTATCGTAGGTATACCCATATGAACAAAAATATAAACAGTTAAAAGTTTTTACAATTATTATTTGTTATACACTCGTCAATACAAAAATTTTAGGAATAAAAATTTCGTAAAATAAGTCATAAACTCATAACGTTGAATAATACTACGATCTAATATTATATAAAAATGGTTAAATACATCGTAGAATCTTAAACATGGTTTATTACTCTAACTATAACTCGGTTTATTGACACATAATTAAAAAGAAAGGATCATGTTGATTGTTAAGTCTTGTGTGGTTGTGACGCTGTGTGTTGTATTCACAAGAGTGGACATAAAAATATAATACCTGCATTAGGTAGGTATGTCAAGTTTACACATCGTATAGGTATAATATTATTATTTACTGATGTAGAAAATAATGACAGATAAAAGTGTTATATAATGATGAATAGTTAATAATAATTGATATTTTATAGTAATTATAAAATATTATGATGTTAGATGGTTGGTTATTTCAAGTACAAACGTTTACAATAAAATAATAAAAAATGTAGTTAATAGAAACTTATGTGTTTTATTATATTGTAGATTTAGGGCATAAGTATCCATATTAACTATATTTTGTTTAATTGTAATGTAGATATACCTAGTACTTATCTACCAACAACTTAATACCTATTTTTACTTAAAAGTCATTCATCAAGCAATATGAGTGAAATTCATTTTCTTATATACGTTTAAATGTAACATCTAGGTATCTTATTTTAAAGTAAATTTAATGAATTTATACATATTTTTATAAATTTTAATTTTAAATTTTAACGAAAATATAGTTACACCATTATAACTACTTTACTGAGTAAAATAAAAAGTAAAATTTTAGAATGTATATAACATCATATATATCTATTTAATTAATACAATTTCATATTATACAAATGTTGATCTTGAAAACTTGTATCTACAGTTTGTAGGTAGCCTACCTACATTATATACTCTTCCTGTCTTAATATAGCTAATATTATATCAATGATTTCAATGTTAACAAGTACTCCTAAAAAAAAAAAAAAAAATTGAAAACAAGTTATTAATTGTGTTTACTGTGTATTTCGTATTTAGTATCCCTAATATTAAAGTAAACATTAAAAGATATTAAATTTTTTAATCAAATGCACAAAAATGTTAACGTCAACAATTGTTAAGTTTATTTCTTCACTAGATTAATTTAAATAATAATATTTGAAAGTTGTGTCGAATGATTGCTTAATAAACTTTCATCTGTTATTTCATTACTTATATTTACAATTCAAGATTCTTAATCTTTCTTACAATTTAAATTTAAGAATTAAAAAATTATATTATTACTAATGCATATAATTATATGCTTAGTTATCATTATTTATAGTTGTCATACGTACTTAATAGAAGAATAGATATTCATTTGTTTTCACATAGAAAAACTTAGTTCATAAATTATTTTGAATCAACGTTTTTGGTCTAAAAATATTTAAGTATTAAAATGTTAGTTGTGAAATTATAATGGTAGTTACAAGAGAATCTGTATTATAATTATATTTATTTAATATGATTTTTGTGCATAATCACAAGAAAAATATAATTTTTTAGCGTTTTTTATTTAATTAACATCTTCCATATTCATGGGGTCAAAGATTTAAGATTTTACCATCAATTGTTTTGCATTTGTAAAAAAATAATACCTAGTGGACATTCAAAATATTTCTAGGTCAAACTCAAAAGCGCAAATCTTCAATTTTTTTCGATAGACTAAAATCGCAAATTTATTTTGCGCTTTGGTACCTTAATAATAGGATAAAAGCGTAAAAATAAATATTGTACCTGTAACACTAAGAGTTTATAAAATAATTAAGCTTATAAAAATATATAGTATTTTTATAATTCAAAAATATATCAACAGTGATTGAATTCACTTGAAAACATTGAAGTTTAGTATTATCGTATTGTATTTTATCATTTTTATCGTATCGAATTACGATGAAGGTTAATTATCATTTAAGATAATTATACAATATATACAGTATAAACTTATATCTAACTTATAAAATACACTTTATTTTTGTAAAATTTATTTGCGCTTATGGTTTGTTAAAAAGGTATTTATTTATTTTTTTGCACTTTTGGGTTGCATTTGGGTCACATTTTGCGCTTATGAGCTACAGCCCTAAATTTGTGTACTGAAAATAATCGATAAACAATAGCGATGTTTGTTTTCTGATTTAATTAACTTTGAATATTTTATTGTAATTTGTAATTTATAGAATAAGAAAACATAATTTTGATCAACTATTGATTATATAACTACGGTATATTTTTTTATCTATTTAATACAATTTTAAATATCTATGAACAATATTACATTATAAGTCTTAATATAATTACACATATTATAAAATCAAAAAAGCAACATTTACATTACTGACTTTGCAATATTTTACAATTTAATGATCGTAATTTTTTGGGGCGATTTTACGATAATAATAATACTTTATTTCTATTAATGCAATATTTAGCTTGGGAAATTAATATTAATTGAAATTTTGATACAAGGTTACCATTGTATCATATAAATTATATACATAATAAATTAAAAAGTATGTGAACTCATTTGTTTTAAGAAGTCGTAAAATGTATTTAATAAAAATTGTAAACATTACTATAAATTGTATATTATGATGGTAGATATTATAAACTCTACGCAGAATATTAGTACAATGATTTATTGCCTTATTCATTTTTAAAATAATGATAGATACAATACTTCAATATACATATTGATATTTGATTGCATGTTCATCATATTATGGTGTGATCGTAGGAATGATTTAAAACTAATTAAAAAGAGACAAATTAATAAATTATAAAATATGTATCTACATAACTTTTTTAAGTAGAACCCAAAAATTATAAATGAATACGAGAGACAAATATAATGAAAATAAATTGTTCTTTATAACTGATAACGATAACTTATTGCCAGTAGTCTAATTACAACATTTCTAGTATCTAGTATCTAATGATTTTTGAACTTAATAACAACATACAATGGATCTAAACAGTATAAAGTCTATACTATAGACTTTGTAGGATGTTAATTTTAATGCGAAATAAGTCATACTCATATGGTTTACCTACTTCTTTATAAAGCACTATTTCCTTATAATAAATTTGAAAAATACATCAAAAAACATTTTTTATTTTTTTACTATATCCTTTATAATTTTAAATATTTATATTTAAAATAATATTTATAATAAAATATTATATAATATTATATATTTATTAATAAATATTTTATTAATATTATATTTATATATTAATATATATAATATTGGGTTTATTATTTTTTTTTCGGTTATTAATGAACCAAATCACTATTTAAGAGCATTTTCGTGAGATCAATATTATAATTCATGCCCTACCATATTAAATAGTAATTATTATAGTTAATGATAGATATTTTTATTTGATGATATTTCGTTGATTATAAATTAGTACTAAAAATGTTGTACTATATTTAAGTGTTAATAAATTTTATACTATTGTTATTCAAAATAAAATAACCAAGCCAAAGTACCAAACTTAACGTACCCCTTATTGTTAACATGTTTTAAAAAATTTTTAAATAAACAGTAGTATTTGACTGGATTCTTCAACCAGGATCTTGTGTCAAACTGAGCTTAATTAGAAAAATGCTCAAAAGTTACTAATTCTCCCTGTATACTCATATTTTTAGATTCAAGGCGAAACGATAAATTTATTGATTTTACAACGATTGTTTTTTCTGTGTGTATAAATACACAATAAGTTGTTAATAAAACGTATCGATTTTCAACTTTAAAAATGGTTTTAGATAAAAAATTAGATCCATAATTTGTACTTTAAATTGATTAAAATTACAAATTGTCAGTACTTTTTTTTATAATTGGGAAAAAACGAAAAAAAAAATTTAAAAATGGAAAATTTTACGGTTGACCAGATTTTGACTAAATGTATTTATTTTGTTATAATTCAAAAACAAAGTGTTTTTAAATTTAATATCTTTTATGGTAGATTTTTGGGGGAAAATAATAAAGAGTGATTGGTGGAATAAAAATATAGCCATTTAAAAAAAAAAATTACAATAAGAACTTACTTAATTTAGAAAAAGGGAGGTCAGTATCTTTAATCCTACCATTTGTACTCTTTTATTTAATTTAAAACTGCTTAGTTGAACTTATGTTGATAGATTCAATGTATTTTAAATTATTACTGTGACGATATTTAACATAATATTTTAGAAGTTTTAGTTTTAAAATTATGTATGATTAAAAATATCAGTTCGCATTTAAACATGGTTATTAACTATAAAAGTAAAAATTAATTTATATGTGAGTATTTTTAATTTTTTTTAAAAAAAAGCACATCAGATAACTAAAGTTAACTTGTGCTTAACATTTTAAATTAATTTTTTTTCTCTAAAAATGTGCTTTATGATTTGAACGAAATAATATATTACTAATATGTGATTTGTTGTACATTTTTTTTATCTAAATGATTTTAACGTATAGCAATATTTTACTTGATTAATTTTAAAAACATTTAGAGGTTATCAGTTAAATTTATGTTATTAATCATAGCACTTGTATTAACTATGTTTCACAATTAAAGTATTTAAATATTTGAAAACATAATAAGTAGGTCAATAAACGCAATTGTATACATCTTTAGTTTGCAGCATTTCTGTAGCCTGTACTCATTATTTAATATGATTATTTTACTGATATCATATTATATTTAAAATAATATGATATATTATATATAAATTTACTTTTAAAACGATAATATTGATAGAATTATTAACTATTTAAATTATTAAATATTATTTTTTTTTTTTTTTTAATTATCAGTACGAAAATTTCGAAAAGGTATATGCTCGACTATGCAAATAATTCAAAAACGTATACGTTTTGGAAATCTACAGTGACGGAATAATATATATTTATTTATATATATAATATATACTTTATAGATAGATATTAAAGAGACTTGGGGATTGTTGATCCGCTGGAAATGTCTTTAAAGTTAACCGTCAGAAGACTGTCCATCTATAGCACTAATAATATTAATACGTTTAAAATAACATTAATAAAAACACATTACACAATATTAGGCACCATTTACTAATTATTTACTTTATTTAAATGTTTAGGAGGAAAATTTAGGCAGTAAGTTGAAGGTTGAAACCTGCTTAACTTTTATAATTGGTAAATCTGTCAAGCCCCTTCCCAAACATATTTGTAGTGCTATCTAAATATACACTTATCTACTACACGGTTACACTCAAATGATTTGAGCTAATTATAGGTACCTGGATATAATTTATAAAAGTATATATATTTACCGCGAACTTTTAAGTGTTATAGGTAACAGATGTTTACATATTTCGTCCCAATGTACTATAGCTGAGTCATTACAAATCATTTAATTAACCCCGCGGAAAATTGTTTGCCAAAGAGCCAAAGAGTAGTAACGACCATCATCGTAGAGACTAAGAAATTGTACAAACGGTTTTAAGCTTGTTAAAACTGCACGTGAAATCAGTACACACACATATTAAGTCTAAACCTCGTTTATATATTACAAGTATGACGTAGTATCCACTTGGCACCACCCGACACATGACTAACTTGTAATCATTATAGTACTTAACGGTTTACGGTTAGAACTAGTATATAATATACATATTTATATATATATATATATATATATATATGCATCAATGCATACGTGTGTGTGTGTGTGTGTGTGTGTGTGTGTGTGTGTGTGTGTGTGTGAGTGTATCTATTAGGAGAAATGCACAAGTATTGCGCATTACGCGTGTGCCATGTATTGGTTCATTCACCATGCACTCGGACAAACATCAAACATCGTATCGGAAGACTATTTTGCCGTACAGCAGTCCATCACCACAGGGCTTAAGCTTTATTATTGCTTTAGGTATAATAAATAGGGACGTCGTAATAGGCACATCGTCGGAACCAACACACTTACCAAATTTCACTCTCACATACTCGTCAGTCGATGGGTTACCGCGTTATAAAACGTAATAATTATATGATTTATGACCAATATCACACAACACGTAGTCAATGACCTATACTATTGTTTAGTATCATTGTTATTACTATTTATTTTATTTCGTTAAGTAGGTAGATACATATATATAATATAGGAGTACGATTTTTGTACGAATGTGTTTAATTTGCAATAGGTCACATACACACGTACAGGATAGCATTATCTCGTTGATAATAATATGAATGTAAAAAAAATGTAATTTAAACTGCAGCAACGGCAGGTATTTAGGTACGTCTATTTTTTGCGCTTTTATTTTGTTGATATTATCATTGCACGTTCACCTAATCGTTTGATATATTCACATGACCCACATAGTACGGCCGTAAAATTCCTGATATGAGCAGATCTCAGCCACAGTCAATTTACATTGTGCGTCGCCACTCGTCGTACGCAATTGATGTAACACTCTCAAAAAAAAAAAAAAAAACACACGGCTAACAATACTATAATAACTAAGCAAGCTGTGCAAGTGTGTAACGTGTATATACGGAGTGTTCCATTTAACTGACTACATTCATTTTCGAGCTAATTTTTATGCTTTTAGAAAAAAAAATAATTTTATATAGGTAGTTTGAAATATTTATGTTAAGGTATTTATTGGGAACGGGGATTTTCTGTCTTTGTCTAGCACACGTAAAATGTAGGAATTTCTATTTATTTTTATTCCAACGTATCGATTGATTTAGTAACGATAATAGTTATAAAAACAGATTTGAATTTTTTATCAAGTTTACTTGTGTTCTATTTTTCTACATTTTTGATTTTATTTCCTTAAATTCTAAAAAATTTCATACTAAAACAAAGTAATTAAAAAATAAAATATTTCAATACTTGGAGAAGTTAAAATCAAAAAATTTAAAATTTAGGAAAATCGAACTCATGTAGACTTGACAAAAAATTCAAATCTGTTTTTATAATTCTTATCGCTTCGTTAGATCAATCAATACATTGTAATGAAAACTAGTCGGATTTCTATATTTTACGTATGCTAGACAAAGAAAATCAACGCTTCCTATCGCATTAGAACTGGTTTTTTTTATTATTGTTATTGATTTTTTTTTAATAGCAACTTTTGTGGTATATCCCTTATTACTTTCCAAACTTAAAATGTTTTTTAATAAAAAAATATTTATTTAATATATATATATATATATATTAAGTAAGTAGGTACATCAAAAACTTAAGAAAAGTACCCATTCTGCTTCCGATTGTAAAATAATTATTATATATATTAATATATTGGTTGTCTTAAAAACATTTGAAAATCTAAAAAATAGTTATGAATATAATTGTAGTGTAAAAATGTTATAGTATGTTAAATATTTCAAACTACACGAAAATAACATTTTCAAAACAACTTAAATTGTTAAGGAAAGTTAGTATAGCCATGTTCCGTAGACCGTAAGTGTATTTACACAATATAGATACACCCATATAAATTTATATGTATAAATCGAATATGAGTAAACAACTCCACCGCAGTACTAGCGCGTACCCTATATAATATAATAATAATAATGATGAATAGTGTTCTGTATTTCTATAGCCGGTCAGACTGGTGAACCAAGTTGTTATGCGTTGTTGAAAAAAAATGATTTTTTATTACATGTTTCTTTATTTCTCTCATACTGCAACAGCTTGTATTAAATAGATAACGAGAATGACATAATATTCTGTACATCTGTATACGCTCACGCACATACGTATAACGTGTGTGTGTGTGTGTTTTATATACATATATATTAATCGGGAAGAGAGTATACTAGGCAGTATAGTATAAATATATATGGTAGAAATAAAACGTACCTAAATTCTACCTATACTAAACACCATCGGGTGTTGAGCAACGCGGACGATATCATTACACGCGGTCGTAGCGCGGAATAAATGCGGCCAAGTGATAGTGAAAGTGCCGGCGACTGCCATGTGATCGTATAATATATAATACGATGTAGTGGCATCTCCAACGATCATCATAATAATATATATATATATACATATGTTATAACGTTATTTGTTTTCTAATATTACTATACATAATATAATATACGTACTTACTAATTTATTATACACCACAGACCATTGATCAATTCATTAACCAAAATTGGAGGGTTTGGGGTTTGAGTGATTATTATTTCAAAAAAAATAAAAACAATAAACCTCTGTTGATTTTTATGATATAGTACTATAAGCAATGCGAAAACATTTTCTTTTGTTTTTGTCGTAGGTATTTAAGAACTTTATGTTAGCCCCTCACTACCAAAAAGCATACTCGATTTCTGAATATGACGTTAGCTTAAAAAATTCAAACCCAATAAATTTTCCATAACTCAGCGGCATTCATTAGTCGCTTAAACCACGATGTCTGTAAAGTTTGTGTTTATGCGTAGTCATGCTTAACAGGGAGTTTCAATAACATGTATTCTGTATTTCTGTTTATCAGTGTGTTATTTGTGTTTTGTTTTGCCAAATAAATTATTATTAATGATATATGTAATGTGCATCCCACTCAAAAGAAAAACTTCCAGTATTTAAATATTTTCCACAACAGTGTTAAAATTAAAACTCTACATATATGCTCCTAGAGATTTCACGATTTTATTTTCAGCGCTTTGAGTAAATTGCTCGACAATTATTTGGCTTTTGTTTGATATCTATTAGTCATACCATCATAAATATCGTATTGGTAAAAATTATAAACATAATTAATTTTCAAGCTGTAAATTGTGATGATGTTATAATAACAAAAATAATGAGATACAATATATATATATTGTATTATATATCCGCATAATCGAAAAATCGATATTGTTTATGCAATTATTTTAAAATTTTGAAAGTGCCATTCCACTTAATTTCGTAAGATATTAAAATAAATAAAAAGCCCATGTAATTATTATTTTGTGGAATAAATACATATGAGCCTAATTTCGTATAATTTGGTTAATTTTTTGCTTAATATGTTATTTTTAGTATATACGTAGATATTTACATAATATTATAATGAAGATATGACAACTCTTTTTTTAATTAAATATTATACATTAAAAAATATCATATATTTAGATATCTTATCATATTATACGCTCTATGAACGGTGCAAACACTTAAATATAAGAACTTAGGACATTAATAAAAATATATAATAATATACCAGTTTTTAACTTTTTTTTGCTTATGAAAAACGGGTTTTACAAATCGTCTTTGCCTTAACAATACAAAATTTATCTTCGGCAGATACAAGTATTTAGCATAAGCTAAGAACCTGTTAGTTATGAGTGTTATGACATAAAATAACATATCAAAGAAAATAATGTATATAAAATAGAATTTAAATGTTTACACTATTTGGTATATTTCAAAGTACCTATTGTATTGTTAATTAATAATTGTTTAAAATATTAAAAATGTTGTGACTGAGATCCGGATAAGATTTTTAGAAAATCTAAAATGGTTATCAACAAACTAAAATATGTATACTGTAGTATATTAGAGGATGTAAAAACAACTTGTAAATAGGGAAATGATCTAACGCCAAAGTTAAATAAATAAAAAAGAAATAATTTATTATAAAATTAAGTGAATTAACTATAGTTTATAGTATTTATAAATAAAATTATGAACATAACTAAGTATAAAATAACAAGCTCAAAATCTTTTCATAAATTTGGTGATTTATCAATATGTTCTCAAATTCAAAATAATAGCGCTTGCTTGTCCTAGAGTAAGCGAAGTAAGACGAGTGTGTAACAACCAGGTTATTAACAAATTAATTGTAATCTAGATCAGTATACATATCCTGTCAGCGGTACCTTAAATATTAAGTAACAAGTATAATCCATAGCTAATTAAAATACATGTTGTTTTAAGATTCAGTTGATTTATGAGACATAGAATTTAAATAATTACTATAGAAATCCAATGCGTTTTATCAAGACTACAATAAAAAATCACAAATTTTCTAAAATATGTTAATGTAGCAAAAAGCTAAAATCAAAATTAAGTAAATAGGTTTTACTTAATAAAATATAAGGTTATAACACAATTTTATTAACCAAACATTTTTAAGATATTAATTTACTTATTACGAGTAAGTATTCGACACTTATAACTTACATTTGAAAGATAGTTAGTTAATGAAAATCGATATCGATTTATTCGCCATTACTTAGTAACACATTCAAGGCCTTGATTTAGATTTTTCGTGTTTCCTGAATCTGAAAGTAAGTACAGACGTATACCTAGTATTAAATTATATTGGTTAACCTTATTGTTATTCTTACACAGCTCTTGTTTACCTTCAATTTAAATTTAAATTAGAAATACAAGAAGCATTGTACATATTAAAAATAGGAAAAGGAAAATAAAAGATATTGTCATAAGTATTATCATGTAATAAATTATCATAAGTTATGAAAAATCTTTCTTCAAATTTTTAAACTTAGATATTAAAAGTAAAAAAAAATTGAAATTGTTTAAAAATTTAACTTCGAATATTTATAAAAAAAAACTGAATACATTTTCAAACTTTTTTACTTTGACATAATATTATCAACAACATAATACCGTAAAAAAGTCCAACGTTCTATACGTCTATATTACCTCAAAATATACTGAACATTTTATGATGTCTAAAAAATTTTAATAAACATTTTTTGTAAAAATATCGAATATTGGTTATCTATTCATATTTAATTCATAACAAAAATTCAAAATATCTATACTATTATGACGTTGTAAACTTGTTAGTAAATAATGTTATACAGTGATGATGCTCATCTTTATCTTCAGAAAAATTATCCACTAAATAATTCGTTGTATAAAAGGGTACACTAAACTTTGAATTTTAAATTAAGTATATCAAAATTAAAAAAAAAAATAAATAAATATATTCTAATTAATTTATAGTGAGAAAAGAACGTACTCATTAGAAAATCAGAAGCTTGTATCTCCACAATATACTCTATAAGTACAACAATTTTTAAGAATTTGAAAAAATAGATTTTAAATACTCGTATGTTTAAAAATTCCAAAAATCAATTTTTGAAAATATTGCTGAAATGTTTTTTTTTCAATTATTTGCAATTAATTACTTATTAAAATCAACATAAAATATACAAATTAAACTATTAATATTAATTAAATCAATACAATATAAATAATTAATAGAAGAAATAAATTAAAATCATGTGTGAGCTATTAATAGTTCTGCAGTTCAGTTTTACTATTTTTTAATTTGAAAAAGTAAAAACATTAGCTACAAGTAAGTCTTAACTTATTAAAAATAAACTGTTCCTAAAAACTGTTAATCAATTAATATGATTATTTATCTATAGTTATATTATCTTCTATAATAACTACAATTCTGTGTCATCGCTTGTACCTATATTGCAGTATATTAATAGTTAATACAAAACAAATTATTATATAAATATTTAACAAACTAACATTTTTTTCTGTAATGACAAGGACATTTTTTTTCAATTATCATTAATAATATTAAAATTTTATAGTGTCATCGTGATAATGTATATAGTTAATATTATTATAAATAAATAACTTTTTAATGTTGTGTTTTATAAAGTTTGGTTGATTGATGAAAATAAACTAAATAGATAAATAAAAAATTTGAATACTTGCCAGAGTAAATAATTTTCAAAGTTTAAAATATTTTATTTTAAAAATTTACACAATAAATTAAGAATAAATTAAGTTATCAATAAGATATAAAATAAATATATAATATATTGTGTTCAGTGTTTAAAGATGTTAATCATTGTATATGTATTTTATGATTATATATTTTAAGCTATAAGTATATAATTCTAATTTTCAGATTTATTTTAAAAATGGATCCACTTGACGATGTTGAATATGGTGAACCTCATCATCACCTGCTTAAAAGACCACCTGTAGATATCGAGTTTTCAGACCTGACTTACAGTGTACCACAAGGACGAAATGGTGAAAAATTAAAAAATATACTTACTGACCTTTTTACGATGATTATTTACAAAAATTATAACCTTATCAAAAACTATTGTGTTGTTGCATTACAATATTGTATTAAAACACCTATTTAGGACAATTATACAGTGAGATGATTAATTGACTATAAAAATATAATTTTAAAATTGTGTGCATATAGATGATGTTAAAAATATTTTTGAATTGAAATTAAATTTTGGTCATCCATTAATTGCTTAGCAGTTCTTTTATAGGTAAATTTAAGAAAATTTTATTTAATGATTAATACACATTACTATTTTGATAAAAGTATAACCTATTAAAATAAGTTATAGACGTAAATAATCATTAATAATAGTTATTTAAATATGTGATTAGTGATTACTCATCTGATGAATATTATTGTGAATTTATAATAATTTATTATTAGTGAGATAACCTATCTACAATGACATTTGAGAATAGTTTTTTTTCTGTTAATTACTTAATTATTATTCAATATGGTTGCCGTGTTTTTGGACACTCTTCTATGTTTACTCACCTCAACACAAGATAATAGTATATTACAGTGTTATTTTTTTTTTACATTTAAAAGCATTAGTAAACAACCATTCAAAAATTCGAAATCACTCACAGTCGATTTTGAGTGTCGAGCAGTTTACCATATTTTTTACGTTTACTGTTTTTTGAATACCTAATTGAAACTTTATAATATCCATGAGATTTATGCTGCATCTTTATACATCAGAAATTTCCTTTTAACGGTTAGGTACTTCGATAATAAACTTTATTATTTATATAGGAATAAAAACAGAAAATAATAAAATGTCTTACAAAATGAGTTTGCATTCAATAGAATAAATTTTGTATTTGTATATTATGTACCTTTAATATAGGAGTAAGTTGAGTTATTATTAAACTTAAAGGTTAAAAACATTACCTATGTTTGTACGTCAATTATTTATGATCTTTAAATTTTCAATCAACTTATGACTACTCACAATATAGTAGGTATAGAAATATGGAAATATTGTAAATTAAAAAAACTCACGACTCATTTAAAAACGTAATTATCATAAAAATTTGACGTATAAACGTAGATTGTTTTTACCTTAGAGTTTTATTTTACATTAATTCACAAACAACAGGAAATTGGTTCTGTTGAACTCGAATTTTCTATGTTGTCCATTTGTAAGATGAAGACAATAATACATATCGTCTTTTTAAATAAGCAAATTAACGATAAGTACCTTATAAATTAAACAAAACTAATTTACTAATATAAATTGCAGAGTTCTTTCTCTTTTATATACACAAAGAAAAAGTCCATATGTACGTGTATGTCTTGATATATAGGTATTTATGAAACGGAATCATAATAATTCAAAATATATCTGTTTTTAATCTATGCGTGTTAATTTATAAGTTATAAATTTTTTTTCCCAATGATATTATATCAACAAAATAACTTTTGTAAATTAATATTTATGATATATTAATGATATTACAAAGTTCAAACAAACAAATTCTTACTTAAAGAAATATATTTAAAATATGATTTATTGGGATTTTAATTTTTATTTAATGGTATTGATGAATATTTATCTATTTAAAACTAGCACTTTCTTAATTTTAATTATTTATCAAAAAATGCTAAAAAAAAATGCTGGCATTATCATAATTAATTACTTCATCTCAAAACTAACGAAATAAATTAGTTTTATTTCAATTCTATTTTCAGTAGACTGGGTACCATATATATACCCAGTATAGATCATCTTATATAATAGACATAGATGATTAAAAATAATGACAGTTACAAAAAAAAAAAAACAGTTTTAAGTAAATTAACTTACTCTGCAGATTCCTGGGGCTTTAAAAATTGCGAATGCAGCTGTAGTTGTATTAAAGGACAATGACCTCTTTAACGAAACTAGTTATTCGTTGCTAAATCTTTTATACCGGGTAAACATTATACATATTCCTCATTTATAAAAGAACAATATTATGATTTATTTTAAATGTCAGAGCCATTAAATTATAATAGTATTATCACAATAAATGTATATAGAACTTGCAAATTGAAACAAATTATTCTAAGTAGGTATAATGCAATGTCTCAAAATATTCTATACCTACCTTAATTATTTAAAAATGTAATAGTGTTTTAAAATTAGTTATTATGTATTGAGTTAGTTTTCAACGCTTTTAAGTGACGGCATTCAAATTAAATATTATATTTTTGCATGACACTTATAAAATAAATATTGTTATATATTATTTGTCTCTTGTACAATGTACTAATGCACATGGGATGTATCGTGACAGTATTTTAGCTACTCTAAATAATTATTCAACGACCTTCTATGAGGGGTCGCGATCCCCCAGGTTGTGAATTGTTTGAATTGTTGTACTAAAACTAGGGTAATTATATTTCTAAAAGTTATAGGTAATTCATATTAATATATACTAGTATAATGATTATAGTTAAGAAACCAATTATTAAAATGTTTTAACTAGAGTTTATATTATAGCTATTTGTATGTATTAAAAAATAACATTATTTTTCTAAAAAATGTTATATAATATATTAATATGTATAACTTAATTTTTTAACTATTTCAATTGTACGTAAAATACATATATTAATATTTAAATTTCCATTTCAATTATTCTTTGATATATTTTTTTTATTTTTTTTTTTGGTCATTGCAAAGGTGATATAACGGATACAAAGGTCAGATCTAGCCAATTGATTGAATTAATTATACCGTTTATGATCATCATAAATAATTAATATATACCTATAAATATATATTATTTAATAAAAACTCATTCTATAGAGTAATGTATGGTCTATAAAAGTATTTAAAAAATATAAAGTTTGTGTAGGTTAAATTGATTTAGACTTCTAAGAATAATGTATATAATCTAAGAAAAGCTTAAAATTATTTCTATTTATACAATATATTAAAAGACAGGAAACTTAAGATACATTTTAAGCTGAAGGTCAGTTGTCTTAATGTGGATAGTTACATTATACCAATAATAAAAGATATGAAGGAAAGGTATCTAGGAAAACATTTAAAAAATAATAAGAGTTTAATAATGAATAATAATTGATATGATATAGTTTAATTCCTTAGATAGTTATATAATTCTAAATACCATATTACTATACGTATACATTACGTAATGTTGCTCCACAGTATTTATTTATTTTTTAAAGTAAGACTAAATTAAATAAATATTTATAGTAATAGCTAAGATCGATTAATTCATGTTTAAATATTCAATCGGTATTATTTTATGCATATATTACCTAAATATTCATAAATTATAGCTATTTATAGGTTGAGTTTTAGTTTTAAAAAAAATATAAGGTTTTATAGATTAATGATCAGACATGTGAAGAAATTGTAGTACATATCTAAGGCTTGAAAATATCAACTACTAAAATATATAATTTAAATACTTGAATATCGTGTGTTCTTTATGTCTCAGGATCAAAAATTATTCTTCGAAGTGTAAGCGGTTTGTTTAGATCTGGAGAACTAACAGCGATACTCGGACCATCTGGTGCTGGAAAAAGTACATTGATAAATGTATTAGCTGGCTATAGGTATTAATTTTATTCGTATATATATTTTACCACTATGCCTATTTTCAACACTTTTTCGGATTTATTAGATGTGGTGATGCCCGAGGTTCCATCATGGTAAATAGTCGACCAAGAGAAATGAAATCATTTCGAAAAATGTGTCGTTACATAATGCAAGAAGACCTTTTGCAACCAGCACTTACAGTATTAGAATCGATGGAAATAGCATCTGATTTAAAGCTTGGTTATACAATTTCTAAAGAAAACAAACTTGACTCTGTAAAAATAACGCGACTACGAATGACCAATCAATATATTTTATAACGGTAATAAATGTATTTTTAGATCGAAAATATTCTTCAAATGCTTCGCCTAACTAAATCGAAACACACACTTATGGAGAATTTATCCGGTGGAGAAAGAAAACGATTGTCCATCGCTTTAGAGCTTGTTAACAATCCCCCTGTAATATTTTTGGATGAACCTACAACGTAAGTGTTTTTATTTCTTTATTTACATAACTATTTTCTTATTACATAGTGTTACATCAATCATTCTATTAAAATATTATTATCTCTCAAATCTCGGTTAACCATAAAATAACCATAATTCCATCATAACAATTTAATGTATTATTATAATATAATACAAAGTTCTATAAGACATAACATTTTTCATTTTTATTTCAAGGATTCATTCAACATAAACTTTAATATCTCAAATGCATTCGTTACATATAGTTGCATGTATTTGAAAATAATAATATCATTTTTATTTCTTTTAATACAAAATATAAAAATCAATTAATACGTTTTTGCATATGACAGCATAAATATTAAAATTATTCTTTACATTACTTATTTGCAATCAGTAAATACTTAAATCAATATTCCTTTATACTAATATATTTAAACTAGGTACTACTATTTTTCAGCATAAAAATAATGTATTAAATCTGTAGGTTCAATATTGTCAAATTGAGATTTCAATTAAAATAAATAGATTTAAAAACAGTAAAATGCGTTGATAAAAGTTAATAGGTATGTATAACTAATATATAAAATATTTGAAAAAAAACTATACAAATGTAATATTTTTATTCATTCTACTCGAAAAATAATTTCTTGTGTACTGACGTATTTGATAAATGCTGATAAATGGCTACAAAATAAACATATCTAAAATAGTATTAAATGTATATTATTAAATCATTTTTAATATTTTTGTAAATAGTGGTTTAGACGACTTATCCAGTTCTCAATGTGTGTCACTACTTAAAGATCTTGCTTATGGCGGTAGAACAATTATATGTTCCATACATACACCCAGCGCAAAATTATTTGCTATGTTTGATCATGTATATATAGTGGCCGAAGGACAATGTATGTTTGCTGGAGTTGGCCAGGATATGGTTCCATATCTATCTACTATAGGACTCAATTGCCCTAAACATTACAACCCAGCGGACTTCAGTAAGCGTTGATGAATTATTAGTGATAAATGATAATGCTTAGAAATTAATTTGTTTTAAAATCTAAAAATTTTCGTTTGTAGTGATCGAAGTTTGTAGTAGAGAGTATGGCGATTATTCGGAAAAAATGTCAACGGCCGTAGACAACGGTAAATGTTTGAGATGGTTTAAAGATAATTCTGAAACAAGAAAACCAATTAAACGCCGGGCATCACAATACGATACGGTTTCCAATCATCTGTACGATTTTTCTAGTACAGGATGGTCTCAGTTTAATGTGCTCCTCAGGCGAATGATGATACAGCATAAAAGAGACTACGTAAGAAATTTAAAAAAAAAAAACAAACTGCACAATATAAATCGCTAACAAATGTTATAATTTAATTTCAGACATATTTATTATTCAAACTATTTATGTACACATTCATCGGTCTAGTAGTTGGTGGTATGTTTTTTCAATTTGGAAATGACGCTTCTATGACTATTTTCAATTATGGTTTCATATTTATTACCATAATCGTTTTTATGTATACACCACTTATGCCAGTATTGTTAAAATGTAAGTTTTATTAAAATCCATGGTCATTACACGGAATGTTTTATTTACCACTAGGGTGTATAATTTTAGTTCCTAAAGAAGTTCAGCTATTAAAACGGGAATACTTCAACCGATGGTACGGACTAAACGCTTATTTTTGTGCACTCACATGTTCACAACTCCCAATGCAGGTAAGAGAACCATAACTTTCATAAGTTATAAACTTATAACTTATAATAAACATATAATATAACATTAAAATTGAATTATAATTTTAAAAACATATTTAAACATAATATTATATATTTTATAGATTATCCTATCGTCAATCTACATAGCAATAACTTACTTCTTAACTAATCAACCATTAGAATGGGAAAGAGGAATTAAATTTTCTGTTGTGTGTTTGATGGTGTCCTTGTCATCAGAGAGTATGGCGTACGCAATTTCCTCACAATTCAATGTTACGGTAAGTTCTTCGAAAAGTACATTTTGATACACTTAGTCATTTTTTACTACTTCGACTAAATGACAAATCCTAATTTAAAATATAATATAAATGGAATGAAAATAAAAGTTTGAAAGTTGTAAAAATCACTACACTGAAAAATACATATAGCCTATAGGGGTTTCCTTTTAAGTGTGTCTCGATATTTGGAAAATACTTTTGTTTTGACTATTAGCTGTTTACTGTAATATAGATGTGTTAAATTTCAATTCAATGATAAGTTATTCACGAATAACGATTCTTAGCAAAGGAGGCGGAAGGGCTTAGCATCTATATCTAAAATTAGGTTATATTATTTAATTCGAAATCTAATTAAAAATATTATTTTAAATAATTAATAACTGACCATCAATTTATCAAATTTCTAAAATATCAACATTCTCTATTTTTAATTACTTACTCTACATTAAAGTAACTTGTATATTATAATACATTATTTGTTTCCTCGTAACAAAATGTCATTCGTGCATGAACAGTGTCTGTCGTCTAGATGTACACAATGGTATCGGTAAGACCAGAAATATATAGTTTACTTATAGATGCAATCGTACTAATTTAGTACAAACGAACAATGAGAAATTAAATTAAATTTCTAAAATTCCATATTATACATAACATTCATTATAAAATATTTAATTTTTTAATTTTTTAACAAAAGCCATATTTAATAAATACTATCAATATATATATATATTATATTTATCCGTATATTATACGGATAAATATAATCATAATTTTTTCCTTTTTGTTACGCATTTACGTCAAAATGGAATGCCGATAACGTTAAAAAAAATAAAACAAGTTTCATGCAGCAATTATTACTGCTAACTGCGTCTTCTTACACCGTTGAGCACGTAATACATTTTTAATAACTTATACATTGACATAGCACAGTTTGTATTTTACACACCAGTTTTTAATGAATTTACAATAAAATCAATTGTTTATATTACACCCCTTTTAAGATCACATTACTTGTAGCTTACAATTTTATATAATATGTCACATTCCTTTACAATTTTTCTATAGAATTGTAAATCTCGTTCTGCAATTGTTTTACAAATGGAATGTCGAATACGTTTTATGAAAAACTTCAAGTTTCATGGAGGTACTATAGTTGTTCAAAAATCTTCTCTGTATTTGTGTTTATGAGCTTAACACTGTGACACACATGCAGAATAAATTTTTTTTGCTGATGAAAGGCAGTTTTCGTATGTTATTTTTAATCCAGCCCTGTAATTAGTCACAATTTATAACTTATTATTTCGTAGGCTCTAATATTATATTAATAAATATTTACTAATATTTATTAGAAGTTTGAACGCATCCATTATGATCGCCATTATTATACCATTACTTACTATACAACTATTACTATTATAGTTATTATTATTAAGCGATAGATATTTTACATCGCTACAGCTGCAGGAGAGAGCACACTTCACTTATATCAATTATAACGCTTTATTATATGCGTTTTTTTGATATATTTTCCTATGATAGAAAATTTTAAAAATAGAAAACAGACACTGATTGTTCTTGTACTTAACATACATAGAATAATAATAATAAAAAAATAATACTTTCATATCATACAAGCAAACGTCAAAATTGACACATTTTTCTCAAACCCTGGATCACGAACGCTATAGCACGCACTGTCCGTATGTCAATGCGTCGACTTCAAAACGAGCGAGATTTCTATTACTATATGTATATACATCGACAGACGATAAATAATTTGCTCACAAAAACAAAATGATAACGCGCGCAAGGCGAGTAGAACTAAATCGCGTTTCTGCCGTCCGTCTTCTTTAAAACTTCCAAAAATGTTTCTACTCAATGTACACCCGTCGGACACCCGGATTACACTGGTCCGTTGAAATGAACGCATCATTTTTGACATTTACTCGTTTTAAATTAATTTTTTGTTTTTGTAATGATATACGTATGTAAATCCATGTATTGTCATTTCGATGTTTCAATCCACGGCTTAACACAATAATATGCGTTTATAATTATCATGACGTATTGTCGATCGGACGTTTCGTATTGGACTTACACAATTAATGTTTTGTACAAGGGCTGGGGAGGTTCAATGTGGGAACCTAATTTAATGTAATGTCGTACACACTCATGAACTGTAGCCAATAAGCGCAAAATGTGACCCATATACAACCCAAAAGCACAAAAATAAATATTCCATAAGCTCAAAAAAATTTTACAAAAATAAAGTTTATTTTATAAGTTAGATATAAGTTTATACTGTGTATATCGAATAATTATTTTAATTGATTATCAATCTTCATCGTAATTTTTTACGATAAAATACGATACGATAATACTAAACTTCAACTTCTTCAACTGAATTCGATCACTGTTGACGTATTTTTAAATTATAAAAATACTGTGTATATTTAATTAAAATGAATAATTTAATTTTATGATTAATAATTTTAAAACGAAAATCGTAGTGTTACGAGTACAATATTTATTTTTTCGCTTTTATACTCACTACTAAGGTACAAAAGAGCAAAATGAATTTGCGCTTTCGATCTATCGACAAAAATCGAAAATTTGCGCTTTTGGGTTTCACCGCACCCGCGGGTAGGCGCATACCCGTGGTGTGTGTGTGTGTGTGTGTGTGTTGTCTGCGTGAACCCCGCGGATCGGACTCGAATAAATAAAATGCTCACGCGTCGGGTACGCTTTATCGGTTGCTTTTACAGAATAGCGTGTTCTTCGGACCGTGCGTGGCGTGTCCGATGATGCTGCTGGCGTCGTTCGGGCTGGGCTACGAAGAGGACGAGATACCTCGCATCATCCGGTTGGGCATGAACTTCAGTTACCTGCGACACGGCGTCGAGGCACTGGTCATGGCGGTGTACGGCAACGGCCGCGGCCGGCTGGAGTGTCCGAAGAGCGAGGACTACTGCGACCTTCGCGACCCGTCGGCACTGTTCAAGACCGTCGGCATGTCCGAAGTGACGTACTGGGGATCGATGAGCGCCCTGTGTGGCATGTTCGTCGCGTTCAAGGTGGCGTCGTACATAATGCTCCGGCGGAGACTCAGCACCAAGCCGTCGCTGCTGCTCAAGCTCGGTTTCGTCGGCCGCTTCATCAAGGCCAACTTTAACATTCCTCGCTAACCGCCGCCGCCGTCTCTCTTTCCCCACGTCTCAATCTCTATTTGAACATAATATATTATAATGTGTGTACATAATACAATACCAAACAGCATTTGTGATATAAACTTATACTTTACGATAACTTTATATGTATATTTATATTATTTACAATGATATGTTATACTATACTGTAAAATAATAATAAAATCTGTTTTTTTTTTTACATCTCATGCTGTCCTAATGTGTGTAGTGTATGTGCTGCACTGCACAGAGTATATTTTAAGAATTTTTTACTAGGTGGCACTATCATTATAAATCACGAGGACTGGCTCGAATACTAACCTCGGGTATCGTGGGCGTAGCTAGGATTTTAATCAAGGGGGGGAGTAGTTGATGACCTTTTTTTTTGCTCTTTCCATTTTATAGTAAAACTTACACCCCACCCATGCTACGCCCATGTAGAGTATCTTTTATGTTTTCTACTTGTGACACGGAGTACGAAGCACATTCATTAACCACTAGCTGGCACTCATGCCATTTACTTTACATGTTAAAATATGCTCTGGCATTGCATATATGTGTATACGGTTTGCCGACTGCAATAATAAGTATTTCATTAAATCACGTGTAGGTATATAAGATAAAAAAGGAAACGGGAATAATCGATTTATGCGTGTATATTGTGCAGTCATTTAATATTATTTAAAGAAATAATTCTATTTTATTTTTTTTTAAATTATACATAGAAGTATTTTTTTTAAAGATTTAAAACCATGCGACTTACTAATGATCGTAATGCGTGTGTCATGCATAATATATAACTGCCTATACCTATATATCCATCTCATACGTCATCATCTTTGGGGATTTAATCTATGAGCACTACAGATTTCCATGGTGCCTATACTGTCTGCAACACACGGAGACAGGTTATATAGGTGCTCTCCACACGCGCGTCTGACGTCTAACGGTTTTTGTCGTAGTGCGGTAACAATATGATAATTAATGATAATAATACTTAGATGCTCGTTCGACTCGTTCGAAAACATAATATAACTCTTCAAGGTCGTACCCAGAAAAAATTTCGAGGGGGAGTATACAAATCTTAGTTGGTAAGTGGTGTATGAAACAACGAACAATTTATAAATGCTTTGAAGCAATTAAACATAAATATATGTATATATATATATATTAAACACCCGTAAATATAAATTAATAAAGTTTATTAATAATTTTTTAAATACGCATAATACATAATATAAAATAGAATTCGATTTTATAGCACAAATTTTAAAATTATATTCTTTTCTTTAGAAAAACGATTGATTACTACCATAGGATCGATACGAATATTTCTATGTAGTATGTATACTAAGTAATATTAAACCGGTTAGTCCATCTTCAGCAGTAGTATTTCACAAATAGTTTTTAATTTTTTTTAGAGAAGAAAATGTCTATTTGGATGATATGTTTGACACCGGGGTAAAGCATGATCAAAACTTTTAACAAAAATGAAATGTTAAGAAAAGAGTTTTGGCTAAAGTTAAAATAATATTTTTCATGTACTTCGCTCTACACCGCAATTTGATTGTTTGAGCTTTATAGCTTTACTGCTATATTATTTTTATTACTATATTAATAATAAAAAAACGGATGTTAAATTTCTAAATTTACGCAATATCAGAAAATTTCAGGGGAGTTCGAACCCCAAACCCCCTTCCTAGGTACGACCTTGCAACTCTTCTGCTTTATGGTATTAGTAATATATATAAGTACGTATAGTAAAACCTTAACGTGCGTGAATAATAAATGTGTATACTTTGTAACATAAATACGCTTATTCATGGTTTGAAACTGTTATCGAATGATTCTGCAATCGCCTTAGTCTCTAAAACGATATTTTACCATTCGTTTAGTAGGTACTTACCTATGTTAACGATGGAAACGTGCTAATATTTGCATCTGTAAACCCGTTTAAGTGTTTTCCAGTTTCTTACTATAAACAAATTACAATAGAGTACGTCAATCATTATGGTCGACTAAAATTAATCAAAAGATTATTTTACAACAATTTTAATACACACGAAATAGCGAAAACAAAGAAATCTTATTGATTGGTCATTTAATTCGTTATTAGTTATTACTGTATACAATTGTTTAATTTTATTCCTATATTAAAAAAAAAAAAAAAAAAAATTAAATTATTATGAACTTCTAAACATCAATAAAATACCTACTAATATAGGTACCGTACTTCTAGCAAATGCCTACGACAGATAAAAATAAATCATCAAGCCGTTTGAATTAAGTATACTTATTAATTTAAAAAATAAACTTGAATACATTTAATGAATCGCCAACTAGTTAGACAAAAATTAAAAAAGATTTAAACGCCTAAATGAAAATATTTAAATTTCTAAAATCATCTTTTTTGAATTAGACATCTCAGTGTTGATAGATAATTTTATAAAAAATAATAAAAATATATATAGGTTCTTCAACCCAAACATTCTGAAATATATTACATCACATTAAAGTAGACCTATAGCCCGACTAAAATAGTTACAATTGAACTTTTAAATTACATTTTATGAAGTGATATATAAATGTATAATGCGTATATCTGTTAAAATACTTAATAGTTATTGATTATTCAAAATCGCTTAATGATTGATGTTAATATAATTCTGGTTTTTAAATAAATCCCAAATATATGTACGATAATATGTACATGTATTATAAAAATGATCAGCAGGCACCGGTAGATACATTATTCATAATATGCAAATAATAAATACCTAGCTGTTCAATATTTATATTCAATTATACGTGTAGCTTTGGTATAACGAACTGAATTGACGAAGTGTGTTGAACATCATAATACATACTATTTAGGACTTAGGCATATACATCAATTGCAATTACATCACTTGAACTGTCAGTGTAATCACCTCAACTGCAGTTTGTTTAACGATCATATATCATAACACCACCACTCTCGAGTAGGTATAGACGTTTCTAAGCAACTGAGACACTTATGTACATAACATAAGTACGGGCAACAGGCACAAAGACCTAATGTTTTTTTAGGATATAGAAATGTTAGAATGTTATTTCACACTCTGTTGAACCACATATATGAGTTACTAAATAGTTTTTAAAATATTGGCGAAAAAGAAATATATTTATTTTTTTTTTTTAATTATCTATTTACTATAAATATTGTAAATCACCAAAAATAAAAATTGGAGAACTGATGGGTCGCTATGCTAAGTGTCACTATCGAGTTAATCTCGTGATTGAGTAGGTACCAACTGATATCACAGAAACAATAATGAGTTAAATTTGAATTAGATGATAAATCATTGTATACGAATATGATCATAAAGAATTCTGAGCGAAGGCAATCAATCAACCTTTAACTATTCTAAGGATATCTTATGATTTATTTTTATTGCAATAAGTAATTTATTTTTCTATTAGTGAAAATAGGTTGCTTGAACTAATAACCTTTAAATGGCCAACGTACTTTAGAACGGTGTAAATAAATTCATTCTATAAATAGCTTGAAATTAATGTAAATCTAAACATTTTGAAAATTCCTAATAGCCCAACATTTTTATGCGTACCTATGTTAAAAATGTCATTGTGTATTTAAAATGTGCAAAGACAATAATAGATAATTTTAATTAATAGAAAAATGTTTTAAGCTACAGCGATTGATATTTTTAAATAATAATAAAGAATCTAACAAAAATTATTTTGTTCGTATTTCGTGTAAATATCCAATTTCGTCAAAATTTCAAACTAGACGCTCAAACTGTTTTTATTATTTTTGAAAACAAAACTTATGAAAAACGTTGTATTATACTTTTTAAACCTATTGTGTATGGATATTAAATATTTTTTGAATTTCCTAATCACTAAAATGTTTGTGCATTTTTGCAAATTTGACGATTTAAGTCAAAATTCTAACTTCAGATGGTTATAAAAAATTAATGTGGATTTAAACTCATATTTTTAATTTCCAGTAATAACATCTTACGATGAACCTTATATAAAATTGTAAAGTTCCCAAACTGAATACAAAAATTTTTATCGATGTATAAAGAAAAATACTAAACAAATTAAATATTAAATTTCAAATGTCTATAAATAGCTCAAAATGGTCAAAATATTTTATCAGAACATGTATATAAAATGTTCAAACATAAACATTTGGTAAAAATAGCAAGTACCTACAACTTAACGTTTTTTTAAGTACAACAGAGTTTTGAAACTTATGATTGAATGACAGACAAAAAATAAAAAAAAAATACATCATTATAGGTGTGGCTACCAAGTTACCTAACTAATACATTCATCTCTCCACTTAGAATCTAATAATAGTCACAAGTTCAAATATCTGTAGATATCACAGAATTAACTTGCACCTACATTTGATATGACACTAATTATATCTTTAATGATATAACATATAAATATACAATATGATTTAAATAAATGATATAATGTATCTAGTGAAAAAAATAATAACTAATTAATAGTTATTTATAAATGAAATGATTTATATTATCGTGAAGCAAAAATGAAAATAAATATTTTGTTCAATCGACACATAAATGAAAACATAAGTATATCTTCTACGCAGTGCAATCCATGCATTATTGCCTACCATTAATCATGTATAATAATATTCTATGATAAGTGCTATAACATTTTATAACTTTTAAATTATTATAGGAACTATACCTATACGTTTTGTCATTACTGCGGCACGGCACACACTGAAATTACCCATTAATATACACCATTACACTATATAATTATTCGGCAACCTGTCTCTCTTCAGCTATACTTTATTGTGTATATTTTGTTGTATGTATTATTTTAACATTTTTTCCATTCATTTTAGGTCACACATCAATATATATTGTTCAGAGAAAATGAAAGTTGGCATATATAAACGATTTTCTCTCGTTTTATAATAACACAGTCTTCCGAAACATATACTTACCTACCTATTTAACCAAGTATAATATACCTTTCGATTATCCTTCTCTTTACATACAACCGTTATAGACAATAATGTAATAGTAATTGCAGTTGATACGTTTTTAGTAGATTGCACTGTATACATGTGCTATAGCAGGCTTATATAGGTTACCTACCAATAATAATTATTTATTTAGTACCTAGCTCGATATTTCAACTTAAACACGATAACTAATATCAAAAAAGCCATTCGTACCAAAACATTAAGATTATAATACATATGTATCATTTATATGTGTAATGATATGCTCACATATCATTGTTTATTACATATACATAAAATTCAATTAAATAAATTAACGGTCAAGTTGTCGCACGCAGATTAACAAAGATCACAAAGGAATTGACATATGAGTTGTGACTTGTGACAATATCTCGAAAAGCGTGTGAACCAATTTCGTTAGCCAGCGGAAGCGGGCCATGGTACAATGAAGCTCTCTGTCGTATAGAAGAAAGACTATTTCTCCGAAAAAACACTGAGTCCTTTTTATGATGGCATGGCCTGCGACTCTGGCTGGATCGACCAGGTCGTCTTCTCCCCGCAGTGCACGAGCATCAGCCAAGCGAGCAGGAGCTTTATCCCAAAACCACTATACGACATACACACAAGACTCTGCGAGCGACAATTGGACTTCTTTCTTTTTCTAATTTAAATCAGTGTTGTTTTTCTTATTTAAACATAAGTTTTCCTTAAATCGTATCGTAACTTGTGTCACCTTGTACCTTTCTCCGAGGAATGTACTACAAATATTCACTGCAGCGAATTAGGTAAGGTGCATGTTTGATATACTAATTGTTAGTACGGTTTCTATTATTATCTAATTCGTGTAACGGTGTATTTGATCACATTCTTGAACCCTCCAAAGAACGGGAGGAAGGTAATAACACGAGAACAAGTATACTCAATATTTATTAATATCGGATTTACATACAAGGCTTGTGTCCCTTGTGTCAGTCCGGCCACATCATACTTATACCTTTCATCGTACTTTTTAATATTTTTATATTTACACGTAAGTTTCACCTTTTTTGTGTTATTACATATGATATATTGATATTCAATAATCAGTAGTACCTACTTATTATGCGTCCTTTCTAGATATCTAACCTTGATGAGATAGTCAAGCATATACCTAAAATTATAATTTTATGCTATTTATGTCCAAATTACATGCTATAACATAGAAGGGTTTGTTCGAATTGCATGTCATCTCACAGATGGATCTGTTAAAATAGCAGATCGTGTTTATAGTTTTATTTTATATTCAATTTATGTAGATAAGATTTCTCTATTTTGAAAGTAGTATAACAATTTCACCATAAGTGTTCTTGCAATAGTTAAAAAATATCAAAAATCAATAGTTACCACTTCTTTTATAGATATTTAAGTTTTAAAGTTTGAGGAAATTCGTCAAAAATTCAAATTTTTCTAATTATTTTGTAGTTTATCTTACATACAATTTATATATACAAGGTTCTTAAAAAGTCTTTATTAAAAGTACTAATTATATACCCCTACTTCATACGGGAAAAAATTAAAAGCCTAAAATACGGTACCATATCAGTATATCTTGGTTTATTGGCAAAAATCGACATCGATGTACCTCGCTTTGTGTGCTAATTTAACTAAGATTGATAATCCACCTGTAGTAGATTGCATAAAACGCTTAGAATATTTTTGGACATGGCTCAAACTGATTACTACATTTTCCTGATAAATCTATAACAATCTTTGAATTTTTTGTCAAAATTAGTCAAATTTAATTTTTAAGCCTATACGCTACTACTATTTTTATCTTACCATAAAGTACAATGCGTTTAGTTTCATGAGACGTTTTTCCACCCATCGAGTTTTCATTCAATTAAACTATAGATTTGGCTCTATCGAGCATATCTTGCCCTTCCAAAAAGAGCGAGAGAGGTGATAATCCGTTCCCACCATTATCTACCTCACTCGCAATTAAGAATAATTATTAATTACTTTTCAGTCTTCATCATCGAGGAATAATAACAACGGCTTGGTACTATATGATCATACAGAAAACAAGAAAATATTATCAAAAACACAAATAATAGTCTCGACCTTTCTAAGAGCAAAAATAGTATCTTTCCAGTCAAAAATAATATTTCAAAAATCTTAAAAATTCTGATTAAATCTATTGTTTTAATGAATAACAATGACATGATTACTAAACACTAATAGTAATATGTCTTCAAGCAAATCAATGATACAAGTAAAGAGATGGTCAAACTTCTGAAAATTTTCAGAGTATGTAACTAAACACGCTGGTACACTTTTCTATTAACTATTTAGATAGCCTTATAATTTTTTTCCTCTAAAACAGCAATTCTTAACCTGTAGCCTGCGGCCCCCTACATTATAAATGTCAATTTTTTTTTTTTGAACAATGTCATTATTATGTGAAAGTTTTAGTTTTTTTTTTTTATAGTTCTAATAGATTTCAAGGTAGTCTAAGATCTGGTATTTTTTATGTGTAATGATCTTCGTGTCAACCAAACAATACATTTTATCTTAACAAACTACAGAGAATAATTTTTATAACCCAAACCTCCTATCCTTGGGTACACCAGTGGTTTAAACAAAATATGTTTTTAAATGTAACTTTAGTAACTATTCGTAGTTTACAATAACCAAAACATAAAAATAATCTAGCTACAAAAAATAAATTGTTACGAGTGATCCAATAAATTAATAGAAAACTATATTTTATTATCAAAGTTATAAAAATAATATAAAATATGTCTTAACTCAAAATAAGTTTTTAGTTCAAAACATTTATAGTACAATATTAAAATGTATACATAGTATACCTATGATAGGATGGTTCATAATGTGAAAATAATTCTTAGGTAGTATTTTGATGGAATATTATCCTACTACATAAGAAATATAAAGATATACCATGGAACACTGTGTGCATATACAATACATATATACAAAAACTTACTTCTATTTACATTAATATACTCCAAAAGGAAAAATATTTATAAATTAAAAAATAGATCAAGTACGATGCACTTTTAAAATGGAAAATCAAATAGACAAAGTTCTATGTCTAGGAGCTTTTTTACTAAGGTCATTAAAACCTTTACTATCAACACTGTCTATCTCTTTATTCTTCAGCATTGCTATTAAATTACTTTCTTTTACATGGTTGATTTTAAATTTATCATTGAATGAGAAATGAGAATTTTCAGTTGGACTTGGATGAAATAAATTAATATTAAAATTAACTTTTGGTAATTCAGAAATTTGAGGAATCCCGTGTTGTGCTGATGTCGTTGGATGAAAACTGTTGTTAATTTTATCATTTGTTTTACAGTAGTCATTGCCAGTTGGTCCTGGACCAATTGTTGAACCGCCATATCCAAATATATATTTCATGCTTAAACTTCGACCAACTAACAATGCACATGATAAAAATATTGTTTTAATGGTTATAATAATAATGATAGGAATCAAAATTATTTGAGCCCAATATGGTGTATCCTCTAAAAAATAATATTAATAATTTAATTAACATAATATAGAAATAATTAACACATTGACTGCCATACAGCAGCCGGCTGTCGCATCCCTATGTTTCCTATAAGGCCACATTCATTCTCAATGTCATTTCATAAATGTACATTGACATATTTATAAAACAAATGATTGAAAAAATAATTTTGATATTATTATCTTTGTTATGTCGTTCTACATAAGAATATGACATTTAAAATGTATGGCATTATCATTGTATTGTTATATGACTGCTGGCAGTGGTACATAATAACATTTTGTATGATGTTTTAATTGTAATTTTACAAATAAATGTGACTATGATAGCCTGCAGTCATATGATGTATAAATAATATCAAAGTTTGACCATCGGCGTCCATAAAAATACTGTTCTATGCTAATGCTCTGTAGACACTGGCAACCATATGGTAGTCAACGAGTTAAAATCATAAAAACTATGTGAAGATTCCAGGTTTTGTGGAAACAACACGAGATGTACAGATAATATATTTTCAGTATAATTGTTCTTACTTAAAACTGATTTATTGAACACATATATAGAATCTCCTAAAGCTTCTAATGGCTTGGTCATCATTTTACTGAACATTTCAGCTAATATGTCAGTTACAGCAATAGAATATTTAGGATTCAAATAAATTGCTTCTTTATACTTTTTGCACTCATCTAGAAAAATTGATAAAAAAAAAAAAACAATTCAATAATAAAGTATTAAAAATGAAAATTATTACCTAAATTGTTAGTTCGAAACCAAGAAAAAGTAGACCAGCCTGTGTTTGCACGGCAATGAGAAGGCATGTATTCCAAATGAACACTACGATTTATTTCAGCTTTCTATAATAACATAAAATTGTTAAACACTCTAAATATAATAATTATCTAAAGTTCTTACAAGCATTTTTGGTATTATAATAATATAATTAATAATTATTTACAAAAATTTAAAATTGCATTCAGATATGTAAATTAATTTAACACAGTAAAATTCTTCATTTAAGAAGTTTAATATATTCATAAATTTTAATTGTAGTTATTGTTTTTTGTAATTGAATCATGAACAATCAAATATATATAAAATAAATAAAAATATGGTTTTCTTACCGTGTACATGGTATACCAGGTTGAAGCAAAAGCAAGTGCAAAAATAATAAATAAAATAAATGTTAAATTGAAAACATAATGAATTTTTTTAAAAGTAGTATACAATAAAGCAATTGAAATAAAACAAACTGAAATCCAATACAGCACTTCCTTAATCTGAAACAATGATTACACAATGATTTTAAGTTAAATATCACCTAACATTCTTCAACTATTTAAAATAGTTATTATTAAATGGCTTTCAATATAAACTACTCTAAAAAGATACAAATACAAGCAACCAATATAACAGGCTACATCATTTTTTAGATATATATTATAATTTAAAAAGATAAATGCATAAATAATTAGGATATCTAATAAGTAAAAAGAAAAATTTAATTAAAAGTTACAAGAATAACAAGACTCCCTTTAGCTTAAGATTTAAAGAATCTAGTAGTTTTCCAATAATAAAATACCTATAATTAAACCATTTTTTTTAAACAGTGATCTACCTAATAATTATAAATATATTTTCTACACTTATTAAAAGATACTTATGACATTAAATTGTATTCTCAATAATTACTTAGTATTAAATTTATTACCCAATAAGGCAGGGGTCGGCAACCCATGGCCCGCAAAGCAATTTTTGATGGCCCGCTCAAAGGTGGTTAATTTTTATGTTTTACTTTTGTTCAATAACATTTTTCATATAATTTTCAATATTATATAATTCTTTTTCCTTTATAAATAAAATCTAATCTAACCGTTTCATAATAGCAATACAATTATAAGTATTATATCATAATATGAAATTTTTTTTTTTTTTTAATGTGGCCCTTGATGACCAATTGAAAAAAAAAATGGCCCGTGTGGTTAAAAAGGTTGCCGACCCCTGCAATAAGGTATCTACAAAATATTTATATTATAAGTAACAAATTATTAATTAAATGCATAAAACTAATAATTAGATACCTGATCGTATATTTCTGAGCTGTTTATTACTTTAAATTCAGAGGAATCCATTTCTACTGGAGTAAATAAGCTATTCAAAATTCGATCAACTTCTGTATAATCTATATCCCTTTTACTGGCCATATTTTTTAATAACTGTAAATCTTGAGTACTGAGAGTTACTGAAGCATATAACTTCAGCTCTTCATTTTTTCCTTTATTTAACACTTGATCAATATTCTAAATATGAAAGATTAAATAGAATAAAACATTGTTCAAACATGTTTTTAAAATATATACCTAAACAGATAAATTTTAAATACACACACTTACAGATAGTCCAGTGTTTATTAACAGTATGTTGATAAATCTTGAAAGGAAAATTGTACAACGGTCATTTTGAATAGGCTCATTAACTACTATTTTTGGCTTAATTTTCATTGATTTTGTTGATCTATCATAGTTGACCATGTCCAACGGATCGACATATTCATCATCTGAACATTTTATAGTATACTCACTAGATAAACACAAAACCAAAACTGAGACAAAAATTAGTCTCATTGTAATTTGTAATATCATAAAACACTAATAATAACGATAGTTTTATATATATATTTATTTGATATAAAACAATATTTTTATAATTAAAGAATAGCACAATCCACAACTACTTATATTATTCTGCATAGTCTAATAACTATTAACTAGTAACAAATTCATTGTATTTTCTAGTAACTGTCAAGCGCCAACTATTTACTGAAATAGTTGAAATACTTTACGTAACAAACTTACGACTTTCCATATAATCACAATTTAAGAAAATATTATCATACCTATGATAACGTGACTAAAAAAAATGATAAAATTCCCGCTATTATTTAAATAACAATCTAACAATCATAAAAAATAAAATAATAATAAAGGTTGTAATTTGATTTGGATATTGAAAATTGAAATATTGTATATAGTTATTTATTTCTCAGTAGTATTTATAGATGTAAATTATTAATTTATTATCATTTAATAAAAGTTAATACTAAAATCAAATAATTATTATTTGATTGTAATTTAAATACTAATAGGACGTCATACCACTATACCAGTATATGCGGTCTCCGCTTTACTTATAAGTTATAACGCATACCAAACCAAAATATATGTTTATTAGTTTAAATTTTGTATGTTTACCTTTAATATTAGAGTGAAATAATCTTTTATCAAACTTCAAGTTAAGAACGTTATCGACTACGTTCTTTCGTCGTTTTTTTCGGTATTTTGATTTTTAAGCAAGTTATGAGTTAACAAAATATTAATACTTATAAATTCTCATAATTCGCTTGAAAATTTAAATACCGTAAAAAACAAACGAGAGAACATAAATGTTTATACCATTACATTTTGATATTAGGTAATTTCTCTCTAATATTTAGGCAAACACACAAAATTGAAACGGCTAAACATATATTTTGGTATAGTATGCGCAACATTATAACTTTTATCGCTATTTCAAGATCTAAAATTAAAAAAACAATGTACAATTGCATACAGTGCCGAATTAGCCTACACGCAAATTAGCACTGCTAAAGTCACCCAAGAAAATTCGGCCAAAAGAACGAAAGGTATTTTTATTTTTATGTATTGAGAAAATACAAAATTAAATTTTTTAGTATAGTATAGATATTATAGTACCTATAATTTAAAAATGTAATAGACAAATGAAATGTTTTTAATTTTACAGGATTGTGTATTAAATATTACCTATTTATATTTTATATTTATAAATAAGAAGTCATGAAACACGAATTTTTTTAAAATTTATAATTCACAAGCACTGTTGAAATAGAGGACAGATGAATACCTAATTATTTTACAACACTTTATGATTAATTAGGCCTGACTTATTTGCTTAGGTACAATACTTAAAAGTACCATCTACATAATGTCTTAATAAGTGTACTTATAATGTATTTAATAATGTTTTTTCACATGAAAACATTACTGTCATTTACCGTGAGAAGTTGTTCGTCGTCATAAGTTATGATTTCTAAGAATCCATTACTTTGTGTACCTACATTTTAAATATTACGTGGTTTTGATCGTCTTGCCAAATATACGTATACTTTTCTGAAAAAAATTCAGAGGACGCACTCAAGTTATTCAATACGATTTTTTGATATGACTGCAGACGCAAAAGGGCTACGAAAAAGGTAAAAATTAAAAACGAGTTACACTCAGACTATTACTGTCACGGGCGCGATACGATTGCGCGCGGTCCTTATCGGCGGTACCTTTTTATTTATAATTATTTAAAATATAAAAATATCTATATATTAACATCATTTTTATGATGTCGCAAACCTGCTTATATGGCTTAAATTTTATTGTTTTATATATTATACTGTGACATATTAACATACAAATTATGTTAATATATAGATATTCTTATATTTTAAAAAATGTTCCACATTTTATTTTACAACATTTTATACAACTTATATCTTTAATCGTTTTTTAAATTATATAATTATTAATTATACAATAAGTTGTATACCAATTATTTTGTATTTTTTTAGATACATAACATAAAATTTTAATTTTGTCGAAAAGTGAATCAGCCGAAAGGGAAAGGTACGTTTTTTATTGAAAACGGTCTCGCCCGTATTAAACATTATTATAGAGTATCGTTTTATATTAATTACCAACACATTAGTTAAGTACGTAAATATTTAAAAAAATATTTACTTCTTTAATTTAAAATATTCATTTTTTTTTTTTAACATTTTATTTAGAAAATATACAATCTGTAAGGTTATTTACAATAGGCATAAAGGCGGTGTTCATGTGATTTCGACGTGAGTGTCGTGAGTTTACATGATTTTAAGGAACTACCCAACAGTAGTACTTATGGCTTGAGGGGATTTTGTGTGGGTAACGAGAGTTTATTTTTTAATTATGTTAATGCTAGGTCTCTGCACCAGTTTCTTTTCAATCTTCTTGGCGGGTCACCAGGTATGTTGATAGAGTCGAGGGCAAGGATCAGAGGGTTTGAGTGGTTTGCTAGACGGGAGCGGAATAATGTGTAAGATGATTTTGCTACCTCTGGAATTTTTTGGATGTTTAAATCAGTGTGAAGTGTATGGTTTGAAATGTAAAAAGATGCTTTTGTAATCATTCGTAATGTTATGGATTGAAAACGTTGTATTTTATTAATATTTGACTTCTTAGCAGAACCCCATAGTTGTATACCATACGCCCACATCGGTTTTAGCAGAGTTTTGTATAATAGGAGTTTGTTTTTAAGGCTAATTGTGGAGTTTTTACCGAGGAGCATATGGAGGGATTTTCATCTGATGTTTAATTGGATTCGTTTTTTTTTTAAGTGTTCGGCCCAGGTTAAACGTTTATCAAGTATTAGACCTAGGTAATGTACGTTAGATGTTTGAGGAATGATTTTATTGTTTAGAGTTACTGGGGAATTGTATTTTGTTTGAGACTAAAATATGTAATGTGCGAGGACTTTTCATTATTAATTTTTATTCTCCAATTGGAATACCAAGGTTCCATCAAATTAAGGTGGGTTTGTAGATGTTGGGAGGCAGTTTTTGGGCTGTCGTGCGAGGTGAAGATAATTTTGTCGTCTGCAAATTCAGCAACATTGGTCTGGGGGGTGGTAGGTTGGTCGGCTGTGTATATATTGTATAGAATAGGAGACGAAATAGCTCCTTGGGGGACACCAGCTAGGATAGGAGATAAGTTTGAGAAGACTGATCCTACCTGTGTAACGAAATTTCGATTTTCTAAGTACGACTTAAAAAATAAGAAATAAGGAGAAGGGAGAATCGCTTTTAGTTTAAATAAAAGGCCAGGGTGCCATACCTTATCAAACGCCTGGGCAACGTCTAATAATACGGCGGAGCAGAATAGTTTTTTTTTTCTAATGCATAAGAAATAGAGTCTGTTATACGGTGTATTTGGTGTAAAGTTGAATGTTTGTTTCGGAAGCCGAATTGCGTGTTGGGAATTATTTTTTTGTCATTTATGATTTTTGAAATACGTTTAAGTATTAATTTTTCAGTTAATTTTGCAAAGAAAGTCAAAAGGCTAATTGGACGGTAGGATGATGCAATGTCTGGAGGCTTGCCTGGTTTTGGAATTAAGATTATTACTGATACTTTCCATTGAAGAGGAAAGTAGGAAAGTCTTAATATGGAGTTAAATATGTGAGTTAAATGGATCAACGCTTTTTTTGAAAGTTCTCGAGCTAGTTCTACTGTAATTAAATCTATGCCAGGTGCTTTTTTAAGTGGGAAAGATTTTATTAAGTGTTGGATTTCACTTGGAGAAAAAGGTTGGAGCAAGATATAATGGTAAGGGAGAAGAAGAATTCTCTATATTTTGTGTGTGTGTATAATTTTCTAAATCAGAGTGAGGTTGGAAGACTTCTGCGAGATGAGCACGAAAAGTTTCTGCTTTTTCATTATCCGATTTACGCCAAGTTCCATTTGTAGTTTTCAAAGGGGTTTGCGTTATTTGTTGCTTGAGACAATTTCGAGTGGCCTTCCATAGCGATCCGTCTTTTAAGGTGAGTGATAAGATCCAATTGCTATATGAGTCATTTCTTATTTGAGATAATTTTCGTTTAAGAGTTTGTGTAAGTTTGTTGTAATAATTTTTATCCGAGGGAAGTCTGGTGCGTTGCCAGCGGGATCTAGCACGGCGTTTGTGTGCTATGAGCTCACGGATGTGAGTGGGTATCAAGAGTAAGTTGGAACTGTGTTTTTGAGTTTTGGTCGACGCATTCCATGCTGCAGATTGGATGTTTTCAGTGAAGTGTGACACCGCATCTTCGATGTCGTCTGGTGATTTTAAACGAGTGTTTAGGTTTATTTTTTGGTCGATGGTTTTACGAAATTTGTCCCAGTTCATTAGGCCGTTTATTAGAGTGGGTTTAGTATTTTGGTATGAAGGTAGTGTATCGATAGATAGGAGAACTGGAGAGTGGTCAGAACATGGGTTTAGTAAATTTTGGATTTGATGATTGATGTTGTTTGGGATTTTTATTACAAATATATCTAAGATGTCTGGACGTTTTCTAGGGGATGTTGGCCAGTAGGTTGGGTTGGAAGATATTATTGAAGAGTAGTGGTTCGAGTTAATGATTTGGAGTAAGGCGTGTCCTTTAGGGTTTGTGGAATGGCAGCCCCAAATTTGATTTTTTGCATTTAAGTCACCTCCTACGATAAAGTAGTGGCCAAGAGAATTAAAGAAAGTTTCGTATTGTGGTGGTGTGATTTTGTGTTTAGGGGGACAATAAACTGCTGCAATTTTGATTGGTACATGATTTAAATTAATATTTTCTAATGCTGCTTGGAGAAAATCCTTATTTATTATAGGAAGAGGAGTAAATTGTAATGTCGATTTGATAAGAATTGCGGCACCAGCGTGGGCAGTGTTATCGGGGTGGTTTGAGGAGATTAGGGTATAGCCTGGAATTTTAAATTTTGTGTAGGAAGTAAAATGAGTTTCAGAAATAAGGGCTAAGTCAATTCTTTTATCATTTAACGTAATGATTAGTTCGTTTTTGTGGTTTTGTAATCCATTGGCGTTCCATAGTAGGATGACTAAGGATGAATTAGTGAGAGAGTTATTTGGCATTTTAAACAAGTAGACGATCGAGAACCGTAGTGAGAAGGGATAGTAAGGAGTTTATCAGTGCTTTGAATTCATTTATGAAGTTTGAGAGAGTCGCGTTTTCATTATTAGACGCATTAGGATTTTGGTCAGATGTGACCTGAGCATAAAAGTGAGTTTGATATGGAGAAGGGTTTGGTTGTGTTGGTTGCTGTTGGGTAGTTTTACATTCATTATTATTTATAC